>NW_005871199.1:2429523-2518473 GCF_000147115.1 Myotis lucifugus
AGCGCACCGGGCCCTCCCCCGCCACGACCTTCTACAGGGGACCCAAGGCGCGCACGGGGCCCCTTTATTTGAGCAGGAAAAGCCAAGGATGGCGAAGTCTGGGACCCGGGAAGACATGGAGGGAGCCCTGGGCTAGATTGTCAGATGCAGGCCTTGGACTCTCCCGTGGGTACTAAAGATGCCACCCACTTCAGAGTTAGAAGGCCCAACACATCCACCGGAGTCCTGGACTCCTGTTAGGGGACTAGAGTAACACCCGTTTATCCAAAGAGGGGCCCAGGTCCTGAACCCCATTCATATACACACGCCCCCTGAAAGGGCGCACCCACCTCCTCTCCCCGGCCCATTCCGGGGCCTGCTGCACGGTCTAATCTGGAGGCCCTCGGGGGCCCACAGCTGCCATCCCAGGCCCCACCGAAAGCTCCTCCAGGCTGAGCCATTCTTTGGCGGCAGCCCCACCAGCCTCCTCTGGCTCCTCCCTCGCCTTCCCAAATCGCTCCGGCCAGAAGCAGACTCGCTGCGCACCTGGCGGCTGCCCTTCGAGCACCCAGGGCCTGTCCTAGGAGACGCACCCCGCCTCCTGCCCGGGGGCACAGAATCCCACCCGCCTCAAGCCCTGAGGTCCGGCTCCCAGCCTCCCAGTCCCTGGGCATCCAGAGTCTGCAGGGCGGGCCGGACCGCTGGGCCGCCCCTCCCACTCTCCTCTCCTTTCTCCCTAGGAAACCACTGAGCACAAAGGCAGTATTGATTCCCCGCCACCCCCAGCGGCTCCCGGAGGCTCCGCCACCTCGCCCTCCCCGCACCCTCGCGAGCGCCTTTTCCCACAGTCGGCCTGGGAGACGGAGCCCACCGCGGGCTCGGTCGGGTGCCCGGACTGCAGGCCTCACCTTGGGGCCGCCGCTGGGTCTCGGCCTCAGGCCGGGAGGCGCTCAGAGCCCGGGGGAGCAGCTTCCTCTCCAGCTTGCTCCCCCAGCCCAGGCCTTCTGGGAGGAGCTGGCAGGGGCCGCCGTTGCCTACGTACGACCTCTTTTCCTGGATAAACAGCGCCCTGTCTCTGTGACCATCAGCCTGGCCTTAACTCCTTCCTCCAGCCAGGTTTGTAACAGCAAGCCTGCCCTGTTAATAATTGCATACATAAATCACAGGAGAAAAAATGTGATCAATGCTATAAAGGACAAGTATGGGGCGCTGTGAAACTGTACAGCGGAAGCCCCTAATTTATATGCCAGGGTGTCAGGGTCACCAGATCTGAAGGATGAGGGGCAATAATGATCCAAGGAGAGAGCCCATACAAAGATCCTAAGGAGGAAATGAGCTTGATGCCTTTGAGAGCCTGAAGGATGGTGGTTATGCCTGGGGTGCAGATGCTGGGCCTGGGCTCCTTGGGAGTTGGGGAGGGCTTCAGGGGAGAGGGAGGTGGCCATCAGGGTGCAGGGAGGTGAGCCCATAGCCACGGCCACACACATCACATCTGCAAAGCCCTCCTTGCTGGAATCTTGCCTTGGATTCCATTGTCTTGTTCTCCCAGACAGTGACTTGTAGTGACTAGTTCTCTGAATTTTATTGGCCCAAGGAAAAGTGACCAGGCTCAAGATTGATGGACATAGGCACTGAGGACAGAGCTGGTTCCATCGTGGTCCAGGGCAGGCTTATCTGTGCGCCCCTCCCCCATCCTTGGCAAAAGGCAGTTAAACATAAACACGGAGGATGTCCCCTCCTATCCCCATAGGCAGGTCCTAGGAAGCACAGCCCACCACTGGCAAAATGAGGCCCTCAACTTGCACCCCCGGCATGCCTACCATCCTTCCGTATCTCAAAGGCATCAAGCTCATTTCCTCCTTAGGACCTTGGACCATCATTACCCCTCATCCTTCAGATCTGGAGGCCCTCTCTGACACCCTGTCATATAAATTAGGGGCTTCTGCTGTACAGTTTCACAGCGCCCCATACTTTTCCTTTATGATCACATTTCCCCCCCCTGTGATTTATGTATTTATTTACTATCTTACTAGACTGTAAGCATCACGAGGACAAGACAGATATTCAGTCAGGATTTGTTGAATGAATTCATGATATTAAGCAGATTTGTACCTGAATCAGTTCATTCCTTCATTCACTGTACTAGATGCTGGGGATAGATAGAAAGGGGAGGAGTCTAAGGGGAGAGACATTCAATAAATGTGCAAACAACAATAACAAAAAAGACTGGGAAATGCAGGAAATAAACAAGATGATTATTTTAACATCTGATACTTGAGAGTTTAGAGGAAGCAAGCATTTCTTTTGCGGAGATTCATGGCAACCCCCCCAGGCCCTCCATTCCTGTGGCTCCTGACTCAGCTCAGCTTGGGTGTCGTGTCTGGGAAGGGTGGTCTACATGCAGCGCTGTGGCCAAGAACTCATGGCTTTGGCATCAGTCAGACAGGCTGGGATGTGGGCTGTGTGACATGCTGTCTGTGCCGTGTGACTGCTGATAGGTAACTTCATCTTTCTAGGGCTCACCTTACCCATCTGGAAAACGGAGAGAAATATACCTAACTCGCAGAGCTGGCGTGAGGATTACATGAGATCACATGGGCATCAGTTAAACTGACTTCTGCAAAAGTGTAAGAAAACAGAAGCCCCGACTCCATCTGACCTAACAATAAGGACATTTTTGGCTTCTATAATAAGTCCAGAGGTAGGGTAAGATTCAGGGGAGTTTGGTTCTGTGGCTTCATTCATTCATTCATTCATTCATCAATAGTTCTTTGCTACCTTTTTAAAAAAATATATATTTTATTGATTTTTTACAGAGAGGAAGGGAGAGAGACAGAGAGTCAGAAACATCAATGAGAGAGAAACACCAATCAGCTGCCTCCTGCACATCTCCCACTGGGGATGTGCCCGCAACCCAGGTACATGCCCTTGACCGGAATCGAACCTGGGACCCCTCAGTCCGCAGGCCGACGCTCTATCCACTGAGCCAAACTGGTTTCAGCTCTTTGCTACCTTTTGGGGGAAGGCACTGTGCTGGACTCTGGAGACATAGCAGTGAGAAAACAGAGAATTCTCCTGGCCAGATGGAGTTTATACTTTAGTGGGGAAAGAAAGAAAATAGACAAAAATAAATCAGTAAAAAAATCATTAATTAAATGCAAATCAGTGTTGGGGAGAAAATTAAAGTAGGGAAGGCTCATAGCGGGTATCAGGAGAGTATACAATTTTAAATAGAGTGGTCAGGCTGGCCCCCTGGAGAATGTAATGTTTCAGTAATGACATGAAGGAAGGGGGAGGGAAGGCGAGGGACAAGCATTCTATGAAGGGAAAATTGCAAGTGCAAAGGCCCTCAGGCAGAAGCATGCTGGAGTGTTCAAGGAGGCAAAGAGGCCAGTGTAGCTGGAACAGGATGAGTGAGGGGGAGATGAGGTCAGACACCAGTTGCCTTATTCACTCTTTCTCCTGGTACTTGACTCAGGCACCTGAAGAACACAGCACAGCCGCTGCTTCCAGCAGAATTAGCTGCCACCTTTGCCTGGATGGCCTATTGCAGTGGTCGGCAAACCGCGGCTTGCGAGCCACATGCGGCTCTTTGGCCCCTTGAGTGTGGCTCTTCCTAAGCCTTAGGAGTACCCTAATTAAGTTAATAACAAGGTACCTACCTATATAGTTTAAGTTTAAAAAAATTGGCTCTCAAAAGAAATTTCAATCGTTGTACTGTTGATATTTGGCTCTGTTGACTAATGAGTTTGCCGACCACTGGCCTATTGGATCCCACCCCATCTGCCTCGGCAGCAGTTGCCTCCCAGATGAACGCGCTGGGCATGGGGATGGGTGTTTGGAGTGTGGAGGCAGCAGCTCCCGTTGTTTCAGCCTAGAAAGCTGCAGTACGTGGCCTCTTGGGAGAGCAGAGGCAGCTGTCAAAGCCCTAGACCAGGGGTGGGCAAACTTTTTGACTCGAGGGCCACAATGGGTTCTTAAACTGGACCGGAGGGCCGGAACAAAAGCATGGATGGAGTGTTTGTGTGAACTAATATAAATTCAAAGTAAACATCATTACATAAAAGGGTACGATCTTTTTTTTTTTTAGTTTTATTCATTTCAAAGGGGCCGGATCCGGCCCGCGGGCCGTAGTTTGCCCATGGCTGCCCTAGACACTAAGAAGTGTTTCAGAGGCTGATGACCTTACTTCCCTTACCAAGATCCCCGCCTGCCCACCTGGCCTTGTCCAGTTACGGCTGGCGCCCCGCCTGGCTGTGAGCCTTGCCCGAGAGCCTCTGCAGATTTCCAGCTCGGGCCTGTTTCTCTTAGAAAATGGCCCCGGCAGAGAAGTGCCAGGACCCATTCAACCTACTTTAATATGGAAACTGAAGTATAACTGTTTTGTTTTTTCTTCGCTGCACAATGAAGGATGGAATATATTTCCCTTCTTTTCTTGGGAGTGTTAAAATGAAGATCAGGGCCGGTTTGGCTCAGTGGATAGAACATCCGCCTGCGGACTGAAGGGTCCCAGGTTCCATTCCGGTCATGGGCACATGCCTGGGTTGTGGGCTTGATCCCCAGTGGGGGGCGTGCAGGAGGCAGCTGATCAATGATTCTCTCTCATCATTGATGTTTCTATCTCTCGCTCCCTTTCCGTCCTCTCTGAAATCAATAAAAATATATATTATCATGTATTTGGTATGCAATGATTTAGACTCTGGGTTTAACAGATTATCAAGGGCAACTGTGAAAGCACACAAAGAGAAAGGGGTTTTTATTGAGTATATGGGGCAGGGGGAGAGTTTTTTGCCACACGGGTTTTGGCTATGGCCCAAACCCTGTTAAGGCATCCTGTTGCCCATCAGACAGAGTTCAAGCTCACAGCAGGGTTTATGAAGCCTCTGTGGCCTGCCTTTGTCCCTGCCCCCTCCTCTTTCCTTCAATGCCTACCCCATTCTGTGTATTCAGCTCCTGGCCTGTGGTTGTGCATCTCAAGGCCAGGGGTCCTGTCTTTTCATTGCTGTGTGCTCGGTGCCTCACGTAGCGCCTGGTGCTTGGCAGGGGCTCAGCAGATCTCTTCCGTGATTGACCGGAAGTTGGGTGTGTGGGAGGCCCTGGAAGGATTTTCATTTCCAACTACAAGAAGGGTCTTGAGCTGAAATGGGGCCGAGAGACTTTATTTGCTCAGAGGAAAGTGCCCCCTCCTTCACCTCATCAGTGGATTCCATGGGGAGCCCTCCCTGCCCCGTGGGGGGGTCCCAAGCAGGCAGAACAGTCAGAGGTAGGCTCTCCTGTTACTCCTGTTCCAGCTGCAGCTGAAGGAAAACACCTGGAAGAGAAAGAAGGGCGAGTGGGAGGCAGGCGTGAGGGCCGAGATGGCAGGAGCTTGGTGGGGTGCTCTGAGCATTTGCATCTAGTTACCTGGAATCCTGTCCTGTGGTACAGGTTGGGCAACTCACACATAGGAAATAAAAAAGAATCCTATGTCCTAACCGGTTTTGCTTACTGGTTAGAGCACCAGCCCGCAGACTGAAGGGTCCCGCCTTCGATTCCAGTCAAGGGCAGTATCTCGGTTGTGGGCTCGATCCCTGGCCCCGGGTCCAGGAGGCAACCAATTGATGTGTCTCTCTCACATTGATGTTTCTCTCTCTCCCTCCTCCCTCCTTTCCACTCTCTCTACAAATTAATTAATTAATTAATTAATTAATTAATTTAAAAATCCTAGCTGATCTCTCCCTCACTTCCCCTGTGTCTACAGCAGGCGCCCAATCCCAGGCAGAGAAGCTGGAGCCCTGAGTGGGATTGGATCCTGAGCCTCCTTTCTTCCATTTGGCCCGGGGGACGGTGGTGGCAGGACAGGGCCTGGGCCTGAAGGAGCCCTTTACCTGAGGACTGAGGACTTGGCATAGACTGTCTTCTGGTCTCTGGTCTGGGTGATGCAGGACATGTAAAGCTTCTGGTCCTCAATCTTGTCCACACAGCCAGTGAGCCCACGGGGATCAAGCTGGGAGAGGAGTTGGCTTAGCCCATCCCTCCCGTGGACCCCCGGCCCTCAACCCTCAACCCTTCACCCTCCGTCCCCCCATCCTTCTCTTCACCCCCCCCCCCACCTCAAGCGGGTGGCTCTGGGCTCAGGGCTGGCCTGCCAGCTCCCAGAGCAGATGGCGGGGGTGGTTTTCTGGCAGCGGGTGGGGAAGGAGACTAAGGCAGGGCTCCTGCACCCCAACTGCCGAGGATGGCCATCCCTCAGTGACGAAGAGGGCCATGACTTTGGCCAACACCGTGAGGCTCTGTACAGTACTTACTTTTTGAACCTGATGCTGAGGCTTAGTGTGAACAGCCCCTCTCCAGCCAGGTAGGCAGTTTTAGAAAAGGTCTCATCCATCATGGTTGCCAGGGACCCTCCGTGGGCAAACCTGGGGTGGGGGTGGGAAGCAAGGCAGGGCTGTGGGCTGGGCAGACTGGCTCCCTGGGCCTTCCCCGGACCCTGAGGTGGAACCACCACCTCTGCCTTTCCCAGGAAAGGAAAGGGAACGGAGCTGGATCCCATCTGATCAAATCCTCCTCAATCAACTGTTGCTTCTGCAGGTATCAGCAACCATGTACAATTATTTCATTTCACCAGGAGAAAAGGTTTTGTGTGTTGTTTTTCCCTAATAGAGTTCATCGAAAAACATTTTTCCGATTCATCACCTAATTGCTGTAACCTATCTCTCCTCATTGTCTAGGGGTTGGGTGGGTGCTTGTGAGACAATAGAAAATATATAGATTGGTCTCTGCCCCCAATTCCTGGCACAGAGCTCCTGAAACCCTTGTAATTTCCGGGGGGAGGGTGGGGGGGGGGCGGATCCTTTGTCAGACAGATGGCTCCTGGATGGGGGCTGGGCACCAGAAAGACCAGGCCAGGACTGGACGCTTGCAGTTTTCAGTACTGCCCCCATTCTCTTGAGAAGGGAGAAGGACTGAAAATGGAGTTAATGATCAATCTCGCCTACGTGAGGAAGCCTCCATCAAATCACAAACGTGTGGAGTTCAGAGGGCTTCCAGGTTGGCAAACACACTCACACCCGGAGGGAGGGTGGCGCACCCACTTCCACCGAGACAGAAGCTCCTGCGCTCGGGGCTCCACACGCCTCTTCATCTGGACGCTCACCTGGATTCTTTGTCCTCTCCTTTACTGAACTGGTAAACCTGTTTCCCTGAGTTCTCTGAGCTGGTCTAGCAAATCAATCAAACCTGAGGAAGGGGTTGTGAGAACCTCAGGTTTGTAGCCAAATCAAACAGAAGTTGTGAGGAACCTGGGGACCTACTAGTTGGGTTTGGGGTCTGACGTGGGGGGACACTCTTGTGGGACTGAGTCCTTAACCTGTGGGGTCTGACGCTATCTCCAGGTCAGAACTGAGTAAAACTGTAGGACGCCCAGCTGGTGTCCCAGAGAAGTGTTTGGTGTGGTCACACATTTGGTGACCAGAAGTATCAGAAATGAAGTGTTCTGTGTGAGTAGCACACAGGAAAGAAAGAAGAAAGAAGGAAAGAAGGAAAGAAAAGAAAGAAAGAAAGAAAGAAAGAAAGAAAGAAAGAAAGAAAGAAAGAAAGAAAGAAAGAAAGGAGGAAGGAAGGAAGGAAGGAAGGAAGGAAGGAAGGAAGAAAGGCACAGTAGAGAAGAGCTGGGTGTTTTCCTGCACAGAGGCAGACTGAACTGGGTTTTTCTAATTCAGTAATAATCTCTTCTCTGGATCCGCCCAGTGTTGGATGGTCCTCCTTGGCCTCTCCTGCCCCACCTCCATGAGCCCTTAAATAAAAGCCAGTCACCACCACCACCCCATCACTGCCTTCTTGAGGTTTTCAGAAGGGAGGAGATCCTGACCTAGTCCTCCAGTGTCTGCATG
This sequence comes from Myotis lucifugus, assembly GCF_000147115.1. Classification (NCBI taxonomy): domain Eukaryota; kingdom Metazoa; phylum Chordata; class Mammalia; order Chiroptera; family Vespertilionidae; genus Myotis; species Myotis lucifugus. The sequence continues at coordinate 2,437,374 of NW_005871199.1, forward strand.
CACTAGGGTGGGAACCAGTGTCTCCATGGAAGGTGCCTTTGGGATGGCCTAGAGCAGTGGTCGGCAAACTGCGGCTCGCGAGCCACATGCGGCTCTTTGGTCCCTTGAGTGTGGCTCTTCCACAAAATACCACGTGCGGGCGCGCGTGTACAGTGCGATTGAAACTTCGTGGCCCATGTGCAGAAGTTGGTATTTTGCCAACTTCTAGCCTAGGGGACAGAGGGCTACAGTCTGAACTCACCACCTATGCAGGTGCTGGCATCTACTAAACTCTCTGAATTCTTTTTAACTACAACTGAGTCCTTCTCAGGTCTTGGGACCCTACAGCTGCTCCTTATCCCTCCTTCTCTCTCTCCTTGCAGGAGCAGGGATGGGGAAGGCAGCCAACTGTGGACTTGGTGGGTCAGTGGCCTTCGGCAAGACATACTTATGTCCAGAGTGAGTTCTTTCCTGGCTCTCTTCCAAGCTTGGAGGCAGCAGAGTACAATGGAGAGAGCATTGGACTTGGAGCCCCAGTGCCTGGACTAGAGTCCTGCATCTGACCTTGGCTGCCTGTGCTACCTTGGGCAAGTTGCCTCAGTTTGCTGGTGGATAGATGGTGTGTGACAGCTAGATTGTGCTTTATGGTTCATGAGCACATACACACAGACCCTCTCTGGAAGGTATATATCCTTGCCCCAGGTTTTAGGTAAGGAGATAGAAAGCCAGAGGTTAAATTGCTTGCTTGGGGTCCCGTGGCCAGCAGCGGTAGAGTAGGACTGGAAGCCAGGCTCCTGATTCCAGATCTTGTCCACTTCTAAGTTCACCACATCCCTCTCAGAGCGGCCTCTAAAATCCCTTACTGGAAAATTCCCCGACTCAGCAAGGAGGTTCTCTGTTATCTTCACAATAGGACTGGACCTGGTGACCCGGATGTCCTTCCAGTCCAGGGCACCCCCCACCCAGCTCCTTAGGGAGAGGAACAATCCCCGATCCACCTGCTGAGCCAAGGCTAGGAAGCAGCCAAGGACGTCCACCTCAGCTTCCTGATGGTCTTACCCTGGGGCCCCCTCCAAGTAGGGGCCTGGTTGGAAAAGACAGACGGACTTCTTCTCAGATGGGTTAAAAAAGATGGCATGTTCGTAGCCTTGCCCTTCCACTTGGAGGCTCCTGGTGATGATGCGGCAGTCACTGTTGTCTGGGGAGAGATGAGCAGTGTGGCAGCTGGAGCAGGGAGTGCGTGAGGGCATGGGGCCCGCTCAGGGTGCAGCGCTGGCCATGCAGCACCCGGGTTGTCCTGAGTCAGGCACAGGGTCCAGGAGAGAACCAGAGGACAGCCAGGCTCCACCAGCCGAGAGCCTTCCATCTGAGACCAGAGGCACAGCCCTGTCCCCAGGGAGCCCTTGGTCTGGAGGGAGAAACACTCAGGAAGGTCCCTGGTTGGGGATGGGGATAGGGCCAATGTCAGGTGAAGACTTTAACAGACTTTAAACAGTAAAAAATAAAAAAAACACAACTCATGACATTCGCATATAGTAATTCAAAATAACAACAATGCTAAACAGCAAAATAAGTGCTGAAAAGTCCACCAAAACTCTGACCTTTTCCTTCCTTCAAGACAACTACAACTATATCCTTTTCGTATGGATACCAAATTCTTTTAAAAATTATTTTGGTGTCCCTGCTTTTTTTGTGCCATAAACCCAAACGGTCGTCTTTGTTCTGTACTGTGTACATTCATCACTGGGCAGGAAAATCATATTTATGAATGAGCGAGACAAGAAAATACGGACACACACGTACAAGGAAGATGGAGGTGAGAAGCTCTGTCAATCTGACTGGTGGGCGTTTCAGGAGAGCCGGCCTGGGTCTAACAGAGCATGGACGGTGGGCCAGGCCTGCGGTGGGAGACCGGCCCCCCAAAAAACTTTTTGAGTTGGGGGAGGAGGATTTGGGATGAGGCAGGGCAGAGGCTCAGCAGGCAGTTCTCCAGTGCGGCCGCTAGGGTGCGCTCTCTTTTCAGATGGGAGAGAGGATACCGTCACTGGCAGCCTGGGGCGGCAGCAAGGGGGGTGAGATTAGCAGAAAGAACTTCCGGCTGAGAATTGGATGGGAGCTTTTTGGTTTCCTTCCCCAGAATCTTTGAACGCAGGGAAAGGGGCTGGCTGAACCGACTCCCGTGGGCTGGGACACCTGTGCTGCTGTGACCACTCAGGCCAGGCCTTACCCGAGGTAACTGCTAATCCGGTTGGGAGTTTGAGCCCCTGGATGTGTTCTCTGTTGGACGCGAAGGAGGGCAGTTTGATCCAGCCGTCGGTCTTGGTCTTCTCCAGAAATTCCTGGTACAGGCTCAGCATGTCGGGACACCAGCTGGCATTGGGAAGGGCATAATCCTTAAAGTCTGTCTTCTCTGGGCAGAATCTTGAGATCTGGGTACGAAAAATCAGGGAGACTAGACAGCTAGCTTCCTGGGGGTGGGGTGGGGGGGGTGGGGGGGGACTGCTGCTTGGGCTGCAGGACTTCTGGGCAGTGTGCGTTCTTGGGTTCCTTAGTCCCCTTACCAGTGTTGACTCGAGGGAAACCTTCCTTGCGGTGGGGGCGGGGGAGTCACCCTGTGGGTGACTGGGCAAGGGAAAGAAAGGAATTGGGGCCAGAACCGGTTTGGCTCAGTGGATAGAGCGTCGGCCTGTGGACTGAAGGGTCCCGGGTTCGATTCCGGTCAAGGGCATGTACCTGGGTTGCGGGCACATCCCCAGTGGGAGGTGTGCAGGAGGCAGCTGATCATGTTTCTCTCTCATCGATGTTTCTAACTCTCTATCTCTCTCCCTTCCTCTCTGTAAAAAAATCAATAAAATATATTTTAAAAAAAAGAAAGGAATTGGGGCTGACAGTAAGGGAAGGGCATACTGCTAGTGCTTTGTGCATTACAATTGTCCTGTTTTAAAACCCGCGAGCTGGGAAAAAAAAAAAAAAAAAAAGCCGAGAAGCTGCAGGAGCTGAGCCGCGAGCTGGAGCCGCCAGAGTAATGGAGGGGAAAGTCCCAGTCACATCTCTGAGAAGCGATCGGTGAAGAAGCTGCAGACCTCCCAACAAGGCCTACAAGATCTCCAAGTTTGGACTTGCCATAGTAGTCAGACAGCGAAGAAAACCTCAGCCATCTCCCTCAAACTTAGAGCAAGTAAACCTGGAGAAACTGTTCCAACCCTTTCGGTGGTAGCAGCAGCTTTTAATGAAGATGAAAAGAGCGAAGCAGAGGAAGTGCCTCCGGAAGCAAAGATGAGCATGAAGAATGGAAGGGGTAGTCCAACCTCAGCAGGACCGAACCCCTTTAATAAAGGAAAGCGTGGGTTTTCTGGTCACTGGCAGAGATGGGAGTGAAATATAAACTCTCATATTTGGAAATGTCCATGACCAAGACAATTAAATGATATGGAAAGTTTGAAATTAAAAAATAAAAGAGTGCAAACCCGTGAGCTGTTCTTTGAGACTGTGAAATGCTAGTATTAGCCCCCCCCCCCCCCCCCGTAGAAATGGGGAAACGGAGGAAATATGGCTAAGGCTGCCAAGCTTGTGAGTGTGAGAGCTGGTGGTCAGACTAGAGCCCATTCTGAGAGACTGTCAGGGGCCACTCCAGCTCTGCCCACAGCTGTGGGCCTGCCCTGGCAGGGTGGCTCCTTTGAAACATGTTTTGGGTGCCCGGAGAGGTGCGGTACAAACTGTGGGACGAGGGGTCTCCCATGGCCTCAGTGCTCATGCACCAATCACAACGGGGGGCTTGCCAAGACCACTCACAGGGTCCTCCGTCTGGGGACGCCCCACCTCCCCTGCACCAGTCTGAGTCTCATAGGAGGAAAGTGATTTCATTGGTGGCCACACCAAACTCAGACCAGGACGAAAGTTTTGGATGTAGGCTACTTGGTATTCCAAGAGCGTCCTCCCTTTGCCAAATCAAATAGCTCCCCAACACCCTGCCCACCTGCCCCAGCCACAATCAGGGAGAAGATTTGCCAAGGCCCCCAGGAGAAAGGCTGTCCATCTAGCTGAGCTGGGAACTCACCCGGGAGTCAATGGAGGATCCGAAGGCCGCGGTGGGGTTGAGTATGGGCAGGATGCGGGGTGCACCAGGAAGGGCTCTGAGGCGGCTGAGTGTGGCTGCCGCTTGGAAGCCTCGCCTCATCATGGCTGAGCACGGGGATCTGGTCTGCAGGGCTGCTGGAAGCTCAAGGTGAGAGCACTTTTCATCTGCCCCCTGGGCTGTGGGTGCAGCCAGCTCTCAGCCAGGCCTCTCTCCTTTCTGTCGCAAAGCTTTCATCAGCAAGCTTCCAGGGAAGGTGATTGGACAAGACCAAGCTGGTTTGAAGCAACACCCATCTGTGTTTGGGGCCTTAGATGGCCCCAAGCCCCACCCAGATGCTGCCTGGGCACGAATGCAAAGCAGGACAGGCTTGAGTTCAGAAAGAAATATTTGTTAAAGAAGCAAAAAGTGCATAAAAAAATAATGTAGGGTATGTGGAGACTTGGAGAGCTGCCCTGGAGTTTGGGGAGAGAACCCAAGAGAATTCCCAGAAAGATATGGGAGGGTGTCTCTTTTTTAAATTCTTAATTTTTTTTTTTTATTGATTTCAGAGAGGAAGGGAGAGGGAGAGAACAATAGAAACATCAATGATAAGAGAAAAATCATTGATCGGCTGCCTCCTGCACACCCCACAGTGGGGATTGAACCCACAACCCAGGCCTGTGCTCTGGCTGGGAATTGAACTGTGACCTCCTGGTTCATAGATCCAAGTTCAACCACTGAGCAAGGCCAGCCAGGCTGGGATGGTGTCTATTGAGTGTAAGACAGTGATGGCGAACCTTTTGAGCTCGGCGTGTCAGCATTTTGAAAAGCCCTAACTTAACTCTGGTGCTGTGTCACATATAGAAATTTTTTGATATTTGCAACCATAGTAAAACAAAGACTTCTATTTTTGATATTTATTTTATATATTTAATGCAATTTAACAAAGAAAAATCAACCAAAAAAATGAGTTCGCGTGTCAGAGGTTCGCCATCACTGGTGTAAGGTTCTGGTGGCGCATCTGTGTATGAGGGTGTGTTTACATGGCCTGTGTGCCAGAAGCTGTGTTATCAGTCTGGGACTCAGAAAACCAATGCACAGGCCTTAGCCACCCCCTTTTATCCCAGACAAGGAAAGCCTCCTCCTGCTGGTCCTGGCAGGGATAGGTGGGGTGGAGGCGAGGACAAAAAACCATATGGGCCCTAACTGGTTTGGCTCAGTGGATAGAGCGTCGGCCTGCGGACTGAAGAGTCCCAGGTTCGATTCCAGTCAAGGGCATGTACCTTGGTTGCGGGCACATCCCCAGTAGGGGGTGTGCAGGAGGCAGCTTATCGATGTTTCTCTCTCATCGATGTTTCTAACTCTCTATTCCTCTCCCTTCCTCTCTGTAAAAATCAATAAAATATATTAAAAAAAAAAAAACACCATATGGGAGGAAGCAGCTTAGCAAGGCCACTCTGTGCTTTGGGAACCCCAGGGAGGGGATGGTGGCAGCAGACAGTGCTGGGAGTGAGGGGGGGGAGGGAGCAGGGCAGTGGAAAAGAGGCGGCTTGGAGTGGAGGAGGGGGGAGGAGTCTCAGCCAGCATCTGCAAGGCTGTGGACTTTTTTGGTGGTGCTTCTTTTTTGAGTTAAAACTGCCAGTTTCTACTTCACTAGAATAAAGCAAATTCTACAGATCAGAACTGTGCAAAGGCGGAATGATAATAATGATGATGATATTTTGGTGCCTGAAAGGCTAAACTGATATAATGTGGACATTTAAAGGTTTTGTCCCTAGAAGACTAGGATAGATTTCCCTCACCTCGTATGAGCCTCTGATGAAACTTTGTTAAGGACTGGAGGAACCAGGTTTTTCTTGTTCCTCGCCCAAGGAAATTTTCCCTTTGATTTTTAGAGATAATGGAAGGGAGGAAGAGAGACACAGAGGAAAAGAGAGAAAAACATCATTGTGAAAGATAGACATCAATTGGCTACCGCCCACTCACGCCTGGAGGGGGGCGGGGGCAGGGATCGGAACCTGCAACCCAGGTACATGTCATTGACCAGAATCAAACCCAGTAACCTTCAGTCTGTGGGCCAATGCTCTATCCACTGAGCCAAACTGGCTAGGGGAGGAACCAGTTTTTTGATAGATTTGGGTTCTGGGCCTAACCAAAAATATGTGCATTAGTCATCAACATTTAAAAACAGAGAGTTTCATACAGAGCAGAAGGTCAAAGATCTCCAGATAAGTGGAAAGGTCTGGCAAGGGTGTATCTTCATTCCTGTGTGGCAGCAGCTGGTTAGAGCTGACGCCCTGGGCCCTCTGGTTCACCCCAGGCCCCCCGCCCCCCCCAGTACTGAGCATTCCTTCATCCCCTCTGCCAGCCTCTATGTGAGATTATATATATATAATGGTACTTTATTCTCCAGAGCAAACATGTCAAACTCAAAGGCTAACATGGGCCAAATAAACAAGGTTTATGTGGGCCGCAAAAAAACAAAAGTTTCAATTTTCATAGAAACGTAGGTTTATTTAGAAAAGTATAGTATTATAAAAAAGAAAAAGAGCAATGATAAAATTAACGTTTTCTTCCTGACACTTGGCCTCTCTTCTCTGCTACTATCCTTCTTACTTCAGGGGAAATCTTGTTCGCAGTGATTACTTTCAAAACGGACCCAAGGTGAATGTCAATAAGGATCTGACAGGAGACTTATTTCCTTTCATAATTGTAAATAACTGCTCACACCATTATATAGGCTGGGCCGCAAAAATATTCGTTGTGGGCTGCAAGTTTGACATGCTTGCTCTAGACCAGTGGTTCTCAACCTTGGCTGCACATTAGAATCATCACCTGGGAATCTTTTTAAAATCCTGATTTCTGGGCCTCATCCTCTGGAAATTCTGTATCTTTGTTACTAATGTTGTGGCCCCACTCCATAACAAAGAAACAGAATTTCCGGAGGATGAGGCCCAGAAATCAGGATTTTAAAAAGATTCCCAGGTGATTCTAATGTGCAGCCAAAGTTGAGAACCACTGCTCTAGAGTGATACTGCTATGGTGGGTGTTATGGACCAATGTTCGCGAGAGTAAGGCCACCAACTCCAATTAGGTCTTAGCAGCAAGCGAGGATTTATTGAAAGCTGGCCAGAGTCTGCAACAGGTGCCTCCACACAGGGAGCCCCACCCTGCTGCAGCCCCGAGCCTTTCTCTAATAGCCTTTTTAAAGGGTGTCACAAACTCGACAGCGGCCAGCCAGTGCGGTGTCACACCTGGCTGGAGCTTTTAACCACAACCCATTCTTTGAGCGTGTCCGAGTTCCCGAAGTACAGAGGTGACATCAAGATACAGAGAATACAAACAAGTTACAAAAATTTTCTTTACGTCAAAGGTTACATATCTATACCCATTTCACTATATGACGCTAAGCGTGCATGCCCATCACAGTGGGTTGGGCTTGGGCCTATGTCCCCATATGCACAGAACTGAATACAGTGGGTCTCTGAGAAGAAGTCAGATTTACCTGGATGTGGAAAGGGAGATGAGCTTAGTCCTGTGCTGGCTCCAGTGGAATGCAGGGAGATAAGGCAGCTCTCAAGGTGGTTCCTCCCAGGTAGGGGATGCCTGCCGGGCTTGGAGCCTTCGCTACCACGTGTTCCCACTGGGCATCTGATATCTCCGAGCCCAGGCAGGAACCCCTGAGGCAAGCAGGCTTACTCCAGCCAATGTCCTTTTCACTGGCGCCACCTGTTCTGGCTCCACGGGAATAGGGCTGTGCTTGCTCAACGCTATAGCTCTCCCTCATCTTCATCCTCACTCTCTAATGGTGGTTCTGGCAAATGAAGCCCAGGGCCTGGATCGGATCCTGGATATTGGCAACTACATCTTCTCCATCCCCCATCGGAGCCAGTTCAGGATCTTGGTTCAGGGACTGGGAGGAGTCGCCAGCTGGGCCTGCCCCATTTTTCTCCTGCTCTTCCTCAGGCTCCTCACTGTTCCAATACCCAGTGCCTTCTGCAGGGCCCTGGTGCTGCCCCAGTTCCTCAGTCTGATTGGGGAAGATACGCTCACGGCCTATGGTGTCTCCCCTTAGAACAACTGCTACCATCCGGGCAGGGGCCGCTCAGAGCCCGCGTTCGAACCGGCACCTTCACTTCTAGCGGGGCAGCTGTGTGTGATTCTTGATTTGGAAGATGGGACTCAAGGAAGAGACAGGAGAGAAAGGGGGATCATAGAAAGGGCAGATGGACTGAAGAGGGGTCCAAGGAAAAGAGAGTGGGGAGGGGAGGGGCTCCACAGGGGCCCCTGAGGCTGGGAGCTGATCCCAGAAAGGTTGCCCAGGGCTGATACAAGGGCTGTTCTTCCGAGAGTCAGTAGCTGCAGCTGGGAAAGGGGATTCTGTTTCCTTGCCTCAGAGCCACGTGGGAGCTGCGTCATCAGCCTTGCACGACCAGACTTTCTTCGCAAATCATACATCCCAGGGGGATCTCCCTCTCTTGGCGCCTGACTAGAGGGAACTGTTGAGTTTGGGGGTTTCTCTTGCTGAGATATTATGCACCCCAACCGGGGATCAAACCCGTAACCTGGGTATGTGCCCTGACCGGGAATTGAATCCGCAACCTTTTGGTGTACTGGATGAACCTCCAACCAACCGAGCCACGTCAGCCAGGGCTGCCTCAGGGTTTTTGCTTCATCCAGTTTTTAAGGTTTTGGGTCTTGGTCGTGGGTGGAAAGTGTTAATGGGGAAGCTTGGGGAAGGGCGGAAGCACAGCTTCAGGGTAGCCCACATAGGGAAGCGGCTGTCTTCACCAAGCCTGGGGCCCAGGATGGAGGTAAGAATGTGGTTGCTAAGGGCTCTGCCCAGAGGGCCCCGGTGGCTGGGCTGGCAGGTACCCACCTGGGAGGACAGGGCTTAGGGAGGGCAGGGCTGATAAGCCGGTGTGATCGATCACTGGGCTAATGGAGGGGGTCCCAGCAGAGTACCGGGCAGAGAATGTGCCAGGACCAAGGGGACCCTGAGCTCCCCCTGGAAATGGAAGAACCCCTACCACAGCTCAACTGGAACTGAGTTCTTATTTGTGAAACACTAAGAGGCAGAGGCAAGACCTCTAAGCTCAGAAAGTAACAAATGCTGAAGGGTGTGTGTGTGTGTGTGTGTGTGTGTGTGTGTGTGTTTACACACTCAGGGTGGGGCTCATAGGCCCAACCCAGGCCTGAAATCCCCTTGTCTTCAACCCAGACAATCACTTGAGAGGTGGTTTCTCCAGACCAATGAGACGGCCACATGGTGCCAATGGCACACCTGCTTTACCAGCTTGGAGTAGAAAGTTAGGTCAAATCATTTTAAAAGCATATGAAATGATGACCACCTGCCCCCATGATATCCTGAGCCCCTTTATCCCCTGAGAACTCTGAAACCAGGTGTTACTAACTGTAAACAAGGTCAAGGACCAAGCTCACGAGCCTTCCTAGAAAGGTGACCCTTGTTCCCTTTCCTCAGGGCCGTGGGCATCCTGGGAGTGGAGCATATGTCCACATAAGATAATCAGATGGGTGCAGGCCCAGGTCCCGTGGCCCTGATGGTGCATCAGTCTTGCTGCTGAGTCACAGGAGGAGTAGGTGCGTTGAGGGCCTGTGAAGGCAAGTCCTCATCAGGCCCTGGGAGCACCACCTCCAGGTCTAGCAGGTGGAGGGAGATGCTTGCTAGGTGATGGCTCAGCTCCCAGGTGGCTCCTGGAGGAGTTTCTGAACCTTGTTCCACACAGAGGAGCCACCCAGGGCTCTTCTACCTCCAGCCCCCCTCTGTGCTTCCCAAGCAAGGAGCCCTCTCCTTTTTGGGGCAAATTTCCCTGCTACCTGCCCTATAGTCACCCTTCTTCACTTCCTGGCTCCCTAGACAATCCTCAGACCTCCACTGAGATGGGGTGGAGGGACCCCTTTTCTTTCAAAATCCTTCTTATCTTTCGCAAGAGTTCCCAGAACCCCAAGCACAGGCCGGAATGGTTAGCATATGAAAAACCAGTTCTTCCTCCCTGGGAGCTGGTAGGACTCTGTCTTCATACCTCTGAGGAAGGAGGGCAATTTTAGCATTCCATTCTGTGAGCGGCATGGCAAGATTAAGTTTCCTATTAAACTACTTGGCCATGGATTCCTTCTTGGAAGCCGAGCTGTTCAGGGGTATCTGGCTCTGGGGCTCTGCCTTAGGCTCTGTCCATGAGGACAGAGGAAGAACCCACTGGAGGCAGGAGGCATTTCCTCCCTGAGGCTCTGGCTGCTGGCCTTTAGCTGGGCAGGGGAGTCTGGGAGATGTGGCCTCCTTGGAGGTAAGGTCTTCTGCCCACGGCTGGGCACTGGGCACATGGCATCACCACTGTGCGTTGGTGGCCCTGTCAGCAAAGAACAGTGGCGTACCTGCTCAGGTGTAGAGTTCCTTGGTGCAGAGAAAGTCTTGCTCCCTCCCGGTGCCTTCTGTTAGGCTGTACTGGCCTGGCTCCTGGACACTGAGGACGCCAGTGACTTGCTTCCCTGCCCCACCTCTGGCAGGTGCAGCTCCAGAGTTACCTGATTCTCATACTGCATGCACAGGTGCACATGTGCACACACGGGCGTGTGCAATGCATACACTCACAAATATACTATGCATGGCCACACACACTCATATATGCATTCACACACAATCACATACTCACAGACACACTCCACAGTCATACCCTGGTGTGGATATACATACTCAGAAACAATGTGATACCATTGTAATTAACCTAGTTATTAATAACAGGAAAGGAGCAAAGGGAAGGCCAATTATCATAGACATGTCATTTGGACAGCTTCACCAGGAAGCTGAAGCTTTCCACTCCCCAGGGAGCCACCGATCTATTCCCTGCAGATCACTGGGAGAAGGGACAGACAGGGAGAACAGACGCATGCCCCGTAATGTTGGGGTGACCCCAGGAAGGTCCTTGTCTGTCAGTCACAGCTGGGAATAGGTCATTGGCCAGAATGGGTACGGCCACTGCAAGGGTGTGAAATTTGGACCATTTAACCCCCTAAACTAGTGGTTCTCAACCTTCCTAATGCCGCAACCCTTTAATACAGTTCCTCATGTTGTGGTGACCCCCAATTTCATTGTTACAAATTGAACATAATTAAAGCATAGTGATTAATCACAAAAACAATATGTAATTATATATGTGTTTTCCGATGGTCTTAGGCGACCCCTGTGAAAGGGTCGTTCGACCCCCCAAAGGGTGGTAACCCACAGGTTGAGAACCGCTGCCCTAAACAAAGGAAATCACTTTCTTGGTTGCTCTTTTGCTCTTGGGACTCTTGTTGCAGGGGGCCTTGTTCTGGATTAGGTTTGTGTTTGTTTTTTTTATTAGGTTTTGACTTAAGGGAATGTTGTGGCTGAAGGCTTGGCCTGCAGGCACCTTGGCAGGTGTGGGTGGGCACCTGGAACACAGTGGGAGGGAACAGCCCTCACCACCTGGTTACTAGGGTCTGCAAAGGAGTAGACACCTAGTGTGGGCCCACACAACCCTCTCAGTCTGATCTACCCAGACCACTACAACTTTCTCCACATCAGCGATAAGGCTATTTTGCTTTCTCATCATTCGTGTGTTCACTGGAGCAGCACTTTTAATTTCCTTCAAAAACTTCCTCTGATTTCACAACATGGCTGTTTGGTACAGGCTTTCAGTGTATCTTGGCTTTCAACATGCGTTCCTCACTAACCTCAATAATTTCTAGCTTTTGATTTAAAGAGACATGACTCTCCCTTTCATTTGAACACTTCAAGGCTATTGTAGGGTTATTAATTGGCATAATTTTGATATTGCTGTCTCATGGAATAGGGAGGCCTGAGGAGAGGGAGAGAGATGGGGGAATGGCCAGTCAGTGGAGCAGTCAGAACACACATTTATTAGGTTCACCATCTTCTATAGCCAGAGTTCACAACACCCGAAAGCAATTACAATAGTAACACAAAGATTGCTATAAAATATAAGGAAAATTTTGAAATGGTGTGGGAATTATCAAAATGTGACACAGAGCCCTGGCAAGTTTTGCTCAGTGGTTAGAGTGTCGGCCCTTGGAACAAAGGGTTGCGGGTGCAATCCCTGGCCCCAGTTGGGGCGTGTGCAGGAGGCAACTAATTGATGTGTCTCTTCACAGCGATGTTTCTTTCTCTCTCTTCTCCTCTCCTTCCTCCCCTCCATTCTCTTTAAAACAATCAATGGGAAAAAATATCCTCAGGTGAGGATTAAAAAAAAAAAAGTGACACAGAGACTAATGCTGAGTAAATGCTGTTAGAAAAATGGTGCCTATGAGAATTGCTCGAGACAGGATTGTCATAAACCTTCAGTGAGTAAAAATTTATCTGTAAAGCGCAATAGTGTGAAACACCGTAAGATGAGGCACGCTGTGTCTACAAGCCAAGGGAGGCCTGAGGCTACCAGCAGTTGGGAGAGAGGCTCAGAACAGTTCCTTCCTGGTGCCTTCAGAGCATGGCCTCGATGACGCCTTGGTTTTGGACTTCTGGTCTCCACAATTGTGAGACCATGAGTTTCTGTTGTTTGAAGCATCCAGTTAGTGGTACTTTGTTATGGCAGCCTTGATGCTATGGTCTGAATGTTTGTGTCGCCCCCAGATTCTCATGTTGAAACCCTAATGTCCAATGTGATGGTGCTAATAGGTGGGGCCTTTGGGAGATTCTTAACTAATGAGGATGGAGCCCTCATGAATGGGATTAGTGCCCTCATAAAAGAGGATCCAGAGAGATCCCTAGCCCCACCCCTTCCTCCATGTGAGGACACAGTGAGAAGGTGCCAGCTATGAACCTGGAAGCAAGCCCCCAGCAGAAGGTGGCCATACTGACGCTTTGATCTTGGACTTTCCAGCCTCCAGAACCATGAGCATTAAGTTTCTGTTGTTTATAAGCTCCCCAGTCTGTGGTATTTTGTTATAGCAGCTGAATAGATTAAGACACACAGGAAACAAAACCAGGCCCCTTCCAGTGATGAGAAACTATGCTGTTGGAAAGACAAAACTGCACTGCCTATATTAAAGATGGCACAGTGGTGTTATCCTTAGAATCCAAGAGAACCGAACTGAGAAATCTATTCCTATAGGAACTAGTTGTGTTTCCTACTATAGTTAAAAAGATTTTATTTTTCAAATATATTTTTATTGATTTCAGAGAGGAAGGGAGAGGGAGATAGAAACATCAATGATGAGAGATAATCATTGATTGGCTGCCTCCTGCATGCCCCACACTGGGGATTGAACCCGCAACCCAGGCATGTGCCCTAATCGGGATTCAAACTATGACCTTCTTGTTCATAGGTCAATGCTCAACAATGCTGGCCAGCTCAAAAAAGATTTTAGATACAACAAAATTAGCTTTGGAATTTACAAATCATGAATACATGCATGCACACATTAGACGCACATGCAAATATGCATGCACATATTTGCTCCTTCATTTGGTTTTCTGGAATTTTCAAGTTTACAGATATCACCTTAAGGAGTCCGTTCAAATTGCAGGAAAGCCACTTATTCTAAGGACACAGCAATTCTAACATTGCTGATACTCTCATAGGAAGTGCTTCTGTGTTAGGAAGTTTAGAAGGTGGAAACGGAGCTCCTGGAGTTATATTCAGACTTCATAAAGGCAGTGTCAGCAGGCTTCACCATATAGGGGCTCACAGTGGACGCGCAGAGCAGTACTGGGGAAACACAGCCTCTTGTGGAGGACAGAGAGCCTTAAGCAGGCGGAGCAGATTTCAACACAAGCTCTTTTATGTCAAACTTTTTCTCAAGATCCAGCTTTACAAATAAGCCTAAATGAACAAACAACAAAAAACCAGAAGATGGTTATAAGTCAACTGACTTCAATCTGATGGGACTTCTCTAAGTAGAAATACATATTCAAAGAAAGGCATTTAGATTCATATTTGTATCTTCAGTCTATCTCTCATTTTTCAGCCAAATTAAGAATCAACTTTTGATGATATCAATACTGTATTATCTTCCCTAGGTAACCAGATCCTCTACCACTTGGTCATTTCATGGTTCATTACCACTTTCATTAGAGAGAGTCAGGGAAGTGAAAGGAAGTACAATTACAACCGGGCCATCTGGTACCTTTAGGATACTGAAAGATTTAGTAAGATAGGAAGTATAAACCACAGCCTGGAATAAGTTTTCAAATTGATTATGAATTCAAATTATTCATGCTCTTCCTCCTGCTTCTTTCATCCATCATTCCTGCAAATAGCTGATGCTTAGGGGAAAATGAATTTCTTAAACAAGACACAAAAAGCATTAACCATCAAGGAAAAACGTTAATAAATGTGATTATAATAACATGAAAAACTTTTGTTCAGAAAAATACTTCTTAAAGAAAATAAAAGACAGCTTACATACTAAAAGGAAATATATGCAGTTTATGTATCCAGTAAAAAGATTAGTTTAATATAACATAATAAATATAAACCATACCCTTTGTAATACTTTAAGCAATAAAAAAAAATAAAAATAAAAATAAAATAAAAAAAAAATGTATAAAGAGAAAACTCCTATCAGTGGTGAAAACAGAAAATCATGGAAAAAATAAAATAAAAAAAAATAAATATAAACCAGAAAAAATGAGAAAAAAACACAATAAAAGAAGCTGAACAAACAGGAATGCCACAGAATGGGAAACAAATATGGTCAATAAATATATGAAGAGATGCTCAACTCCATATGTGATCAAAGAAATGCAAATCAAAATCACACTAAGATACAATTTTATAACCATTTGATTGGCAAAAATCCAGAAGTCTGATTTTAGCAACTGCTAGGGAAGATAGGGATCAACAGAATCTCATATATTGCTGGTGGGAGTGTAAACTGGCATAGCTTTAGAAAACAATCTGACATTCCCCTGTAGAACTGAACACTCTCATACTCTACAACCCAGAAATACTCCTCCTCAGTTCATGCCAAGAGCTGGCCCATGCACACCACCAGCAGGCATGACCAAGAATGTTTGTAGCAGCCCCATTCATAATAGTCAGAGGCCCACCATCAGAAGAGGAATAAATCCATTGTGACACAGTGGGACACTATACAGCAGTAAAAACGGGCAAACTACATAGCCAGCATCATGGGTGGACCTCAGGACCATGAAGCTGAGTGACAAAAAATCAAATCTCAAACAGCACATGCAGCACAAAATTTTTCTACAAAGTTCAAAAGCAAACACTAAACTAATATTCCTTAGGTACACCTATATTCTTGATTTTAAAAAAATAATAAGGCCAAACCGGTTTGGCTCAGTGGATAGAGCATCAGCCTGCGGACTGAAGGGTCCCAGGTTCGATTCCGGTCAAGGGCATGTACCTTGGTTGCGGGCACATCCCCAGTAGGAGGTGTACAGGAGGCAGCTGGTCGATGTTTCTCTCTCATCGATGTTTCTAACTCTCTATCCCTCTCCCTCCCTCTCTGTAAAAAATCAATAAAGTGTATTTTAAAAAATAAAAAATAAAATAAAATAAAAAATAATAAGGTACAAAGGAATAAAACCCCCAAAATTCTAGACCAGAGTTACTTCTGGAGGAAACGCAGGAGAATGAGATGAGGAAAAGTAATTGGGCAGGGATAAACTATTAGTAGTTAAGATTCTGGTTCTTGTTTGATGGTAGGTTCCAGGGTGTTTATTATTCAATTAAAAAACAGATACATTAGTGAATGAATAAATGAGATGATCATTCATGTACCAATGATGACTGTGTATCCTAAAGTAGAAATATATATTTCCAAACCTCTGCATCTGGGATTCCTTACAAGAAAAAATATAAACAAACAAAAAGCACTGGATATCTAAATTAATTTGTCTAAATCTGAAGTGAATAAAAGGGAGGCTTCAAGGGTCCCCCACCTGGAAAGGTGAGAGCGGGGAGTTGCGCTGTGCTCCAGGATGCGGTTGGGGAGCATCTCTATGTGAGCATTTCTAACAGACTGCTATAGAGATCCCAGAAGGAAGAGACCTGCATCTCCAAGACAGTAGTAGTATGTTGCGATTTCTTTTCTCATGTAAAATAAGAAAACCTTCTGGTGCTTGGGAGGACACTCCATCCAACTGAGCCACCCAGCCAGGGCCCACAGTACTTCTTTATGGCACACACAATATAGTTTATGGATGACCTGTTATTTTTTTAATCAGTCCCTATCTATGGATATCTGTGTTTTGCCAAATCTTGTGCTATTCCAAATAACGCTGCATAAACAACACAATTACTGGGACCCTAGAGCAACCGCATACATTGTAATTTTGCACAAGTTAGTACACTTGTGTGATTAAGTCCTGGAAATGGGTCAAAGGGGATATATATATATATATATATATATATATATATATATATATATATATATGGCTGTAATTTTGATAAATGTTGGCAAATAGCTCCCTACTGGCATGTGTATGGAATACCTTTAACTTATTCTTTGAATGACAGGAAATTAAAATTTTCTGGGCATGTATGGCTTATAAAACCAAAGCAAAAACAAAACAAAACAAAACCAACAATCAACAAAACAACAACAAAAATAGACCCAGAAAAAAAACCCTCACTCAAACAAACCCCCCAAAGGACAAATACCCAAAACCAAACTAAACCAAACCAAAAAAAGGGAGTGGCAGCTCCTTACTTGTTGCCTCTGTGTATAGGATCTTCTTATCAACACTTTGAACATTACAGGACACAAACAGTTTCCTTCCTTCAATTTTATCAAGTTGGCTATTTATCAAAACAATAGAACAAAGGGGGATAGGTCTGTAGAAAAAAGGGGAAAAAATCCATTTTTATCAGATTTTTGTAACATTCAGAGATGATTAAGTGTATGACACCTGATGTCAGTGGTGTGACCATCCTAGATAAACATTCCTTAAAGAGGTTGGTCTTCTGACTTCCCCTATTGCTTCTGATGAGCTTACTGCCAGTGCAATGGTGCCCTCTTGCTTCTAAGAAACAAGACTGCTCTGTTATGGATACCTTTGTATCTCTTGTTTTTGAAGATTTCTTTGCCTTCATCTTTAATTTCTCTGTAATATATCTAGATATGAATTTATTTTTATTTATCTTGCTTGATATATGTTGTGCTTTTTGTGTTTGTGGGCTCACGATTTTCTTTAGTTTGAGAATATGTTCATCCATTCTCTCTCCAAATACTGGATCCCTTCCATTCTCTCCACTCTTCTTCAAGGACTCTGAATAGATCACATTATAAATTTTCATTCGTCCTCTATAGCTTAACCTCTATTTTATATTTTCCATCTCTTTTTTTTCTTTGTGCTGGATTCAGGGTTATCTCTTCAGTTCTATATTTCTGTTCACTTTCAGATGTGTTTAAATAGCCCTTTAACCTATCAACTGAGGGGGTGCTTGTTTTTAAACAATTACATTTTCATTTCTAAAAATTTTAATTTCTGTGGCTAATCTGCTTAATAATTTTTATAACTTCTTGTTGCTTTCTCTTTTTGTGATTTCATCTTTTATTTCTTTAAACATCTTATACACAGTTCTGTTATATTGTGTATCTGATTATCATACCTTAAGTCCCTGAGGATCTAAATATGTTATTCATTGTTTCTTGCTGATTCTCACTTATGGTGGTTTGTTTCCTTGTGAATTTGATACAGGATCTAATTGTTAGGAAAGGGAAATGTCCTTCGAAATTTCTTGTCTGCCATGTTGCATGAAAAAGCCTAACCCACAGCTTCCCAACCAATATGCCATGGATGGGTTATAGAAATGCTCAGATATTGATCATGCAGCTGCTAGTCACCACTAATCATTAGCTGCTTTGTCTATTTATCTTAATAAGTTTATCTTAATGTGCTAAGCATGAAGAATTAAACTAACATACTAAAGGCCATATATGAAAAGCCCACAGCTAACATCACCACACTCAATGGTGAAACACTGAATGCTTTTCCTCTAAGATGAGGAAAAAGAGAAGTATGCCCACTTTTGCTATTTCTATTCAACATTGTACTGTAAGTCCCAGCCAGAGCAATTAAGGCAAGGAAAAAAGGCATCCCAATTGAAAAGGAAGAAGTACATTATCTCTGTCCACAGATGACATGATCTAGTATGTAGAAAACCCCAAAGATTCCACAAAAAACTGTTAGAACTAATAAATGAATTCAGCAAAATTGCAGGATATAAAATCAAAACAAAAAAATCAGCTGCATTTCTATACACTAACAATGAACAATCTGAGAAGGGAATTAAAAAAATCTATTTCATTTATAATAGCATCAAAACTAACATACTTTGGAATCAACTTAACGAAGGAGGCCAAAAACTTGTACACTGAAAACTGCAAAACAATGCTGAAAGAAATTAAGACATCCTGTGTTTATGGGTTGAAGGCTTAATAATTTGAAGAGGTCCACAGTACCCAAAGCATCTATAGCAGTGAGGTCATCCCTCTCATCATGGCGCATGTGGAACAGCCTAATATTTTTCTGATCTTTAGCACTATTCTCCATGAATAGGAATCAGGGATCTTTGTAGCTATTCCTTGCCCTGGCACAGATGTGCCTTGTTGCTAGAAGTAAAAGTAATGATAACAACAATAATGTTAATAATAATAATAATAATAATAATAATAAGCTGCTCACATTACTGAGTACCTGCTATGTGGCCAGATACTGTCCTAGGAGTTTACATGGATTGATTCATTTACTGCTCACGATGAGACATGCCTGGGAATTTATGGTGCCCAGGGTAGGATTTCCCTATGACTTAGCCTATGATTGATGTGTGAGATGTGAAGTCTCCAGTTCCCTTGCCTGAGGTAGGGGCAATTCTGAGGCAAATGTTTCACTCCAAAGTTCCTTGTGTGATCAGGCTGCTGCTCCCCTTTTTGAGACCGTGAGCTCAACCTTGGTTGGCTTCTTCCCCTTCCCTGTCCTGCATCTCCCACTGCCTTGCTAGCTTGCTTCTGGGAGCAACGCCTTAATAATTATTTGCACATACATCTTTGTCTCAGGCTCTGTTGCTGGTAAACCTGACCTATGACACCTAAGAAGAGAATACCCGTGAATTTACCTTTTAAAATCGATGTTGAGATTGGCAGTCATGACAATTCCCCCAGATACAATCGCATTCATACCAACAGTAGCATCAATCATGGTTGCAATGGCACCTCCGTGAAAAAATCTAGTTATAATAAGAGGGAAAGAGAAGTGTTTCAAAAAAGTCTGAAAAGAGAGACTCTTAGCCGGTGGCGGGGGGTGGGGAGCTTAGAGTGGGGAGATTATCCAAGCATCTCCACATAATTTGCTTAAGAAAGGTCCACTTTGTCCATGCTCAGTGTACTGAACGTCAAATATCCATGTCCCCAACTTCACTGTGTTCATACCATAATGGTGTAGTACTTATAATAAACCAGGTAATCAGATCACAAGCAAGCAAAACGTTAAAATATCATTTAGAAAATTGATGTTTGCATTTAACTAACTATACACATCATTGTGTAAAAATTTAGGAAATGTGGGTAAACAAAAGAAAATGAAAAATAAATAAAAAATTATGAGGCCCTCTAGTGACAAGCCACTGTTAACATGCCAATGATACTCTCAAATTATACTCTGTTGCCTTATGTCTCCTATGCTTTTGTGATTTATTATAAACATCTTTCCATGTCAACAAATGTCTCTACATCACCATTTTAATGCCTTCATTCTAGTCCATGAACACACAGGGACAGTGTAAAATAACACTCCTTTAGACCCGCATTTCTAGGCTGGCACTCTTACCCAGGCATTCCTTGCAGGTGAGGACCTCCTTGAAACACACAAACTATCCTTTTCTCAGCATCATTATAGAACATCACATATTCAAAGCCCAGGCCATCCTCAAAGCTTTTGGTGAAGAGCCGGCCCTGTGACAGTTTTTCTTTGTTTATAAGCTCCGAGGCTGTAGGGGAATAAGCTGGATGGGCACATGAGAAACACGTATGAGAAAGATGCCATCACAGAGAAGTGCTGAGGCTGTGGGAGGGGGGAGGCTCTCTGGGGTCTTTTGTTCACTCCTGCTAACGGTGATGAGGATGCCAGTGGGAGGCAGTCTTATTCCAGGCAAAAGGCTTTATGCCTTCCCACAAACTGCAAAATTCATTGAGGTTTCTGGTCTGTAAAACTGGAGACTATAGAAACCCCTGCATTACACTCCTCCCCTTTCCAAGTGGTAACTAGTGCTTCAATCTCTTCTTAGTTTTATATTTGATATTTAAATATTCTTTTTTTAAAAAAAAATATATTTTATTGATTTTTCACAGAGAGAAAGGGAGAGGGATAGAGAGTTAGAAACATCGATGAGAGAGAAACATCAACCAGCTGCCTCCTGCACACTCCCCACTGGGGATGTGCCCGCAACCAAGGTACATGCCCTTGGCCGGAATCGAACCTGGGACCCTTGAGTCCGCAGGCCGACACTCTATCCACTGAGCCAAACCGGTCAGGGCTTAAATATTCTTTTTAAAAATATGTTTTTATTGATTTTAGAGAGGGAGGAAAAGAGAGGCGGGGTGGGGGGGGGGAGATATATATTGAGAAATATTTATGTGAGAGAAAAACATTGATCAGCTGCCTCCTGCACAGCCCAGGAATCAAACCGATGACCTTTTGGTGCATGGGAGGATGCTTAAGCAACTGAGCAACACCAGCCAGGACAATATTTAAATATTCTTTATGGGTGAATTGCTGTTCCTACCATGAATAAAGGTTGGGAAGTCTTGACTCCTTTGAGTTGCTATATACTCATATGAAGGCAAATGTATCCAGGAGCCATCTTCACATTTCTTCATGAACTGGTCAAAGAGGAGCCTCATGTCCTTGCTCCAGCAGGGTTTGGGGAGAGAATGGTTCTCATCAGAGACCTTCTCAGAAGAAAGCAACCTCTAAAGAGAAGAAAAGGAAGAGTAATGGGAGGTGCATTCTATGTCTTAACACATTCGCCTATTTTTAAGACTATTTTGCTGCTTTTCCTCTTCACAGAAGCATTCATTTCAGAATGGAAGCAAATTTCAAGGATTATCTGGTCCAACCTCCCTGGGAAAAAATGGGGATTGTGAGAAAGTAAATGATTTGTTCAATGTCACCCAACTAGCTACTGGAAGAGGCAGCATCAAGCCCAGGTGAGCCAGGTACTGGAAATAAAGATAAATGAAGGATAGACAGTTTTTTCCATGTAAAAAGTGCTACCAGTGGGGTATGCACAGGAAGCCAGAGCACAGGGAAGAGGTATTCATCTCAGATTGGGGGTTCCAGGAGGGGTTCTATTTGGTATCTTAAAATATTATGTTACAGAGAAGAGCAAATTTCTTTATCAATTGCATATAATCAGATCTATAACCATGCCTTTTGCAGTTCTTTTTGTCACTTACAGTCATTACTGATACTTTTGCAAATATATTTTTATTGATTTCAGAGAAGGGAGAGGGAGAGAGATAGAAACATCAATGATGAGAGAGAATCATTGATCAGCTGCCTCCCGCATGCCCCTACTGGGGATCAAGCCCTAAGAAACCCAGTCAGGAGACCAGGAATTGAACCATGACCTCCTGGTTCACAGGGCGACATGCAACCACTGAGCCACACCAGCCAGACCAGATGGGACTCTCTTAAAAGAACTCCCTCTTGGCCTGGTATAGACACTGGTGAAGCAGTTGGCAGTGGCAGCTTATCTAAGGTTTATTCACCTGTGTCTCAACTGGATGGAGGATCTATTTTATAGGGTACTCCAACTGGGTGCTGACCACTGGAATGGCGGCCTAGCCTGCCTTGACAGTGAAGTGAAATGGCCTACTGAACTTGTTTCATTCAGTGCTGCGACAGGGAGGTGGGTAGGTCAGCCCCTGTGGTTGCTTTAATTAGTATTTCTATTTTGGACAAAGGGTTATAGGAAAGGTCATTTCTGTCCTGGTGTGCACTGAGCTTGTGGTTGGTTAAGCAGGAACAGCCTCCAGGACGTTAGATTCAGGGCACAGCGTATGTTTAATTATCGAGGGTTGAGAAACACCCGTGGGACAATCTAAACCAGTCGTGGGCAAACTACGGCCCGCGGGCCGGATCTGGCCCGTTTGAAATGAATAAAACTAAAAAAAAAAAAAAAAAAAGACCGTACCCTTTTATGTAATGATGTTTACTTTGAATTTATATTAGTTCACACAAACACTCCATCCATGCTTTTGTTCCGGCCCTCCGGTCCAGTTTAAGAACCCATTGTGGCCCTTGAGTCAAAAAGTTTGCCCACCCCTGATCTAAACCATCTTCAGGTGATGATCCCTGGTCTGGCTGTTTACCTCTAGAGTCTAGAGCAGCGGTTGCCAACCTTTCGGACCTCACGGACCACCAGTGGTCCGCTGGTTGGCGGGTTGAGAAATGCCTGCTAGCAATCCAAGACGCCCTTAGGTGACAGTCTCTGGTTGGGCTGTCTAACCTCTGGGGTTGAGGAATGTCTGCTGAGCAATCCGACACATCCTCTGGTGAGACTCTCTGGTCTGGTTGTCCTGCAGGAGTTGAATTTTCTTCTTTGTGGGTATATTTTCATTTGCCTTTTGTCTTATATGTAAATGTGTGTGTTGGCTATGGGAAAAACTCAAACTCGATACCCAAACGCAGCCCCCTGGAGTGCATTCTTCAGAACTGGATAAAAGGAGCTCTGCTTATTTGACTTAAAGAAATGAAGGGCTTATATAAATTAAGAAATATAACAAATGGGTTAATGGTAGAAAATTGCCTGTCCTGTCCAAGTAGCCTTGCTCTAGGCTGGGAGTCCACCGTGGATTTGGGTGGCACTGTTTTCTAAGTACAGCTTCTTTGCTCCCTTGGGTTTCAGCATCTAGTAACCACATATAAGCTTCTCCCCAGCAACTCCTGCCCGGTTTCCGCCCAATGAGTACACCTCTGGAGCACTCCCAGCCAGAGGGGAACTCATGATGGGAAATGGGAATGGCACCTTAGCAGTTCCCTGAACAGCAAGATTCCCATCAGACAGGTGGTACCACACTCACTAAGGAAGACAAGCACATGAGCTCATGGTTTCCAGTGGAGGTGATGTGGGACAGAAGAGAGGGATCTCTTTTCTAGAAGACAAGCAAGACTGAGAGGCAAAGGTTTGGCTATGGGACTTGGGGCCAGTCTATGGCCAATGGTGTAAAGATGTATGCTTGAGGTTATATGGAAAGAATTACTGGTTTTATCTATAAGAGTTTGAATAAGACTCCCACTGCTTTCCTTCTCTGAAGGCCGAGAAAAAAAATATGACACATCTCTTCAAAGAGTCTCATTGATATAAAGAAATATTCTATTAGCAGCTTTGATTTTAGAAATTTTACCAAAGGTGTGGTAACACAGGCCAAGTATCCTAGGAGTATTGGGGGAAAAATAGATTACCTGATTGGATTGGTGCCAGAAAAAGAGAAAAAAGTCTGCTATGATTTAAAAACGTAGTTTGAGTCAGTTTATTGGACTTGCAAAAATGAAGCAGGTAGAATCAATCACATGTATGTATTTTGAATAACAGAGGTCAAAGGTTGGGCTTCCTAGCCACATAGTATAGAAGAGGAAGGTGGAAATGACACAGGAAAATGAACTGCTTTTAGTAAGATTTCAAAGTGGTCTTAAGAAGTAATTGATTGGTTCCTGTTCATTCATATGCAAGACGGTCTTGAGATCACGGACTATCTAGGCAGGTGCACAGTCATGCATTCCCTTATGTCAGAGCCCAATCAAGTCCAGAAGACTTCTGAGTCCTTGGCTTTTCTGAGTAGCAGCCCATTAGCTCCCCCTCTTTCCTCCTAAAGTGTGGGGTGGTGCAGGTGGAGGTGAGAGCGTGCTTGCACTGAACTGCCTGCACTGGCTTCTGCCATCTGAACCAGCCCTTACAAAGGAGTTCCTGGAATCCTATTTCAACCCATAGGACTGAGGCTTTCCCCCATCCAGTAGGAGCCATATAGCTATATTCCCATCAACATCTTCACTGACCAATCAAAGTGGCTCCATTCTGACCAGTCAGGACAGTGCCTTTTGGATCAATCAAACTTCAAGGATTTGGAGTCCTCATTTGTATGAGAACCATCCTGCAGGGATTTCTGTCTATACATGTTAGATCCCCTCTGGCTCTGGGAGCCCACTTTCCCTTTCCACCCAAGACTGCTGTTCCTGGTTGAGCTAAAACAGCAAAGATGTCTCCCTGGAACAGAGTGGAGCAGACCAGACAGGAGCAGAGTAGAGCTATCCAGCCAGAGGGGGGCCTGGCCTCAGGGCTGCCTCACAGCTGTCCTCTATCACAATTGAGCTGTTTCACACAATCGTTTCCCAGTTCAGGAATTCCTATTGGCTTTGAATTGGTGCCATGCCAAACAACCACTGGTTGACAAAACCCTTAACCTAATTCAATGAATAAGATGGGTGTGAGGCACCATTAAGTCTCTTATCTTCTCAGTTGGTGCTTTCTTGATCAATAAACCTTTCCTTACTCCAAACTCTGACATTTTTAGTTTTGGCCTTTTGAAGCGGGCACATGAACTGGGGTTCTGTAACAAATTTAGGTTTTAGAAAACTCCCTCTGGTGTAACAGATGAATTGCAAGGTGAGAAGTAATGGTAGGGGGACTAGTTAAAAGACTGTTGAAAAGGTCCAGGTGAGATCATGGTTAGAAGCTAAACTAGGTAGAGAGGAGTGAAAAAAGGTTTAAGAGATATTTAGGATACTGGGACCAAGGGAGAGAGGGGTTGGAGAAAGTAGAGAGTCTTGGATGATTCCAGAGTTGTGACTCTGAAGATTGCAGTGGGTAGAGAGAAAAGAAAGAGGAGGTTTTGTTAGTGTTCTTGTGTGTGTCAGGAGGCAAAGAGTGGGAATGAAACTATTAATTTTAGTTTGGGGCATGCTGAGTTTAGGATCCCAGATGTTGTGAGAAGTAAAAATAAAAGTTTCAGTTCAAGGAGGAGAGAACTAAGACATACAGTACTTGAAGTAAAGGCACTTGTAAATTCAGAGCATAGACTGCATGTGAGGGATGAATTTTAGAGATCATCATTAACTTTTGTTGTCTGGAATAGAGGAAAAGTTTTGTTTGACCTTTGGTTATATATTTTCAAGTGCGACTTGCTGAGTAAAATTATTACTTTAAAAAATGTGTCTTCTTTTAAGATTAAGTTACTGGCCAGAAAGAAGCATGACTTATAAAGCCTGTAGCCCTAGCCGGTTTGGCTCAGTGGATAGAGCATCGGCTTGCAGACCCGAAGGGTCCCAGGTTCGATTCTGGCCAAGGGCATGTATCTTGGCTGCAGGCTTCTCTCCCGCCCGGGCCCTGGTCAGGGCGAGTGCAGGAGGCAACCAATCGATATGTTTCCCTCACATTGATATTTTTCTCTGTCTTTCCCTTTCTCCCCCACTCTAAAAAGCAATGGAAAAATATCCTCAGGTGAGGATAAAAAAAAAAAAAAAGCCTGTAAATACTGTTAAATATTTTCAACACAGATTACAAGGCACCAATATATAATTAAACCTGTGGGTCGAGACCCTTTCACAGGGGTCGCCTAAGACCATCGGAAAACACATATGTAATTACATATTGTTTTTGTGATTAATCACTATGCTTTAATTATGTTCAATTTGTAACAATGAAATTGGGGGTCACCACAACATGAGGAACTGTATTAAAGGGTCGCGGCATTAGGAAGGTTGAGAACCACTGAATTAAGGAAACGGATTTATCTTTGTTGTTGTGAAATCAGCCCAGGAAATTTTCTTTTCTAAAGTGTAAGATGATACAGGATTAACAATCTGCACTTTATCATTCTTTAAAAGAAAGCTACAGTAGCTTCCAGTTCTTGCTCAATACAGAGCTGTTCCCTCCTCGATATAGTACTTCATTATAGCACATAGTACATTTTAAGCCATATATATATATATATATATATATATATATATATATATATACTTTTTATTGATTTCAGAGAGGAAGGAAGGAGATAGAAACATCAATGAGAGAAAATCATTGATCAGCTGCCTCCTGCACGCCCCACACTGGGGATCGAGCCAGCAACCCAGGCTTGTGCTCTGACCAGGAATTGAACTGTGACCTCCTGGTTCAGGGGTCCTCAAACTTTTTAAACAGGGGTCCAGTTCACTGTCCCTCAGACCGTTGGAGGGCCGAACTATAGTTTTAAAAAAAACTATGAACAAATTCCTATGCACACAGCGGCGGGGCCGGATAAATGTTTCGGCGGGCCGCATGTGGCCCGCGGGCCGTAGTTTGAGGACCCCTGTCTGGTTCATAGGTCAACATTCAACCATTGAGCCACACAGGCCAGGCAGTTCATATATTTTTTTAATTTTGAAATTTCACATTTCTTCCAAATTAAGTGAATATTGACTACACCAATGAAATAAAACTTGGTGGTATAAGAACAGTGATAGAAGGCAATAATTTACTTATTATTAACGCCAGGCCCCGTGCGAAACACTTTGCATTATCTCCTTTAACTCCTATGAGGAAACTGGCTTAGAGAGGGTCTGGTTACCTGCCAAGCAGAGGAAATGAGGGTTAAACCCGGGGGAGAGAGTGCAGCAGGGTGTAACGGTAAGAGCCAGCCTCCGAGGCAACCCTGCCACGTGTTTGCGGCGTGACCTTGTTTGAATAACGTCACCTTCCCTTATTAAAATTACTGGCAGGGGAAGTCCTTCACTTACACACCAGAGTCAAATGTCCTGCACGCTTTCAAAACGGAGTCACCTTCCTACGCGGTCTCTCCTGGTTTCAACCTCAGGGCTGACAGGTCCTGCGGCCGCGAACGCGGATGCCTCTGGGCCTGGATTCTGCCATCAGTTGGCTGAGATGACACATGCACCGCTCACGGCGTGTTCTTCCCGGACCGTCTCGCCACAGCGCCCACTTCTCCGCCCCGGGAACTCACCCGCGAGGGTCCTGGGCTCCTCGCCGGCGGCGCGCCTTCCCGCAGGCCGCGCAGGGCCCCGAGCGCGCGCGCGGCGCAGCGCCCCAGCATGGCTCCCAGGGCGCGCGAGGTCTCGGCTCGGCCCGGCCCGCGGCGACAGCCGACTCTCCCGGCGGCACGCCCGCTGCTCCTCTTAATACCGTGACAGGGGGGCGGAGCCTGGCGCCGCCAAGACCACGTGCTCGGCGCTGGGGCGGGAGCGGCGGGAGGGCGGGATTGGCCCGCCCCGCCGCGGGGGCACAGCGACCCCTGGCGCCTGCGCCCTGCGAGTGCAGGAGTCGCCGTCTTTCCTCCTGCTCCCGCGCCGCCGAACTCAGCGCGGTTTTGTTCCCCAGCGAGGGTCCCTCCGGCAGAAGACTGAAGGCCTTTGGACGGGTAGGAGCACACACAGTGCATTGCAGGAATCAGGTGTTTCCTCGCAGGCGGCCATGGGCAAGACCCTGGTATTGGCTTACCGAGAGCTTTCTGGGTGCAGAGTATATGCTTAAAATGCCTTTGTCCACCTCTCCACGCCCCAGCCCTCCCACCCACACACCCTTACACCTTTCCGCGGAGCTAAAAGTCCTGAAGTCAGGCTTCTCCAAATAGAACTCGAAATCGTAGGAACATCTGAAGAATGTGTTATCTCTGGCTTTGGAGACAAACCTGAGTTCAAACTTCCCCTCCACCCCTTAACACCTTGTACAGATACTTGAACTGCACCTGGCCTCTGTTTCCTCTTTTGCTTGTTGTGAGCATGAAAAAAGAGTGTATATCCGCTTTTACTATTGCCAGGACCTTTTCTTTCAGTAGGAATCACGAAGTTAGAAGTTACCTGGCCTTCTACTCTGTCCTTTACAAAGAAGGTGTCCCCAGAAGCTGGCCTGTGCCCTGACTCAGAACTGAACTTACAACCTTATGATGTATGGGATGACGCTTCAACCAGCTGAACCACCCAGCCAGGGTTCATCTGGGCTCATTTTTTTTTCTGCCTGAGCCTTCCTTTATATTTCTTACAGTGTAGTTTTCTGTGGCTTCTTGTAGTCTGTAGTGTGGTAATGTATTCTTTTCAGCTTTCATGTGTTTGAATATGTCATTATTCTTTTGCTGTCACTTTTGAAAGATTATTGCTAAGTATAGGATTCTGTGTTGATAGTATTTCTTTCAGTATTTTAAAGATATTCCTCTACTATATTATCACTTGCATTATTTTTGGTAATAAATCTGATGTCACTCTTGTCTTTATACATGATCTGCCTTCTTCCTCTGGATGCTTTTACAATTTTATTTTTATCATTTTTTTCCCCATTTGGTTTTGATGTGCCTTAGTGAACCATGAACATACAAGAATTTTGAGTGGCGTTCAAACTTATATTTCCTGGTTAGAAATCTAGGGATTCCTCTTGATGTCTCCTTGTTCCATACCCCACCCACCCCATCTAGGTAGCAGATACTCTTAAGTTTTTCATGTAAGCTAGTGGGTCTCCACATTTTGTTTTTTGCTAGCATAATTTTGAAAAATTTTATATTCTTGTACTTATTAAAGTTGATATCTAAGATTTTCCTCATAAACTTAAGTAGTTATAAGGTTCATAATCTTTTGTGACTTGTATAATGAATATGCACTTTCAATTTATTTTCATCAAAATGTTGGGGCTGCAGATTTAGCTCATTCAAGTTTTGGAAAATGCTTACCATATGAATTAATTGGCGAAATTAATCCTCACTGGAAAAACAGTCAGCCAAATTGGAGTTTCTATTAGAAAAAGTCTGTCTTTTTTCAACTCAAATAATGATGTTAATAGGTATCTCTCTGATAACCATTTTACTTCTGAATTTTAAGTTAAATTTATACATTTTAAGTTGCATTTATACATAACCTGGATGATGATAAGTTGCTGCCCCATTTAATATTTCTTGGTGAATCTCTCTCAGGTTTGTTGTCATTGGACTTTTCCTCAGGAAGAATGTATTGGCAACCCGAAGGGAGATTTTGGATGAAGAGTTTGCCTTTCCTTTGTGTAGTAGGAGAAGGATGATTGAAAACGGAGGTTGGAAAGAGAACCCGTAGACTTCGGTCTCATTTTCAGGCAGGTACAATTCATTTGTATCATTACCATCTTGATTTAGTATCTAGTGTTGTTGTGTGGGTCTTCAAGTCATTTTAATCACATATGGTAAGGAGATTTCTATGCTGGGGAGCCAGGTAGAGGCTGTTGTAATTTCTTAACTGTCATGCTCTCTAGCCACACAGGTCCCTTTTCAGGTCCTGGAATACCCTAGGCTCTTAGCAGCCCCAGGGCCTTCTTGTGTGTTGTTCCTCGGATGGCAGTGCCCTCCCCATCTCCCCCTGACTCCTAACCTGACTAACTCCTACTAATCCTTTGGTCTCAGCATAATTGTCACTTTCTTAGTGGGTCTGTCCTTGACCAAAGTGTTTACTATGTGTCCGCTTCTGTGCTAAATTGCTTTACATACAATATTTTATTTCATCTGAATTTGGTCCTCAGTCCCATTTTCTCTCATAGTAGTTGGAATTTTTCCTTTAAAGCACTCATCATCGTTTGTAATTAAGCACATATTTTTGTGCTGAATCCCTTAGGAGACGGTAAGCTTTCTCCATGTCTCTGCATCCCTGGTGTCTAGCATGGTAACTGGCAGACCATAGACACTCAGAAAATGCTTGGTGAATGAACAAATGAATGGGAAACATTTAGAAGGAGGTTGGGCCCTTCCCCCCCCCCCAACCTTTTCTCTCTAGGTTATTTCATCAATTCTATTGGATTCAAATACGATCTAGATGCTGGTAAGTCCCCACTTTTTATCTGCACTTAATCACTAGGATAATCGTGTGAAATAGCCATTATCATTTCTATTTATAGATGGAATGCATGGAGAAAGTGATATGTTGTGGTGCCTACACCATTAAATGTAGAGTTTTACGGATGTTATGATGCATTCCTGAGAAGATTCTGCTATATTGGTTTTATTACAGAATGCTGGGTTGTTCTTTTTCAATATTGCTTTTGTTGAACTCAGAGTTAAGGATGCCCATATTTGTTACGTAAAGGCAGCTGGATTGATGGACCTGACCAAGCTGTTAGATGAAGATTCTGGTAATGAGTGGGGTCAGCTGAACGGGATAAACAGCATTCTTTACAGGATTCTAATTTAAGAAAGCTTATTTTTGCTTTGGTATGCCATGAGTAATAACAGCACCATTTACAAATACTTATAAATGTTCAATACAGATTTTAAGGCACCAACATGTGACTCAAGAAACAAATCCACTTCTGTAGTTGTGGCATTACTGTCGGCCATACTGCCTTTACTATTGTAGAAAACCATTTAGGATTAGACACTAATCCAAATGCCTTAACAGACTTGAAAAAGAAAGCTACAATTGATTCCTAGTGAAATTGTTCTCGTATGAGTTGCTAAATCCCTGAGCAAGTGAAGTTTGAGTTAAGCCTTGAGGGCGAGCAGGAACAAATTAGGCGGAAGTGAACATGCAGGGGCAGGGCATCCAAGAGTGATTTTCATGCCAAAGGAGAGTGTGGAATCATTTGGCAAGTTCATGGAACTACCAGTAGTTTCTGTGGGGTTTGGGCATTTGTTAGGAGGGGGTGTAGGGAGAAATGAGGCTGGGGAAATGGGCAGGGCCTTCAGTATCCTGAAAGACTGTGACCATCTATACCAATGAGCTTAGGGTTTAAGTGAGGAGGCACTGAAGGACCGTTAGCAGCGGAGTAACACCTAATTATTATTATGAGTTGGCTTCTGGTATCACAAGGGACATAGAGCTCTTAACAATATACTTTTCTCTTTGGACTAAAGCTGCAGTTCTCAACCTGTGGGTCGAGACCCCTTTGGCGGTCAAACGACCCTTTCACAGGGGTCGCCTAAGACCCTCCTGCATATCAGATATTTACGTTACGATTCATAACAGTAGCAACATTACAGTTATGAAGTAGCAACGAAAATAATTTTATGGTTGGGTCACAACATGAGGAACTGTATTTAAAGGACCAGAAGGTTGAGAACCACTGGACTAAAGTAATAAAAGCTACTACTTACTGAGGAGCTACCAGGTACTAGATGCTGAATGAAGCACTTTATATACCCATAACATCTCATTTAACTCTCACAGCAGCCCTATAAGATCTATCTTGATAGCTCCCTTTTAAATGCAAGGAAACAGCCCTAGCCATTTTGGCTCAGTGGATAGAACGTTGGCCCACAGACTGAAGGGTCCTGGGTTTGATCCCAGTCAAGGGCACGTACCTCCAGGGTGATGTGCAGGAGGCAGCCAATCCATGTGTCTCTCTCGCTTTGATGTTTCTCTGTCTCTTCCCATCCCTTCCACTCTCTCTAAAAATCAATGGCAAGATATCCTCAGGCAAGGATTAACAAGAGATTAATGAATTTCCCCTGGACCACACAGCTAGTAAGTGATGGGGAAGGAATTGAAAGCCAGGTCTTCCTGACAAGGTCCATGCATTTTGACTAAATCACAGCAAACTACACAGCCAGTCTTTTATAAATCATGATGAAATCTCTCATTTCATTAATATGGGGAATGCCAAAGCCTGATATGAAAGTAATTCCCAGAACCATACTTGTTGAAATCTGTCGTCGTTGCTCTAAGTCATTATTGGACCCAGGTTTCTATACAAAGGTTAAGTATGGTCTGGTAAATCACATTAAAAAGAAAGAAAGAAAGAAAGAAAGAAAGAAAGAAAGAAAGAAAGAAAGAAAGAAAGAAAGAAAGAAGGAAGGAAGGAAGGAAGGAAGGAAGGAAGGAAGGAAGGAAGGAAGGAAGGAAGGAAGGAAGGAAGGAAGGAAGAAAAAGAAAGAAAGAAAGAAAGAAAGAAAGAAAGAAAGAAAGAAAGAAAGAAAGAAAGAAAAGGGGGAAAAAAAAGAGCAAATTGCCTTGAGAACCCTGCAGGGGGCATCAGAGGACCATTGAACCTGGTTCTCATGGGCCTTTAGCACAATTCAGAAAGAAGCCAAAGGGCACTGGGACAGGGTGTCTCTGTATGGGGGATGTGGGACAGGAATAAAACAGAGCGAGGCTTACAGAGGGAAAGAGCCACCTCACTTTCCTCCTGGCTGTTTTCCTACCATATTTCTCTTTCTTTAAAAGAATATTTTTTTGTTTTAGTGTTGTCTTTAAACTTTCTTCCTAATCCTGTCCACCACAATTACATTTTGCTTCCTACATTAACTTAGCTTCTTTGTTCCTTATAAGTCACTCTCCTTCCTACTCTTTCTCTCTCTCCCTTTAGATTATTTCTCTTATTTTTAAGAATTTCAAATTTGTCTTAAAATGTACTCATTTAAAATTGCCTCTATACATGTAAATGAAAGCTAACATAGCAGCACTGATATAAACTAACTAGAGGCCTGGAGCATGACATTCGTGCACTGGGCTGGGGGGTGGGAGCACGGGGGTAGGGTGTGTCCCTCAGCCCAGCCTGCACCCTCTGGCAGCCTGGGACCCCTCGGGGATGTCCGTCTGCTGGCTTAGGCCTGCTCCCCGCCATGACCGCTGTGCTTGCCAGCCATGAGCCTGGCTGAGCAGAGCTCCCCCTGCGGGAGCGCACTGACCACCAGGGGGCAGCAACTGTGTTGAGCGTCCGCCCCCTGGTGGTCAGTGTGCATCATAGCGACCAGTCATTCCACTGTTCGTTCGATTTGCATATTAGGGTTTTATTATATAGGATAATTACTATCAAGAGAAGAGAGTAATAGTAAGTACTCACTGGTTTTTTTGGAGGGGAGTGGGGTTAGGGTTGGGGGAGACACTGAATTAAATGTAATTGAACATAATAGCAATACTTACACTTTAGTCTGGAAATAAAGGAATGTTTAACTGATGTTTTTAATTGAGAAAAACAGAGATTGTGATTTCCTTTGCTGTTTTAGAGAAACATTTTCAGTGCTCTGATTTCACATGACTGTTTCCTGCAACCTAAAATATTTGTGAACTCAGGCAACCTCACACACATTCATAAAAGGTAGTAAGCATGAAATTATCTTTCGACTAGTGGATTCATAGACTGTTAAAGCAGGAGGAGACCTCAGACAGCCTCTGGTCACCACCTTTCTCTTCCAGAGTGACTGAGACGCTCCTTGAGGCCAAGGACAATGACTCATTTTTTGACTCCAGTAAAGCCCAGCCCAGCCCAGTGGCAGGTGTTCTGTAAATATTTCTTATCTGAATGAGAAAAGCTGAGGCCCAGAGAAAGGACTGATTCATAAGAATCTTAAGGACTTCATTCAGCATGTCTGTTGCGGGGCCGGGCGGGGCCCAGGTCCCTGACCTGTGTTCGCTGGTCTGGCTGGTCCCTGTTGAGTCACTGACGCATCAGCTCCACACTCTTCATTTCCTATCGAAATTTAAACCCAGCTGTGGGCAGTGTGTGTGTGTGTGTGTGTGTGTGTGTGTGTGTACTTGTACGTTCTGAATTTTATTTTTATCATTTAATAATATTTTGTATTTTCAGTTATATTGGTTCTCTATTGCTGCTTGAATAAGTCACCACAAACGTAGCAGTTTAAACAACAGCAATGTATTGTTATCTTACAGATCTGTAGATTAGAAGTCTAACCCAGGTCCCGCTGGGTTAGAATCTCCAAGTCAGCGGGATTGTTTTCCTTCCTGGAGGTTTGACGGGAGAATCTGTTTCTTTGCCCTTTCTAGCTTCTAGGGATGGCCCCTTTAAAACCTCTCTGTACCTTTCTTTCACAATCACATCTTCCTCTAACTCTCACTCTTCTGCCTCGCTTTGACTTCTAAGGACTCTGCTGTCTGCATTGGCCTACCTGGATAATTCCTAGTCTAAGGTCAGCTGATTGGTAACTTGCATTCTGTCTGGAACCTAAATTCCCCTTCGCCGTGTTTTGGGCAATGGGTTCTGGGGATTAGGACATGAATATCCTTGGTGGGGGCTGCATTATTCTGCCCATCACATTAGGTACCAACATAAGCATATCTAATAAATAAAGAAATTGGAATTCAAACCAAGTCAGTCTGATGCTAGAGCCCGTGTGGGTAACCCATTGTACCTCACCGCTTTATAATAGAAGCTGGTCAATCGTTTTTTAAAAAATATATATTTTTATTGATTTCAGAGAGGAAGGGAGCAGTAGAGAGAGATAGAAACATCAATAATGAGAGAGATTCCTTGATCGGCTGCCTCCTGCATGTTCCACATTGGGGATCGAGCCCACAACCTGGGCATGTGCCCTGACCAGGAATCAAACTGTGACCTCCTGGTTCATAGATTGATGCTCAACCACTGAGCCATGCTGGCCGGGTAGAGCTGGTCAATCTTGAATCAGTTCCCTCAAACTTCAGGGTGGCTCTATTAAAATTTATCAGTGTCCTCAACTAATCTGACTAAGCCTGCTGCTGGGGAAATTAATCAGAATCATCTGACTTCCTGCCCAGCGCCACTGCCCCATTTTTCATTTACACACACACACACACACACACACACACACACACACACACACACAGTTTCTTTCCCTCTGGCTCACTGGAAGAAATGATGATATCATAGCTGCTGCAGATCTGTGAACAGTGGTATTCAGGACTGGTGAAAATGAGTCAGGGGCTATTCATTGGAAAGATCAGGTTTGTGTGTGTGCTGTATTTTCATCACTGATATAGTAACTTGGTTACAGTTGCTTGGTAACTACTCGTATATGCTGTTGTAAGGAGTTAAAAAAAAATTAAAACCAGCTCCATACAGATTTTTCCTCTCTTTTTACAGTCTCTAATTCTCACCACTATCATGAGGAAGGGAGAGGGATAGAGAGCCAGATACATCGATGAGAGAGAAACATCGATCAGCTGCCTCCTGCACACCTCCCACTGAGAAAACAAAAATCCAATAGTCCTCCATGCTGTACCTTTTCCCTTCCTTCTCCCTTATGTTTGGCATTACTCATAACTCTGTTTTGTTTTTTTTTTGCCAAATTTTGCAAGTTCAGACATTTGGATCTATGGCATAGAATTGCTTCATGGTGGCTTTTACAATCCCTATTTTTAGGTGCTCATTGGCAAAAGTCTAATACTGCTGTCCTTCACTAAAGAAGAATTAAGTATATTTTATGTTTTGAATGGTTAACATCTGACCACACTGTATTTGAATGTATTAAGACCCCTGGTCTGAGAGATGAGCTCAATGGAATCCAGGACATTAGGGCAAAGGTGCTAGTGGAGTCCCACCCCGCAGCTAGAGAGTATGGCTGCCGCAGGGCAGGTCCCCGGAGCACTTGTTCTGTGACCTTGGGTAAGTTACTCAAACTCTTCCAGACTCAAGTTTTCTTATCTGTAAATGGAGATAGTAGCATTCGTCCCTAATTTATTGTGTTGTTGTGGGAGATGAAATGAGATGATGGGTGTACAGCAAGCAGGCCAGTGGGCAACGAAAGCAAATAATAACACAGACATGAACTTAATATGATGAGTGCTTTAAGGTCATAGTGCAGGGGGTGTCATTCGTGGCCAGAGGTTGTGAATTCATGGTATGTACACATTTGGTCATCCATGCAATTCTTTAAAAATATTTAGTTAGTCCCTGGCTGGTTTGGCTCAGTGGATAGAGCGTCAGCCTGCGGACTGAAAGGTCCCAGGTTCGGTTCAGGTCAAGGGCATGTACCTTGGTTGTGGGCACATCCCCAGTGGGAGGTGTGCAGGAGGCAGCTGATCGATGTTTCTCTCTCATCGATGTTTCTGGCTCTCTATCCCTCTCCCTTCCTCTCTGTAAAAAAATCAATAAAATATATTTTAAAAAAACATGTCATAAGACTTTAAAAAAATATTTAGTTAGTAAATTAATAATTTGCCAACCTTAAAAATCAGATTTCCTGTAACAACCTCAATTTCTGGCTCCTCTTGGAAATATGGGAACATCTGAAGATCCCCTGCCCTGTTTCCTACATGGCCGCAACAGACTGGAACTGAGGTAGGGTTGTCCCCATGGGCTCGCTCTCTTCATTTACTTATGATCTGCCAGCTCCAAGGCATCTGAGTTAGCTGTTGCCTGGTGTGCAGAACATCTTGCCCAGCTTACCCAATGCCTGCGTTTAGCAACAGTGCTAGCCAACATGTGTCCAGCCCGTCCCATGTGGAGGAGCTGGCAGGCAAGAACCCAGTAAAGCAATGTCACTGAAAGTCACATCATCCAAGAACCCCTGCCGCTGAACTGGAGAGTAAATACTATTACCAGTCGTAGCGGCTTTAAGCCCATTCTTCAGAAACATCTCAAGCTAGTGGACAAGAATGTATTTACATGCCTGTATATTGGGACATTTAGCTAAAAATTCTAGAAGGAAGTTCTTGGATTAGGAAAATGACTCCAATCAAATAGCATTTCTATGGTGTGTCTTTCCCCTTTTCTACTACATCTAGGCAAAGCCTGGTTTTGAAATACTCCAGGGTGCCTCATTGATCTCGCTGGGGAAGAGATGAGTGAGAATATAAGAAATCCTCTAAATACTCCTAAAACATAACTAATGTAACTCCTTGATGGAACTAAACACTCTTGCCATTGAGTGGGAAATGAGAGTTGTGAATTAAAACGGCAGGGATTGGGTCTCTTCCTCAGAGCTGACCATCCCTACATTAGTGGATTCTTAGCAAACAAAGCGGTTTTATGGTTTGTTTCCTGAAATCCATCTGACCACTTTTTTGGTGCATGGGACGACGCTCAACCAACTGAGCCGCACAGGCCAGGGCTGCCCCCCTTTTTGAACTTGATCCAGTACTTGGTTGGGACTGTGACCAGAATTACTTTAAAAGAGTGCTTGTGCTTGACTTCACCCTGTTAGGGCTCCAACATTCGGATGAGGTCCCTTTGGCACGTTTTTAAATCCAAGATTGAAATGCGTGGCAGCATGTTCTAGGAAACGTTACAAGCCCTTGGCATGAATTAGTGTCGTAGATCCTCACAACGATGCCAAGAGGTAAGAACTATTACTAACCCCCTTTTGTGAGTCAGGAAACTGAGGCACAGAGAAGCGAAGTAACTCACCCAGTCCCACAGCTAATCAAAGGCCGAGGTGAAGTATGAGCCCAGCAGCCCAGCCGCAGGGGCTGCACCCCAACAGTGAGAGGCATTCCAGGCAATCACAATTGGCTGACTTCTCCGAGGCAGGCCTAACATGGGGATGCACCTCGCACACTTGCTTACTGTGGCACAGTGCTTTTGCATGATGACATATGATAATGCTGTAAGCTTAGAGGAACTCCAGGCTACCTGCGATGACCCTAATCACACCTAAGAAATTGCTAGCCAACCATGACAGAGCACCTAAGTTACTGCAGTGCCTAAAAAAGTGATTTAATGTCATTTTCCGTTTGCTTTTGCATTTAGGTTCAACCACACCGCCACTCTCAGCTGCGCATTAAATGAATGTGGTCATTGCCTCCTTTTTGATCCTCAGCCTCAGATAATGGGTTCTGGACCCAGAGCTGAGAGCCCTTCCGAATTCAAACAATTCAAGCAGCCTGGGGCACCCTGGCAAATAGGACATTTCTTCAGGACTTAGGCTGTCCTGCATGACCCGATGGCCCTCTGTCCTTAGGACAGGGCCTGCGAATTGTGTTTCCAGTAATGGCAATGGACTTGTGCTCCTC
Source organism: Myotis lucifugus (assembly GCF_000147115.1). Lineage (NCBI taxonomy): Eukaryota > Metazoa > Chordata > Mammalia > Chiroptera > Vespertilionidae > Myotis > Myotis lucifugus. Next base: position 2,475,035 of record NW_005871199.1, read on the forward strand.
TGTCCCCCGCAGAGCCCTCTTGTGATGATGGGTGAGGTTTGGGGGATGCTTTGGCAAAGTGGGCAGAATCTGTGGCTGTGAAAGAGGCTGAAGTTGCCAACTGTAAGGAGGATTTAGGTTGATGGGCACCAAACACAGAACTTTCTGCATGTATCTGTGAGTGAGGCATGATTATTGTAGTAGCCAAGTCTCTACTATACCGCTTCTTCACTTTCTGCTTACTTAGCAGTTAACTCTTTTTTTTTGGTAATCCTCACATGAGGATATTTTTTCCATTAGTCTTTAGAAAGAGTAGGAGAGGCGGGTGGAGAGAGAGAGAGAGAAACATTGATGTAAGAGAGATACATTGATTGGTTGCCTTTTGCAAGCACTCCGACAGGGGCTGGGGCTTGAACCTGCAATCCAGGTACGTGCCTGTGACCAGGAATTGAACCCGTGACTCGTTGGTGCGTGGGCTGATGATCTATCCACTGAACCACACCAGCCAGGGCCTTAGCAGTTAACTCTTAAATTTGAAATCCATCCTGTTTTAGTCTTTAAAGCCTGATATAATTTAACCTGAGTTGGCAAAAACAAACAAAAATCCCAACCAAACAACTTGTGAGTGCCTTCCTCTCCTATAACCTGAGGTCATCAGATAGAGGTTAAGAGTGTGGGTCTTTGCAATCAGACTGCCTGAATTTGAATCCTGGCCCTGTTACTTACCAGTTGTATAACCTTAAGCTCTGTGTCTCAGTTGCTTCATCTGTAAAATGGGAGTAATAATACATGATGCTGTGTGGGTTAAGGGTGCCTCATAGTCAGACCTCAATAATTATCATTCTATTGTTTCCCAACATTCTCAGGTGGTTCAGTGTTGTCTGTAACTAAGTCACGGCGAATAGTAGCTGTTAACAGAAAGTTAATTGTGTTATTTTTGTATTTCCCCGTTTTATCTTTGCTTCTTGTATAGCTATGTGGCAGCTCTGCTTTGTGCCAAGTGGCCTCTTCCTGTGATTAATGTTTCAAATTTATAGCTAGTGAAACAAACAGATACCAGGAAAAAAAAAAAGCGGTAGTATTTAGTCTAACCACACCCAAGTGAGGGCAGATGCTGGGCTGTTGCCATGGTGATGAAGAGTATTTTGTAAAACAGTTGGCTTGGAGGACATGGGATGAGTCATACTCCTGGCTGGGTGGGGAGAGGGCAACTGCTTTCAATTAAAACGGCCAAGCAGACCAATAGTTTAGTGGGGAGACACTCCTGGTTCCCGCCGTAAACCAGAGACATCTCAGGTTCATTTGTCTTGTGGACATTTTCTCTTATTTCCTTCCTCGGGCTAGAGGGAGCTATAGGTACTCTTTTGCTCCTCCATGTATAGCAAGAAACTGCAAATTAGTTCTGACAGAAGTAAGATCTGTTTACCTGTGAAGTCATGACACAACTAAATCCAGCAAAAGGCTTTTGTGAGCTGCTGCTTCTCCCATGCCCTGTCTCTTCGTTGTTCACAAGTGGGGCATGCTTAAACATATGACTCAGCATTTTATTTTTAGTTCGGGTTAAAAACAAGGGAGGACTTTTTTCAGCTAGAAGTGTTTGAACCACTGTAGGCATTGTAATTTCAGGATGGAAAACCTATATCAGATGTGACTCCGCTGCAATTTACTCATTGGTTGAGGTCAGGAAATCTGCATCAAGCAAGCTGAGAAGCAGGTTATGTGCTGTCTGCTGGTAGGATGTGCCATAAGTCTCAAGTGGTAACTGAATTAGTAATGCTCAATTGTCATTGACGACCCATGGCATCTTGGGCAGGAGCAGAATGTAGACATACCCTCTAGGAATGACATGCTAATAAAATGCAACCTCTCACTCACCCAATTAGGTCTTTTAAGCTGTTGTTCCCAAGGCACTATGGTAGGCCATAAGCAGGGAAACACTAAAAAACACAGCCCTTGCCTTCTAAGAGTTTCTAATATGGGTAAGAGAAAACCAAAAAAAAAAAAAAAAAAAGGAAAAAATGGCTAGCAAAATCTGATTGATGCACAAGGTAATATTAAATGAATAGTACCGCCAATGGGCAATGCGTGTGTGGAGGGAGAAACCACATGGGCTGTAGTGAAGGAAGGTAGGATTTGAGCTGGGACTCGATGGATGGGTAAGGAGAGGAAGAGGGCTTTCAGGAAGGGGAAAGACAAGAGCAACAGTGCAGAGGTCAGGTGTCAGCACTGGAACTCTGTCTGTGTAGGTAAGATAGGACAGGCCAGGAGAGAGACAAAACAAGACATTGGTGTGGGGTGCTATTAGCACGTAGTGGGACCGTCAGGCAAGAGCCTGGTGATTGTGGAGCCAAATAAAACCAGGTGAGCCATGTAGAATCCAAAGCGGGCTGTTCAAAAATGTATGAGTAATGGCCCTGCCAAGCAAGGAAAAGACAAGAAGAATACAGAAGGCAATCAACTCAAATCATGCGACAAAGTGCAAAAGTTTATAACCTAATTCCATCAGGCATGAGGGCTCTGACAAATTGGCATTGACATTACAGTTACTTGGGAGCCCAATGGAAGGTCTCATGAATCAGAAAAGGAATCTAAAAGGAAAAAATATAGTAAATCTACAAAATCAGTTTTAAAATATTCCAGGGCATTTGATTAATTTGTAAAGGCACTCCTTAAAAGTGAGTGTTGAATTATGCTTGGTTGATAACTAGAATATGAAGATACATACTAGAAATACTGGGCTCTTAAATGTAACTTTAAATCAAAAGTTAATCTTAAAAAGCATGTGCAAATAGCTTTTTCTGTGCACAACCGCCACGTTGGAGGACACCAACAACCTCAGCTTGGCGTGGGCTGGTTTCAGTAGCAGATCTTCAGGGAGGAAGACCTTAGCTGCTGCTCGAAGACTGAGCACAGCGTGGAAGGTGTCCACGGCAGGCCAAAGGTGGTGCAGGCAGCCCACCAGGTAGAGGGCTGTCAGTTAGTGGGACTGCATTTGAGAGAGAAACTTTAGCTCCCGGAGGCATGGGGAGGAAGAAGAAAGATTGGCAGCACAGGCTGAATGATGTTAGATGCCAGGAATTCTAAGTGGCTGAGTGATGTCAGATATCAGGAATTCTTAGTAGCAAAAGGTTCTATGTGACAAGGTTAAACAAACACAGGGAAAAAGAGAACTTCTTTTAGGAAAGAATATGTGGAAAGCCAATGAAATATTTTGCTTTTACTTTGCTAATAAAGCCTGTAGTAATCAGGAATAAAACTGGTATTGGTCTCTTTGTTATATTGGATGTTAATTATTAACCTGGACCTTTAAGTAGAATTCAGCTTGTGCTAAGAAGGGGCCAAAATTCAGAGGATCAATATAAAGCACATTAGAATAGAAGAGCTTTTAAAAAATAATACTGATTGGGCCCCACTGCAGACCAATTGAGTCAGCATCTCTGGGGGCGGGGGCTTGGCATCAGTGCTTTTTTAAGAGGCCCCCCAGTAACTGTGCACATTCAGGGCTGGTAACTACCAGTGTGATGGAAACCAGGTCCTGAGCTGGAAGCTGAAAGACCAGGTTTAGAGTCCCAGTTCTGAAGCAGCTCGCTCTGCATTCCAGGGAAGTCACTTTACCTATCTGGGCATCTGTGTTCTTCACTGAATAAGACTGGACTAGATGACCTCCAGATCCCAACTAGCTCCGACATTCCGTGACTCATAGAAGCTACTAGTATGTTCTTCATGAGCTCAGATACTGACCTGCCCACAGCCACACCCGATCGCCCACTCATTCTGGAGGAATTTCACTCAGGAAAGGAGATGCTAGCAGTCACTCCAGAGAGATAAGTAGGGACTTTTATAGCTGGTCAGGAAAGTAAAGAAGAGAACAAACGACCAATAGCAATGAGAGTAGGCTCACTTCCTGTGGCTTGCCTGTCTTCTTGTTTCTATAGTGAATTTGAACTCTCAGGTGCAGGCTTGTATCTTGTATTAGTTTTCTGTTGTAACAAGTTACCACGGATTTAGAGGCTTAAACAACCCATATGTGTTATCTTAACGTTCCATGGGTCAGAAGTCTGACACGGATGGTCTCACAGGGCTAATATCCAGTTGTCCAGGGACGGTTCTTTTCTGGAGGCTTTGGGGGAAGGTCTGTTTCCTTGCTCATTTGGGTTGTTGGCAGAATTTAGTTCCTTGCTGTTGTAGGACTGTGATCTGAATGCCTTGGTGGCTGTTATCTGAGAGCTGTTCTAGAGACCACCCACATTCCTTGACTAATGGCCCCCTTCTTCCATCTTCAAAGCCGGCAATGGTAGGTTGAGTCCCCTTGAGGACACTACTAATCTCTCCTTTTCTCTTCTCTCTAACCCAGCAGAGAGTTGCTCTGCTTTTAAGGACCAATGTGATAAAACTGGGCAACCTTGATGATACAGGATATTCTTCCTATTTTAAAGTCCTTAACCTTAGTCACATTGGCAAATTCTCTTTTGCCATGCAAAATACCATTCACAGATTCCAAAGATTAGGATGAGGTCCTGGGGGGAAGGGGGAAAGAACGGCATTTTTCTGCCTACCCTGTGCTAAAGAGGTAAAGATTTTTTAAAACAAGATAAAAAAACAGAAGTGTGAGCTCGTGGTACAAGGTAGGTCTTAGGTTATCTTCAGAATCACTTTATCTTGATCCTGGAGGTTGATGCAGGTGTTTATCTGATATAAGCGGTTTCCCAGAGTAGGTAGAAGGGAATCCTAGACATTGAGAATGCTAGGTCTGGCCTTTCTTTTTAGCTCAGGGATAAGAAAATATAGCTTGTGTAATTCCATGTGTATCTTCTGTGAGATCACGCACCAGTCGCTGAAAACACCCTCGCTTCTGGGCCAGAGGTTTTCATCCCCATCCCATGGAACTCTCTGCCTTGCTAGGAATCCTTTACAGTGGTTCTCAACCTTCCTAATGCCACGACCCTTTAATATAGTTCCTCATGTTGTGGTGACCCCCAATTTCATTGTTACAAATTGAACATAATTAAAGCATAGTGATTAACCACAAAAACAATATGTAATTATATATGTGTTTTCCGATGGTCTTAGGTGACCTCTGTGAAAGGGCCGTTCGACCCCCCAAAGGGTCGAGACCCACAGGTTGAGAACCGCTGCTTTAGAAAGTCAGTTATGCTTATTTTGCTTTCAGCTCATCTTCCGCAGTAACAACATTAGGGAATGGAATTCGGGGCATTAACAGAAGTGAATGAGAGAAGACACTAAAACTTTCCCAGACTCCTCTCAAAAAAGATGAAAATAATTTCTATTTTTCAGATCCCCCATAAACTTAGGATCTGAACTCCAGTTAGATGGCTTTGAACTCTTAATATAGGAATGACAAAAATGTATTCATCAGCCCTGGTGCCTGATGATTAGAGCGTCGTCCTGTACAACAAAAGGTTGTAAGATGTTTCTCTCTCACATCAATGTTTCTCTCTCTATAATCAATAAACATATCCTTGGGTGAGGATTTAAAAAATGTATTCACCCAGTAAGCATTTATTGGGCACCCACTGCATGCAAGACGACCAGTCCGAAGATCTCTGAGAGGAAGTGGCAGGGTGTTGCCCTAATCAACAACAGTGTCGGAGCCAACTCCGTGTTCTTTTGAAAGGGCTGGTCTTGTTGATTTGGAGTTGGTGCACCTCCCACGATTGTTCAATGATAGACAGGAACCGGAGTCTCCCTGGAGTGATGGCCCTTAGTCAATTAATTATTCAAAAGATTGTTTCCACGTTCTAGCAGGAGGAAAAAAGACACTGTCCTTTGACTTTTTCTTTGCTTTCTTAGGCACAGCATTTCTTTCTGGCATGCTCTGACAGAGAAAGGAAACAGGTTTTGTTATGAAGAGGGTTGAAAGTGTTGCATTCCAGTGCTTTCCACTCTGGTGGCTGATTCTGATAAGCAGATTTGGGAAACGTTGTTGGAAAAAAAAAAGATTTTTCCTCATCATCTGTTAAAATATTGTGTATGACTTTTCTCTTCATTAATCTAATAGCATCTTTGATTTGAGCAGTTTTCCTTCATGGGGGGATCTTTTCAGTTCTGGCTGTTGCTGTGGGCTGGACTGGAAAAAACACGCCTTGGTTATGTCTTATTTTGTGGGTACTTAACCTCTCTAAAGTTTTGATTTCCATATGGGGGGATGAGTAATATCCACCTATATTAGTCAAGGCTCTTGGTTTATAACAACAGAAACCAAGTACACATTTAATCACACACTTGAGGAATAAAGGATTTTACTAAAAGGGTACTTATTGGATAGCTCATGGAATCTTGAGAAAGACAAATGCATAGGAACAAGGGCAGCCAGGCAGCTGCCAGGACCACGAGGGAAGTAAGTTACCAAGCTGATCTGGCGGAGATAGCAATGCCCTGTAGCTGGATGTTGATTGCTGACATTGGATACTGGATGCTAGCTGACACTCAAGCCCTCTCTGCTCATGAAAAATCAGGATTGCTGCCCTTCTGCCCTGCAACTGGTGCAGTGGGTTCTCTGTAATCTCTGCTTTTTTAGTTAGGTATTTAGTTAAAATACCTTCCAATGCAGTGTGTCTGCTTGGAGAACTTAGGTCATCTGCTGTTCCTTAGCAGCAAAGGAGTCTGGGAAAGCAAATATGTAGTATTTCAGCTTCAACAGTGAGAAAAAGCATGACTATTCAACTTTTTAAAAAAAATTCTTTAATAAAACCAGCTCATCTATTTCTATCTGGTTCTGATAGAAATTTGATTCAGAATTTGAATCTATCTTTATCCACAGAAAGTTGCTTAGACTGGGCATAGATTCTCTATTGTGTCAATTTCTCATTGACAGGAACTCACTCCTGCTTGCTGTTCTATGTTGGTGTCTGAATTAGTTCTGCCTGTTTAGTTTAAATTTATGATATGTATAAAAGAATCAGCAGAAATGAGAAAATACTGTTTTGTCTCCCCAGCTGGATCTGAGATCAGAATGAAATGGTCATGACGTTTCTAGTCACAAGCTGCATTGAAACTGGAAGCCCCAGAGGCATAGTTATTTGCTTGGGAAAATTATCTTCATCTGTTGGCTTCCATACACAACAAAAGAATGTCACCACTCATCGTTCCTTCTGCGTGATTTGCGTGACTTGTGATCCCTTCACATGTATATACATGCATTAATTCATTCATTAAACATTTTCTGAGTTCCTAGTACGTACTGAATAGGATGTGAGGCTCTGGAAACAAAGTGATGGAAAGACTTGGTTCTTTTTTTTTTTTTTTTTTTTTTTTTTTTTTTTAAATATATTTTATTGATTTTTTACAGAGAGGAAGGGAGAGGGACAGAGAGTTAGAAACATCGACCAGCTGCCTCCTGCACATCTCCCACTGGGGATGTGCCCGCAACCCAGGCACATGCCCCCGACCAGAATCGAACCTGGGACCCCTCAGTCCGCAGCCCGACGCTCCATCCATTGAGCCAAACCGGTTTCGGCAAGACTTGGTTCTTGAACTTCAGGCTGTCACAGTCTAATAGGTAAGACAGATGTATACGCAAGCAATTGTAGTGCAGTGTGGTAATTAATGTCTGTACAAAGGAAAGCCGTGGCTCAAAGAAGAAAATGGTTAACTGTAGTTGGGGGGAGGGTGGGTGGATTCAAACCAGCTTCACAGAGGAAGAGAGACTTGAGCTGAATCTTGAAGGCGAACATGTGGGCATTTCAGATAGAGTCATGCACATGTGCAGGCATGAAGGCATGACGTAGCTCGATGCTTTGGAGAACTGTAGGTGGTTTGGAGCGTAGAGTGGGAGAGGGATGGCAGGAGATGAGGCTGGAGGGGTAGGCCAAACCCAGAGCTTGGTGGGCCTCTGATGCCCTGCGGAGGAATGACCACTTCATCCTAAAGGCACTAAAGAGCCATGGATGTGATTTAAATGGGGCCGATTTGAATTTAGAGCAGTTATTCTAAAAGCAAATTGTCTGATCAATTGGAAGTGGCAGTGAGGGTGAAACAGGGTGAAATTGGAGTGAGAGTGTCCAACAGGGCAGAGAATATTGCAAAGGTCCCCATGAGAGAAGCTGGCAACACCCATCTTTGACTCCATGTCTATTCAATAGGACGAAGGTATTGTAGCTGTACTAATAAGGAATCCCAATTCTTATCAGATCACTTCAGTTTCTTAAAATAAAATAGTACCTCTGGCAGGGTGGCAGAGGCAGCTGTAGATCATCAGAGAAGCATTCAAGTTCCCTCTCACGGTGTAGAGTGGTCAGGAAGCAGATGCCCAGCCAGGAGCGACATTAGCAAGCCCCCGACCGCGCTGCCTGGCGGGCCCTGTGCCTAGTTCTCAGCCAGGAATATAAATGAAAGGGACTGTTTACTCCGGGGCTAAAGTGGTGTAATATCAGATGTGAGCTCCTTCGCACTCTGTTCTCCCTCCCTACCTCCTCCCCCTCCCTGGTGACCGGAAGTCCAAGTCACCACTTCAAGGAGAGCTGCCAGACCCGATTGGACTTATTGTGCTGTTTCTCTCTGATGCAGCCTGTCTGTTCTGTTGCCAAATTACGGGAATTTGTTATTGGACTCTGAGGACTTGTTGCTAAATGAGTAAGGCTCTAAATAAGTTCATAAATTATGACTGATTTTGATATTATGATATTATCCATAGACCTATGTAGTTTGTGTTCTATTTATTGAAAGCTAGCCCTGTGGTTTCTGGAGTTGGAGGTTGGTCTATTCTCTACTCCACAGAGTGACTCTGGTAGCAGCCAGAAGGAAGTTGAAACACATCATCTCATGCAGCTTCTCTGAACAGTTCTGCCAGTTGAGCTAAGTTATGCTATAACTTGTTTTGAGCACTGTTTTGGTTCTTCTTTCCTTTTCATTTCCACAAATATTTTTGGCACCTACCATGTTCCAGGGCTAGTCATAAGTCTTACTTTGTGCCTGGAACTGTGCTAGATGGTCTGGTGCAGTAATAAAGAAGAAAGATGGTCTGTGCCCTCCTGCCACTTAGAGTACTGGTGGAGGCAGAGAATTAAGGAAGCTTTTACAAAGTGACATAAGTGCTACCTTTAGGATGCCTTGAGAGCAGATAGAAGGAGCATAAAACCTGAACTTGGGAATTTAGGAGGGCTTCCTAGAGGAAGTGACATTTAGGCAGATATGTCAGGGTAGAGTAGGAGTTAGTCAGGTGAAGAATAAGAGACAGAGTATTCTAAGAGGAGAAAGATAGTATGTACAAAGGCCTAGAGGAGGGAGAACATGAAGGCGCTGTAAGAGGCTCTGTGCACCTTGAGAATAGATTGTAAATTGGGAAGTGGCAAAGGCTAATGTTGGAAGAGGAAGTAGGAGCCCAATGATGGAGGGAATTGTAGACCATATAAGGGTACTGTCTTCGATTGGGGTACCCAAAAGCAGAAACTGAGGCAAGGGTTTGGGTGGAAGTAGTTTATTTGGAACGTGATTCCAGGAAGTGTGGTGAAGGAAGGGGGAAGTAAGACAGAGAAAGGAAGAAAATCCATAAAGGGCACTGCTCTGGGCAGCTGAAGCTCCGTGCCCCTGGAGACCCCTAAGAGACTGTGTAGGACTTGCCTCTTAGTTATCATATTGACTTGAGGCACAAGGCACATCTATCCAGCGCCCTTGTTCCTCATTGGTTGAGGTTGCGACTGGGGCCAGCTCTAGCTCCTCAGAGAATGCCCTCAGGGGATGTGGGCAGGGCACTCACAGCATCCCCCAAGTGTCTAAACTTTGTCCTAAGAACAAATGCAATTTATTACAGGGTTTTCAGGAATGCATTTTTTAAAAAAAATATATTTTTATTGATTTCTACAGAGAGGAAGGGAGAGGGATAGAGAGCTGGAAACATCGACCAGCTGCCTCCTGCACACTCCCCACTGGGGATGCGCCCACAACCAAGGCACATGCCCCTGTCCGGAATCGAACCCGGGACCCTCGAGTCCACAGACCGACGCTCTATCCAATGAGCCAAACCGGTCAGGGCAGGAATGCATTTTAAAAAGCTCACTTTGGCTGAATAGAGAGGATTGATTGTAGTGGGGCAGGACTGAAGTAGATTAGTTATTTTAATACAATTTCCTTTCTACTTGAATAAACCTGAGTGAATTTTGTTGATTGAAACCAAGAACATCCAAAAGATCAGCTTTTTTTTTGTTGTTGGGTGGACTAGGGTGGGGAAGATGATGAGTATAGTTTTGTTTTTTAAATAGTTTTAGACTCAGAGCAGAATTGAGTGGAAAGTACAAAGATTTCCCATATACTCCCTGCTCCCACACATACACGGACTTCTCCCCATTATTAACATCCTCCCCAACAGAGGGGTACATTTGTTATGATTGATGAACCTCATTGATGTATCATTATCACCCAGAGTCCATAGTTTACATTAGGGCTTTGGGTGTTGTACATTGTTTAGGTTTAGGAAATTTATACTGACATGTATCTACTATTATGGTATCATTCGGATTAGTTTCACTGCCCTGAAACACATCTGTGCTCAACCTATTTATCTTTTCCTACCCCCTACCCCTGGCAACCACTGATCTTTTTACTGTCTGTATAGTTTTGCCTTTTCCAGGTCATATAGTTGGAATCATACAGTATGTAGTCTTTTCAAACTGTCATCTTTCACTTAGTGATATACATTTAAATTTCCTCTAAGTCTTTTCATAGCTCAATAGCTCATTTATTTAGATCTGAATAATATTCCCTTATTGGATGTACCACAGTTTATCTATTCACCTACTGAAGGACATCTTGGTTGCTTCCAAGTTTTGGAAATTATGAATAAAACTTCTATAAATAAATAGATAAATAAATCTGCATCCACATGCATGTTTTTGTGTGGACATACATTTTTTCAAATCCTTTGTATATTAATCTTGTGTCCTGCAACCTTGCTGTAATTAATTGTTAATTTCAGAGTATTTTGTTTTTGTTTGTTAATTCCTTTGGATTTTCTGCATAGATTATCATGTCATCTGTGAACAAAGACAGTTTTATTTCTTCTTTTCTAATCTGCATACCTTTTATTTCCTTGTCTTATTGCATTAGTTAGGACTTCCAGTATGATGTTGAAAAGCAGTGGTAAGAGGGTACATCCTTGCCTTATTCCTGTTCTCAGTGGAAGAGCTGCTAGTTTTTCACCATTAAGTGTGATATTAGCTGTAGGGTGCTACATTTTGTCAAATGCTTTTTCTGCATCTATTGATATGATCATATGCTCTTTATCCTTCATTTTGTTTATGTGGTGTATCACATTAATTGATTTGCAGGTATTGAACTAACCTTGCATCGCAGAAATAAATCCCACTTAACCATGGTGTATGATCTCTTTAATGTATTGTCCATTTTTAAAAAAGAATAGTTTATTGATTTTTAGAGAGAGAAAGGGAGAGGCAGAGAGAGAGAGAGAAACATCCAAGTGAGAAGGAAATATCAATCAACTGCCTCCTACACGCCCCCCAGACATTGAGCTGGCAATCCAGGCATGTGTCCTAACCAAGAAACAAACCGAACTGACAACCTTATGGTGCACAGGACGACGCCCAATCAACTGAGCCACACCAGCAAGGGCTGTGTAGTCCATTTTAATAAAAGAAAAGCAGTAGCCCTAGCCGGGTTGGCTCAGTGGATAGAGCATCGGCCTGTGGACTGAAGGGTCCTGGGTTCCATTCTGGTCAAGGGCATGTACATAGGTTGCAGGCTAACTCCCTGGCCCTCGTCAGGGTGCGTGCGGAAGGCAACTAACCGATGTGTCTCTTTCACATTGATGTTTCTCTCTGTCTTCCCCTCCCTTCCACTCTGTGTAAAAAGTCAATGGAGAAATACCCCATGGGGTGAGGATTAACAAAAAATGAATAAAATGAAACTTTTAAAAAAAGCAGGAAAGAATCAATGTAGGTTATTTATTATGTTATTTAATCTTTACAAACATCTCTGGGCTGGAAATGGTTTTTCCTAAATTTCAAGTGATGTAATGGAGGTCCAGAAATGTTGAATAAAACTTGCTCAAATTCACAAAGAAGAACCCAGGAAATACCCAATTTCAAAGTTGCTCTGAACCCCAGCTCTAATGCTCATTTCCCTGCGATATTTTAAAAGCTTAAGTTCCCCATAGAAAGTGGCCTAAAAGTGACTGAAATTTAGTTGTGTCCCTGTTTATGACTTCATAAGCCAGATTGGGAAAAGATTTATTGGAAGAAACATGTGGTACCATTTGCTAGAGATGTAGTAAAAGAGGCTGCCCTTCATTAATGTTTGACTAACTCAGTACCAAAGGTCTGACTTCTCTTCCCGAGCAAGACTTTGCTAGAATAAACAAACTCGCCTTCTGTCTCTGTGTGTGGGTGAGAAGCACCAACATGCATATTTTGTATAATTATCTCCTTATTCCTCCCAGCAATCCTGCCACATGGATAATTGGGTCTGTGTTACAAATGAGAAAACTGAGGCTCAAAGAGGTTAAGTACCTTGTCTAAGGCCACAGAATAGGAGTGAAGTAAGAATTAAACTCAAGTCTTTCTGACTCCAAAGCGCTTGCTCTTTCAACAAAGCATTGCTTCATGTAGTTTGGAGGTATGAAGGGACCTGCTGGTTGGCAGATGAATTGTGAGGCTTTGTAATATCCCCTGGCATGTAACCTACCAGGATTTTGTCTTTTTCCTTTCAACTTCCTAAACTTAAATTGATAAAAAGTTGTAGGACTATTTTTTTAATATATTTTATTGATTTTTCACAGAGAGGAAGGGAGAGGGATAGAGAGTTAGAAACATTGATCAGCTGCCTCCTGCACACTCCCTACTGGGGATGTGTCCGCAACCAAGGTACATGCCCTTGACTGGAATCAAACCCAGGACCCTTGAGTCCGCAGGCTGACGCTCTATCCACTGAGCCAAATCGGCCAGGGCTAGGACTATTAATAGTCGATATTTACTTGGTGTTAACTCTGTATAAGCATTATTCTAGATATAATAACAATCCTAGAGCAAACTTATGAGGTGGTTCTATTATTGTCTCCATTTTACATAGGAGAAAACAGTCACTGAGAGTCCGAGTAACTTGCTCAAGGTCACACAGCATGTAAATAGCAAAGCCAGAACTTGAACCCAGAAAGTTTGGTTTCTGAGTCTGTGCTCTTACACAACGGGTGCGGACTGTCGGTCTCTGATTAGGATAATCTGATTTTGTGACTTCTTTCCTGTCTACTCAATTTAGTTATTTGACTAAAGACTTTTGAGTCAGACCTGGATATGACTCACAGCTCTATCACTTCAAAAGCAATGTGACTTTGGACAAATTACTTAACCTCTTGACAGCTCCATTTCTTCATTTGTAATATGGGGACAATAAGAATACAGTACTCGCCCTGACTGGTTTGGCTCAGTGGATAGAGCGTCAGCCTGCGGACTAAAGGGTCCCGGGTTCGATTCCAGTCAAGGGCATGTACCTTGGTTTCAGGCACATCCCCAGTAGGGGGTGTGCAGGAGGCAGCTGATGTATCTAACTCTCTCTCCCTTCCTCTCTGTAAAAAATCAATAAAATATATTAAAAAAAAAAAAGAATACAGTACTCAACTCAGAGTGGTTGTGAGAATTAAATGAGATAAAACACTTTAAGAGCTCAGCAGAATGCCTGGCCAATAGAAAAATGGGCAATAGATGTTATCTATTCCTATCAATACTTCATAAAGTTGGCAATAACAGTTGAGCACAGGTCTGCTTGACTCCAGACCTGGACATTATCTGCTGTACCAACTATCTCCCAAGTGTCCTCATCATGGTGTTCCACAAACCTCTCCTCCAATTTTTGTGTTCTTGTTAGTGGACCTCGAAATCTCTGTCCACTCAACCAGCTCCTTTGATTTCTCCCTCTTCCTGTCTCACTGTGATGAGTTGTTAATGCTGAGAAAGCAAACCTCCACCAGACTGAGAGCTGGAGGCTAGTGGAGCAGGGAATGAAGCAAAAACCTGGTCCATGAAGTGTAAGTGGAGGCCACAGGCATGGCCAAGGTCACATGCCTGACCCGTAGTGTTGCCAAAAGATCCCAGAGGGAATATGCAAGGTCTGTGGGCTAATAGATGAGGGTCAGGATTTGGCTTAGGCAAATCCTTGTATATAATGACTCATTGCAGTCAAGTGTCTTTTGGAAGTCTGCCAACCCAGCCCTAGGAGTCAAGCTTGCATAGATTTTGAAGTGTGTCTAATACTTATATTTTCCATCCATTTTTAATTAGTCATTGAGTCCTGTTACTTTTTGTAAAATTGATTTCAGAGAGGAAGGGAGAGGGAGAGAGAGACAGAAACATCAAAGATGAGAGAGTCATTGATTGGCTGCCCCCTGCCCGCCCCACATTGGGGATCGAGTCCACACCCAGGCATATGCCCTGACCGACTGGGGATCCAACTGTGACCTTCTGGTTCATAGGTTAATGCTCAACCACGTCGACTGGATGGCATCTGTTTTTTTATATCCCCCACAAAACTGTGCTTGGTGTCATTCACATAGTAGCCCTCATAAATGAATTTCTATTCACAACTACCCCTCTGGGATTAAGAACTGGAGAAGGTACTGGAACAACCACTTTCAAATTGGTCAAATCATGAGAGAGAGAGGTGTATATACTTACCTTTGTTCTCCCACTGAGATGAGTTGGGTAGAAAAGTATCAAATCACAGGCAGTTGGCTCATGATCAAGGGATTTGGACAAGGGAATGGATCCAAGAAAGAAATGTATTTTTCAGGGTCAGCTCTGCAGCATGCTGGAAACTGACTTTCTGCACTACTATTCATGTTTCCTTCATAACTGGGTGTGGAGAGGGGCGGGATCTGCTGCCACAACTCAGCCATGTAGCAGAATGAGTGGAATTTTCCAGATGGTTCCTCTTGACGGCTGTTGGCATAATCACAGCTTTGCCCTCTGGGAGCTATTAGTCTGCGGCCCCTGAAAGCTAGACGGCTATTTCAGCAGGTCAGACTGTGGGATCTCTGCATTGCGTTGGCATGGAGAGCCATGTAGGATTTCAAGTCATAAATACCATTTTTCTTTTTCTTGTACTAGCTCCCTACTGAATGTTTTGAGAAGAGGCTAAAGTGAAGAAAGTGTGTTATTCTCCTTTCTCTCCCAGTGCCTTTTCCCCTCCCCACCCCCCGCCCCGCCCCCCCGCAATGATGTGTGACCTAGATGATTCCCTGGCATCGGACAGCTTTCTAAATGCCAGTGACTGGGGTCATCTTCTGGATATAACACATATCTTTAGAATTTTTTCAAATCTGCATACCGATCGTGAAAATGAATTGACACTTCCCCTCCCCTCCCTCCAGGGCCCTCTCTCTGGGATGGTTCTTTTGTTGTCAGGTAAAGGGGCTTGGAGTATGAAAGCTTGCTATGGATTTGGGGACATCTGAACCCATAATATCTTGGTGTTACAATTTCACCTGCTTATTTGTGAAGTGAACACCACTTTTATAATATCCAGTGAACACAGTTGCCCCAGGAGGCAGATGGTGTAAACGGAAGGGGTAAATCTGACTGGTACACGTGCTCATGAACAGAGAGGTGGTTTGCCTTGTTGCGATGGGCCAGTTTGTGTCTCTATAGCCTGTAGTTGTCAGAGGTTGTCTTTTAGAGCCTCCTGTCCTTAGAGATCATAGTTTCTTTAACCTACAGGTTGGAAGACTTCCCTTAAAACTAGCAATCATCACTATGGATATGGTGGATCAGCATCCAGCTCCTAGTGTGCAGGGGTTGGAAAATGTACAACTTCATTTCCCAGGCTCCTATGCAGTTAGGGTTTTGATATACCTGAGATTCTGCTAATTTGATGCACTTTCTTTCTTTCTTTTTTTTAGTATATACTTTTATTGATTTCAGAGAGAAAGAGAGAGGGAGAGAGAGATAGAAACATCAATGATGAGAAGCACTGATTGGCTGTCTCCTGCACATCCCACACTGGGGATCAAGCCCGAAACCTGGGCATGTGCCCTGAGTGGGAATCGAACTGTGACTCCTGGTTTATAGGTCAGTGCTCAACCGGTGAGCCACACCATGCGGGCCGGGCTTGATGCACTTTCTTGAGACTTGGATGTGGGAGCCAAATCCAGTGTAGAAAGGTGCAGGAAAATGGGTATTTGTATTTGCTAGTGTGGCTATGGGTCGTATGGTTCTGAAGTTGCCAGCTGTGGCAATGGTTTCCTAGTTCAGCAGGCAGCTTCCTGAGCCAGCAGCTCCCTCAACAGCTCAGTTCTATGGCATGGATTTGGGAGTCGATTCTGGACTTAGTGTCTTTAGCTAGCCAACTTCCCTCTTCCACTTAATATCTTGTAATAAATTCCTCTCCATTATAAACTTAATAGAATCCCATAGACTGCAAAGCTGAGTTGTTTTGTTCATATGATGGGCAAAATTAAATGGTTGGAATTTTATCTTTAACCTTAATTTTATTGGATGTATTTTCCCCAAAGCTAGTTTTGGGCTATCCTGTTCCCTTTTGCATGCTTTCCCATGTGATGGTACATGACCTTATGCTAGACTTTTCCCAAGAATTATGTTGATGTGTCCAATCATAAAAATAAATGTTTCCATCTTCATTGACCTATTTTATTGGAACAATTTCATGTACCAATTCATACATCCTCTCTCTATAAAAAGAGTATTATAATATTAATAAGCACCTAGCACATAATGCAGATATGCTGAAGCTTGTAGACAGGCACAGAAAGGCCTGGGAGAAAGTTTGCTCTTTATCAAGACATCAGTCCTGGCACTTCAACAAAAAAAGCACTACCCCACGATCTAAGTCATGCTAGTCTATTTCCTGACATTTCATGACAACTCAATAAATGTCAATGTAATGTTATTAAGGCATCACACTAGACTCTTTGTTTCTTTAGTTGCCTTATGGACTTACTTTTACCCTAGAGTTTACTGACACTTTGCTCTGAAAAATGGTCTCAGACATCTCAGGCATCCAAAGTGCTGGTTGGAAAGGCACGGATGTACCAGGGCAAGGCTGTGCTCAGTAACTGTAAAATTAGAATATATTCCTGAAGTGCCTTCTCTTCATCCTTGGAGTTTTGGTCCTTCGTCTAGACATAGCTACAAAGGCAGATCACTGAGAGTAGTAAGACTCCAAGCCGGGTGGGTAGTGTTTTCCCACTTTGGTGGTTCTGTGGCAAGAGCTTTGCAGTGTGCTGGCTGCCCAAGGGCATTCTGGTGTTTTTGTTTTTTTTTTAAAAAAATGTTTTTATTGATTTCAGAGAGAGAGGAAGGGAGAGAAGAGAGAGAATCATCGATCAGCTGCCTCCTGCAAGCCCCCTACTGGGGATTGAGCCCACAACCCAGGCATGTGCCCTAACAGGGAATTGAGAACTGTGACCTCCTGGTTCATGGGTCAATGCTCAACCACTGAGCCACACCAGCCGGGCTTGTTTTGTTTTCTTTGAAATGAAGTAGGGAACAAGCATTTCTGAAGAAGTAAACATTCTGCCTCAAATTAGGAACTAAAAAAAAACTTGTTTATTGGGGGGCAAGAGGATACAAGCAATATAAAAATCAAAAGCTTATCTGGCTTTATTGGCTTTTCTTTCTCTTGTTCAATGGGGGTGGCATTTTATTTGTACATTTCTTTAAGAGTCCCAATCTGCTCATGAAATTCTTAGACAGGGGGAAGCTGTGGGGCACATATTCCTTAAGGGACCCATTGGGAGAACTCTTATCAGGGCAAAGTAATTGCTCACTTCCTTCCCTTCTGCTTCATGTGTACTACGAAATAGTCATTGCATGCGATGGTGAGCCCAGCAATTAGCGAAAAGAAGCTCTGGAAGCCAACTCTGCCATCTCGGCACTGGTCCAGGTCCTTCATTATTTTGTCTACAGCCAGAGGGTCTTTTTGATTCTGAAAAACAAAAACAGAAACAAAAACAAAGGTAAGAAAGACCAGTCGGTGTTTGCAATGACTAACTTCTTTGATTTGTACTGCTGACCACCATGTATATAATCTCTCAATGATCAGAATTCTTGTTCTAGGTTATAAGTGATCTTTGGAGATCATCTAAATGGATTTTGCTGTCTTGAGGGAGCATTTCAGTAAATTGTTTAAATTTACTTTAAACTAAGAAAGAGGTTTCCATGGCATTTTTTTTTTCATATAATGATAGGGACCTTAGAAATGGCTTATTCTGTGCCAAGAGAAGGTAGACCCAAGCCTCCTAATTCTCAATCCACTGCTCTTGCCAATTAGAACCAGCATGGCTTTCTGACGTGTTTTGCTTCCAGTTCAATTATTCCCACCATTTTTAAAATCATGAGATTCTGCCTAAGAACCACCTGAAACTCCCCCATTTTGTAGTTTAAACTTACATTCTCTTAAACCTTTATTCCTGATAGCCAAGTCCTTTAAATATGAAACTCTTAGGAAAAGATCTCATAAGATTATTTAGGGAGTAAGTTTCAGATCACTGTTCTACGGACTTTAAGGAGGTGCTAATGATGTCATATGGTGTGCTAGGTTTGGAGAAGATAGGTAGATTGCCCTCATTTCTCAGCAGAGGGCGGGCCAAGCTTGTGTGGCTTCATATCCTATTAGCCACGTAACCTTGAGTAAGTCACTCTCAGCGAGCCTTCATGTATCAACTATGAATGGAGGAGGTTGGACTTAGAGGGTCTCTAACATGGCTTCCACTCTTAATGAGTTGGTAAATCTATGCCATCCTATACTCTTCACTGGATCCCTTCAAAAGGAATATGTGTGACAGAGTCATAAACTCCCCATTTCCTACACAAGCACTGCCAACTCCTACCCTAAGCAAGCAACTAAAACCTGCTCCATGCAGCCACCTCTACTTTCGGTGGGTTTCAGTCAGTTCTGGCCCCACCCCCAGCTTCCTGGCTGTGGTCAGAAGGAGTCAGTTTGGATGACAGAGGAGTCAACTTTAGAAACCAAATGCTCTGTGAATGCAGCGAGTGTGGGTGTGTCTGGCATTATGACTTCATGCCTGGCATAAATTACACGGCATGTTCAGTACTTGGTGCTACCAACACCCTTGATGTGTCTCATGCCAGAAAGCCTTTAGGGAGGAAGGGTCTGTATCTCATGTGATATTTATCCCGACTTCTAACTTATGCAACAACACGACTAATGAGTATTTAGTGCACTGAGAATGCCTTTGTTCACGTGATGGGCGGGCTTGCAGTAGACATATTTTGTCCTTGCATTTTATGGCTGCCTAGAAGAATCTCTGCAAGTGAAACTGACCTTGGAGATAATTACATCCAGCCCTCTCCTTTCACAGAGGAGGGAACTGAGGCCCAACCATCTAAAGCTGCCTGCCCAGTGTTAACTAACTCCTGGCCTGGGGTATAGCATAGGACTGTTCAAAAGCAGAGCAACAGCGCATCCTAACCCATTCTGGGATAGCATTGTGGTAACTGCAGCTCTGAGAGACTAGTTAGGCCACTTATATCTGTTTATTTAACTGGTATTGACATGTAAATCACAGTGTGCTACAAAACCCTGCATTGACTGGGTCAGGAGTCAGGGGCTTGGCTAATGTGGTATTGCCCAGGCAGAGGACAAGAGGCCTCTTACTATCATCTCCCTTCGCCTTGTAGAGGCTATTGCATTATTCCACACCACGCTCAGTAACGATCCTTTCAAGTGACTCCAGTTGTGGCAGGGAAAGGACTGGCATTTTCATCTAATATTTTGTCAAGCGATGTTTCACCTTCAGTGAAATGCAACAACTCTCTTGAGGGCCCGCAATGTAACAGGACAACTGTGCCTCGTGGCCTAATGCCCTGAGTGATGTATCTGAGCTGATGGCAGAGTCCTCTTCCAGTCTGCACGATCCCTCAGTCTGACGAAGGTGAGATATAAACTCAAGCTGTGCTCCCGTGTTCTCAGAGCATTTTCAGTATGAAAAGCAATGATTTCTGGAGCGATGCTTGGCTCTCAGCAGATGCGTGGCACCATTTCTTGAGTTTAGAATTGGGAAAAAGTTTTCAAAGCCTTTATCTGAAGGGATTTAAGAAGGGCGATTCAGGTTGCTCAAAGTGAATGTGACCAGGTGGCATGTCCAATGCCAGGTTTATGGACCTGAGGGCAACCGGGTAGCCTTGCTGGTGATCCTGGTGAAAGGCTTTCCCGCAACTCAGTGGATGCAGATGACTCTTTCTAGCAAACACCTCGTATTATAGTTATTTGTGTGCAGTCTTATTTCACTTCCCATTGTAAGCTCCTCGAGGGCAGGGGCTGTGTCTTCTTTACCTTGTTTCCCCTACAGTAGCTTACAAACAGCAGGCACTCAATAATGTTCAATAAATAAGTGAGTGAAAACACCTTTCTAATAGGGACCTCCACAGGGAAGGGGTGGAAAGAAGAAGGGAAAGGAACCAGGGCCTAGAATTTCATGTCTGGTTCTTTCTGAGTCTTTCAATACTTACTTCCAAAAATCCAGGGAACTCCTTTTCCATGAGTACTCTTAGGTCCTCCTTTGTTAAGTAGCCTTTATCCCCAGCAAACTTATGAAACGTGAACATCATGGTTTCCATGGCGTGTTCCATTTGAGACGGCATTTTGGTGAGGTCTGTTGAAACATATTAAAGGATGTAAAGAAACAGAGTTTACACTAACTTTTTTTTTTTAAGTTTTTTTTTTATAGATTTTTAGAGAGAGAGGAAGGGAGAGGGGGAGAGAGAAATATCGATGTGAGAGAGACAGATAGATTGACTGCCTTCTGCACACACCCCTTCTCATCCCCCCCCCCCCCCCACACACACACAGGGGAGTGAGCCCACAACCTGGGCATGTGCCCAGACTGGGAATTGAACCAGCAACCCTTTGGTGCACGGGATGGTGCCCAACCAACCGAGCAACACCAGCCAGGGCTACATTAACTTTTAAGCTGTAAGTATTGCCAATCTTTTGAGAATAATTGGAAGGAGGGTGATTAGATCATTCACTTGATTCTTTCCAGCTGCAAAATTCAGTCTAAGAACCAATTCACCCCTGGTTTTGGGCCTCCTGCTGATGGAAATAGGCACCACAGGTATTGATGCTCTGAATGAGGGATTCATCTAGTTGCCCACGATTTCTGCATAAATCACGGAGTGAAAAGTAAGACCTCTAATCATTTGGAAAGGCAAGATCAGTATCCCTCTTCTTAATGGACAAAGCAGCTATTGAAAGAATATATGTTTCATCATTTCTCTTGGCGCTGGTAAATGGGACTCTCAGATATGGTGGAATACCAACAACCCACACAGTCAAGCCTGGTGAGTAGGGCAACTTCAGCCCTCCAAGCACAACTGGTAACCTGGTTCAGTCTAATCCTAAGGCTTAGAAATCTGCTTACGAATGAATTCGACCTGCTGGGTCTGTCTTCTCTACTAAAGCTTTGAACTTGTGAGTGATTGCAACGAAGACATTTATTTGCATCTTTGGTAGTAAATGCACTTGTCCTACCTGAATAAAAGCTACCCAAAGTTCATCATCTAGTTCCTTGAGAAGAAGTAACAGTATATCCTAACCCCTTTGGGGACCTGATATATTTTGGGCAGCGAGAACGGAAGAGTTACTTTCACAGTCTGGGGTGCAGTGGGAGAGCAAGCGCTTTCATCGTAAAGAGTTTAAAAGAAAGAAAACATGTCAGATTATATTCAGGTATAATGATCTGGGGGGTACATGTCTCATTAAGACCCAATGCTTAGTACTTGATAGAAGCTCAATGGATTTTGACTTCTTTGGAAGGAATGCTTTGGCCAGAATAGAGCAGCTCTGGCTAACATCACCTAACGTCACTACTGGGTAGGAAACAGGTGAACTTGAATGGAGGCTGTTACATACCGTTCCCTAAAACAGCAACAACAAAACACAAGAACAGGTTCTGCGCACAAGTTGAAGAGGCTCGCACCTTCCCTTGCTAGAGTGTGGCCAATAGGAACCTGAGAAAGGCTTTTTGATCTGGTTTCTGCTGCTGACAGGTGTGTTTCCAAAACAGACCCCTAAATGCTATCTTTTACAGAGAAGGTGGGGTTGGTGAACATGATGATTGAGCAATTACACTTAAGAATAGTAAATTCTACCCCTGAACACCCAGAAAAGTACGTGAACCAGCATGCCAAAGAATGTGCTACTCTAACGAGTGCTATAAACCAGAGTGGGGCATGATTCATCTGGAAGGCGGTTCTCTTGGAGAGAGCAGCAAATTAACGCTCAGGGTCCGCTGTGAGATGAATTCCACGGGACCAAACACACCCTTTCCCCTCTCTTCCTACGCAGTCGGGTCTGGCTCGTCCCCATCTCCCGTACGGCTTCAGATGGCCGTGGGCTGGCTTAGCTGGAGTCAGCCTGGCCTGGATGAGTTACTGAAGGCCAGCAACTTCAGACTCAACTGAGTGAGTCACCTATGGGAGAAGGATGTGGGATCCCATTCCAGTTCTGAAATAACTCAGGAAAGGTTTAAAAATACCTGGGCCCAAGCTCAGAAACAGTAGAGTACAGAGTGTAGAGCACAGAGCCCTTCATGACGAATTCCCAAAGATCCCAGAAATTGGAACGGGCTGTGGGACACCCGGTTCCCTTTCTTCACGGGGCAGAGCAGAAGGAAAGTGCCCTGCAAAGCCAGAGTGAGGCCCTAAACTGGGAACCAGGCGAATTTAGGAACTTCTGAGAGAAATGGGTGGGAAGCTGAGGAAATTTTGGCCACCCTTGAATATCTTCCTCAAGAGGGTGAGGACAGTCTGCCCTTAGTCGGCACTGAGGTTTCAGGTCCCAATCCCACCCCCTCCTCATCTGTGCTCCTCACGAAGGAACAGAGCAGAGCATTCCTCTCTGAAGCCACATCCCTGCCCCACTGGACCCCTCCCCCCTCTCTTTCTCTCCTGTGTGTTCAGCACATGGGTTGTAAATACAGCAGCCGGCTGACGATTTGTCTAGCATTTGCCATAAGAATGAAGAGCAGCGACTAGCCAGGAGGTGTAAGGTCCTGAAGGTAAAAATAGCTTTGGAAACCGGATGAGATGCCTGCTGTCTCCTCAGTAACCTGGGCCCCAGAGGGCGCTGACCAGGGCTACGGACCAGTTAACTGTTTTGAAGGAAGAGCCAGCGCATTGGTTTCACAGTAAGACTGAGGGGAAGGGGGACATGTTATGATTAAAGCTGTTCTCTTGGTAGCGGATGGGTCATGCAGCTCTTTCCAAGAGCAGCGGTGGCCCCACTGAGTCAGCGCTGCCAGCCCTCCCATCTTGGGCGGGGCGACTGCAGGGCGGGGCGGACTGCAGGGTGGGGCTGGCTGACTGCAGCACTGACCGTTGGTTGCTAAAGCAGCAGTTCAGGGACTTGAACCTGGGGTTTCCATCCCCCATCCTCATGCTCCACCCCCTCTTACCTCCTCTTGCAGGAGGGGGTGGGACTCTTGCTTCTAGCTTGGGTACACTTTTCACTGGAGGGCCTGGGGCCTGGGGCTAAGAGGCAGCAGGGTCCTCTCTGTGCCCCAGGCAACCTCCTCCTGCATCTGAAACACTCATTTATTTGTTCACCTGTCTCTCTACCTGGGATAAGAACTGTGAATCATTCTGTTCTATCCAGAAACACTAAATAAGTGTTTGCTAAATGACTGGAATGAATGAATCAGGTGTGATCACCCAAGTCTGGGGTGCAAACCTGGTAGCTCAAGCTGGGCAGGAGGACAGGAGAGCTGGGAAGGGCCGGGAAAGGGGCCCAAAGGGGGCTGCCTCTGAGCGAGACAGTCGAGTACAGAGAAAAGCACATTCCATACGCAGAGGGAAAATATGCGTCCTGCTAAACAGGTCTGGTCAGACCCAGACGTGACTTCTCTTTCTCTTTGCACTCTTGTGTTTCTTGTGTGGGTCCATCCCCATTTCTACTTCATGCCTCTTCAGCTCTGCTCTCTCACTGTGAGCTCCACGGGATGTAACTACCTCCTGTTCACTCATTTTTTATCGAATCATTTTATTCTGATACCTGTGTATTTCCTGTTTGCCTGGACAATAGGTCTTTAAGAGTGGAGGTTCGGAAGTCCATAGTCTCTCTGTGTAGTTTTCTCTACAGAAATGATTCTGGACTCCACAAATGTAGAGAATTCAATTTTCCGTTTCCGGAGCTCCTACACTTTGCATGTCCTGGTCATGTGTCAGAGACAGACAGACACATACACACACTCACTCCACAGTGCTTGCCTTTGGGAAGTTCCCCAGCTAATGGCATACTATTTAAAAAGATGTCATTACCTTTAGTTAATTGTGTTTGTTTCTTTTCTCACTAGATTGTGGGCTCACTAGATTGTGGGCTCCTAGCACCCTGCCCCATTAGAGGCTGCTTAAGAATCAGTGAGAATGAAATTGATAATAAAGTCAATTTCGATGCTCCCAGGAGTAGTAGGGAAGCAGGAGGCCTCCTTACAGAAGTCCTGCTCCTGAGCAATCCCAAATGTTTGCTCTGGACCCATGCCCAGATCTAGTCCGAAATTTTACAAAGGATCTTCTAAAGAGCAAGAGGTTTGAGTTACTTTGCTCATCCGTACTGTCGTTTTCTTACAGCCCACCCAGAAAATAACTGGCAGGGTGTCAGTAAAAACAAACATCTATTCTTTCAAATGTGTTTGAGGTTTCCTTCCTTTTGCTTCAGAGATTTTGAAAAGAACCCCCTCCTTTTTTTTTTTTTTTTTGAAAATTAAACCCAGAAGACATTCTTGAACTTGATCCCCAAAGGAAATGAAGAAAAAGGGACTTGGGGCAATGGACCAGGCTGTGTCTCCAACCATTCAGCAAACATAAAACTCGCCCAACGAGAAAGTGGGCAGCAAAGGAAAAGTTCCAGGTGCAACCCAATAGGAAGAGAGAAGGCAGAAGCCTTCTTCACCCCAATGGTGTACACCCATCTCCTATTCCTTAATCATCCTGAACGGTCAAACAATAGCCACTGTGACAACTGGTATTAAATCCACTGGCGGGTTGGGTGGTAGTTATTTAGTGAAGGGCTAGGAAGTGCTGAACATTGTCAGAAATAAGTAATTCGTTCTTGTTGCTTTTGGTGCGATATTCCCAAATTGTTGTGTTTCCAAGAAAACCAAAAGCTTAAAAAAGATCCTAAAACTTCCGGCAGTCCAGCTTTCCCAGCACTCTGAGTGCTAATTTGTACATTATAGCCCTGAAAAGATTCCATTGTTCTCCCCAACTTTAAAAGACTGGGCTGTAGCCAAGGGCATACCAAGTGGGTAGTGCTCTTAAAAAGTCACATTTTTTTGGAACTGTCAGTGGAAAGCAGGGAGGCACCCAGTCTCAGCTCCGCCCCGGCCGAGGCCTGCTTTCACCGGGGTTGCTGCTTGAGAGGCTGGCCAGAAGCCAGGCCTGGGAGGAAAAGGCTCATCTGATGTGGTATGCAGGAAACATCAGGGAAGAGCATCCATCACCTAGAAATCAGGATGCTTTGTGCCCAGTGGACTCTCAAGAAAATTTGAGGAACTGGAATAAGAAACTCCAAAGGGTGGATCAGGGACCGTGAGGAAGGTAGCTTTGGGCTGTCGAGGAAGGTATATACCATTTAGAAGAGGTGATTAAGTAGACACTGGACAGGAATCTGTGGGGGCAGGATTGACGAAGAAATTTCAAATGAGTTCTATGAACTCATTCCTGCGCCAACCCCTGGCCTTCGTTATCTTTTGCAATTTGCCGAAACACGTTGGAGGCAAAGATCTTTGAGAGGGTGTTTCCATGAACCTGGCCTCACCCGAAATGCAGGATATAAAAAATCCATTGCTGCAGGTTGAAACTCAGACTGGCTGCAGGGGTGTGTGTGTGTGTGTGTGTGTGTGTGTGTGTGTGTGTGTGTGTGTGTATGCGCGCGCGCAAGCCATGCTGGGGTGGGGAGTGGAATTCTGCAACTGTAAGCCTCTGAACAGAAAAGCTGCCTCCCCAGCGAAGCTGACGCAGCCTGCCAACAAGCGTAAGGCAGATAACCCAGCAGCGGTCTCATGATGGCCTTGCCCATCTAATTGCTGCCCTCATCCATAGTTCAACTAAGAGAGCCCTTCTCTCCTTCAGATTGCCAGCCAGTCCTGGTGTGACTCACTTCCTCTTGGAAAATGCCCTCTAAGATGGCACAGTTCCCCTTTCCCTTCAGGGAGTGTTCTGTCCAAACCATATGCCGAGAGTAGCCAGACCATCAGGGCCACACCCACATGGTCTCAGAGCTGAGTCACAGGCCTCCATCCACTCGCAGAATCCTGGAGCCCTTTGTGCTAGCCACGCCCTGCAGAATGCTCCCAGCTCCCCACAGAGAGAAGGGGTGGGGGTGGGTGGGCCTAATGAATTCCAGAGTCTGGCCTAAAGCTGTGCAGGGTTTGGCCCCCAGCCCTCAGCGGGTCTCACCACTCCCACCCAGCGGGCAAAGTCCTGGTTTCAGTTAGGTGGGGCCCAGCTGAGGCTGGAGAGTGCAGGGTCCAGGGCTGGAGGAGGTGCTATTCTTTTGGCCAAGTTCAAGTGTGACCAGGTATCCAGCACATCTGTCTCATTTGCACTGGGCCAGATTAATCTGGGTTGGAAGGTCCTTCGCCAAGACTGTTCTTTCCCTGTTTCTTTTTAGTTCCATTTGTTTGATTGAGGTAGCGAGAGGGGGAAACCCTTTCAGTAGAGAAATCACTTAACACGGTCCTCTCCCCGCCCCCTCCCGCTGCAAAACTGCTTTATAAAGAAATCAAATAGACCTCCCTCCCTCCCTCAGCAGTGAGAACCTTCACGTCTAGCAGACAAACAGGAAGCACAACCTGAAGCCTCAGGGCCAGGGGCCGAGTGTCCCTTAGGAAGGGTATCCGCCAGCTGCCAACCTGCCCAGCCCTCCCCAGCCGACCGCAGCCCTCCGGAGCCTGCTCTGGCGGCCCAGGCGGGGGAGGATTCGAACAGCTGGACAGAGGTCAGCCCGCAGCTGGAGCCCACAAAAAAGCATGCCGCCAAGACAAGGGGCCAAAAGCAGGGGTTCGTTTAACTGGGGAGACCGGTGGAAAAGTAGGCAAGTGGGAGTAAAGCAAGGGAGGAGAGCTCGGACCCCGGGGCACCAACACCGACCTCCTGTAATAAAGGGCGAGCCCCCCTCCCCGGGTCCGCCGGAATCTGGGGAGGGTCGCGCCAGGGCGCTGCTCGCCTCGCCCGAGTGTGGCCAGAGCACGGACTCCCCGCATCCTTCCTCCCTCCCAGGCGCTGGGAGACCCCGCGAAGCCTGGCGGGTGGGCCGGAGCGGCGATCAGGGGCTTTCCCTGGGCGCCGGGTCCCGGTCCGGGTCGGGGACAGCCGGGAGCGGCGGGCCGGACTCACCTTGGCTGGAGGCGCGGCGGGATCGTCGGCTGCTGGGAGGCTGCTGGGACGCACGGCCAGTGAGCCGAGCGCTGCGCGCGGGGAGCCTTAGTAGGTGGAGGGCGGTGGAGCAGGAAGAGCCGGGGCGGGTGTCTCGGCCCCTCTCCTCCCGCCTCTTCCTGCCCCCCCTCCGCCCCGGGCGCAGCGCTCACACCCTGCTCGCCCCGAGGGTGCGTAGGGACCTTGCTCTTGGCCTCCGCCCGTTCCCAGGGACAACATTACCGTAAACTTCCCCGCCGCCAAGCGAGTCCTCGGGAATGTCTCCGGACTTCCCCACCCTCGGCTGTGCCTTTGCTCTCGGGCTTGGTTTTAGAGAGAGAGAGAGAGAGAGGAGAGAGAGAGAGTGAATGCGGAAATCAAAGGATCCCGCGGTGCTGCTGCTGCGGGCGGGGCGCGCGGGCCCACAACCAGGTCGAGGAATTCTTTTCTAGATGACACTGCAGGGAGGGGCCCGCGGAAGGCCGTCCTGGGCGTCCTCGCGGTCTGCGCCCGGGGTCTGGCCCCAGGTCCGCGGGCATCTCTCGGAGGAGCCGAGCTCATAGCCCCCTGCCTGCCCCGCGCGGGTGGGGAGGGAGGGTGCCGTGGGTCTGGTCAGCTCCGGGGGCCTTACAAACCCTTTGTGGAGAGGGATTTATTCCTTTTAGCGTGTCTGGCTCCTCTGGGTCCCAGTTCAGTTACAGTTGTTGATACCGCTAAGACCTGTTTCAAAGCTTCCTTTTTGTCCTGCATCTGGCCTGTTAGGTCCTCAGCGCCCTTTGGAAGAAATTTCTGGAAGAAATTTAGCGAAAAGCCGAAGTGTTTCCTAGCGGATGCATATCCCTCCCCCTTCCATTTATTTTGTGGTTTAGGGTGAAAGGCAAACTACTCGCAGCTGTTGGAGGAAAAGGGCCCAGTGTCCAGGCCTGGGTTTTCCTTTGTCCCCCAGGGAGACCCTGGGAGGAGTGAGTGATCCCAAAGGAATGAGCAGACTCAGGGAACCCTTCAAGCGCTGCGATGTGACTCATCTGGGCTCTTTCTTGCCAGGAAATCCCCACTTGGATCACAACTCTCATTCCTGCAGCCCTGGTGCCGACTGTTCTGGGGAGCAGGTCTTCCAAATCTTCCCGTTGCTTCCGAGTTCTTTCCAGGCCCCAGGTTACAGTCAAGAGTGGAGAGAGTCCTGGATCCCTTTAGTTCCAGGGAAAATGCAGCCGGAGTTAGAATAAGAACGCCTGAGTCTGAATAGGCCGTGTTTTATTTCTTCATTTGATTCACAAACCTTTGGAATGCTTAGTATGTGCTGGGCCCTTGGGATTCAGTCACTCCTCTCAAAGAGCTTCAAGTCTTGTTGAAAGATAGATACGCAAACAATTAAAATCCATGAGTTCAGTGAATGGTAAAGAACACTATAGGAGCCCCGCCCGTGTTGCTCAATGGTTTGAGCATCGGCCTATGTCATTGCGTGTCATGGCTACCAGGTCGGACGGTTGCTTATGACCGGAATCAAACCCGGGACCCTTCAGCCCTCAGGCCAATGCTCTATCCACTGAGCCAAACCGGCCAGAGCTTGATGTGATTCTTAAATTGTGATCACACTGATTTTAAAATGATGTATTCTATTTTGTCTCATAATACTTTATCTTGACTGTTTTCATGTCATTAAATAGTATGTATTCATTCATTTACTTTTTTTTGGTTAATCCTCACCTGAGGATATTTTTCCAGTGATTTTTAGAGAGAGTGGAAGGGAGGAAAAGAGACAGAAAGAGAAAGAAACATCAATGTGAGAGAGACACATTGATTGGTTGCCTTCCGCACTCACCCTTTCCAGGGCCAGGGATGAGCCTGCAACTGAGGTACGTGCCCTTGACTGGAATTGAACCCAGGACCCATCAGTCTGGGGGCCAATGCTCTATCCACTGAGCCAAACCGGCTAGAGCTCATTCTTTTTTTTTTTTTTTTTCTTTCCATTCAACAAATAATGATTCAACTACACTGTGGTCTCTCTCTGTCTTTTCCAGCCTTCTAGCCATACTCCCAGGCCCTAGTGACTTTGGTGCTACAAGATGGAAGGGACCTGAGTTTCTGAAACACTGCTAAGTGCTGAGGATACAGTGGTGAAAATGGTCAGCAGTATGGACCCTGCTCCTACCCTCATGCAGCTTTTGATCATTTTATGTACTTTTTTTTTTATGTTGAGGCAGCGAAAATTCTGTCTCTGCCAGTAATTTATTTAGCACAGGTTTGCCATGGGAATTATAATAATTTTACAAACCAATAGCATACAGGATAATATTTTCTTAGGGTAGATCCCTCTTAACTAGAGGCCTGGTGCATGGATTTTTGCACCAGTGGGGTCCCTCGGCCTGGCCTGCAGGGATCAGGCCGAAACCAGCTCTCCGACATCCCCTGAGGGGTTCCAGATTGCGAGAGGGTGGTTCTCGGGTGATGCACCCCGGAATTGGGCTCCCTCCTTTCTGGTTCCTGGTGTGTCGCCCGAGAACTGCAGCTGCCAAGTCACTACAGCTCAGCAGCTCCTGCGTTGAGTGTCTGCCCCTGGTGGTCATTGTGTCTCATGGCTACTAGTTGGATGGTTGGATGGTTGCTTAGGCTTTTATATATATAGGTAAGCCCCCAACTCCAAACAAATCACAAATTAAACACACTGTTGTTCTAGGCAAGGGAAGGTGAAGAAATGAAGTCCAAATCGAATATGAGGTGTACCTTCTTACCAGAGGAGGCACTTGGGAGAATCAGTGACCAACCTGCCAGGGAAAAAGTCTCATGTTGCTAGAGCACATTACTAGGGAATGAAGATACCAGTGTGTATGTGTGTGTGTGTGTGTGTGTGTGTGTGTGTGGCAGGGGCGGTGGGGGGGGGGATCTCTTTCACAGGCTGCTGTGGGGAAAATCTCAAATAGTCGTCACAAACTCTCAGTATTTTTATGTGTTTTTAAATTGATTTTAGAGAGAGAGGGAAAGGGAGAGGAAGAAACATCGATAGGTCACCTCCGCATGTACCCCAACTGGGGATCAAACTGGCAACCTGGGCATGTGCCCTGGCCGGGAATTGAACTTTTCAATCAGCACCAGGGTTGCTCAGCAAACTGAGCCACACAGGCCAGGGAAAACTCAATATTTATAGTGTAAATGTCCCTTTGCCAATGTTGCTTCTCTACTGGTTCTTATCATAATCTCATGGGGCCACTTAGCAACGAGGCTGCTGACTGCTTATCACAGCAGATGAAGAATGATGACATCGAGGCATGACTGACTTCCTTCTTATATCAAAATAACTTTTTTTGTCTTTGCCATAAACAAGTACAGTAAAACTTCCCCTAAGTCAGAAACAAGTGTATTTGAAGTCATATTCAACCAATACTCAACAGTACTGGTAGGTGCATAAAGCTCCAAGTACCTCCATGCCTGTAATCTCTCTGTGGGAGAAGTGGTCCCAGGCACTTCTTTCTGCAGGAAGCAGTTGTGTGCCTCGTAAACCACACGCACACCGTGACAGCTCTGCTTCCCTGGTGACAACTGATCAGACCAGGGACCGGCGGCGCCTGAGCCAGAGCTGCCCAGCTCTGGGGTGGCAGGTGGTGAAGGAGAGATGCACAGAGAGGAGCAGACCAAATGGCACAAAGAGGAAGTGGCATTCAAGTTCTCCACCATGCCCGTGGTACATCCCAGTGTACAAAACGCGGGAGCAGGAGGCATTGTTCTACGAACGAGGCCCGCTTCTCCATTTGGCATAGCAGCAAAACCCATAACCCCATGGTTTTCATTTCTTTTGGGTTTGTGGTTGCAGCAAAGAGGTGAGCTTGTCCACCAGAAATGTGTGTTCTTCCCGTCACAGTGTAGAGGTGTCCTTGGGGAGTGGCTGCTCAGCCGGGGATGTGTTCCTAGCAGCCCTTGCGCCTCAGGTGGGACTGGAACTAGTCACCAGCAAATGGGACTGGAAGTGATATGTGTCCCTTGCAGGCCAAGGTGATTAAGAGGTGACTTTTCCACGTTCGTTCTATCTGTCAGACTCTGAGGCTCGAGGGGTGGGAGAGCCTGGGTTCCTGAATCACCTCTCTTGGCCTAGTTACACGGGTGAGAAAGAACCCCAGATTTGGGGGGTTATCTGCTACGGCATGACTCTAATGCATAGGATGGCGTTCTTTTGTATGTATTTTTGGCAGCACGCTCAAAAGGATTAAGTTGCATGAATAGCCATTATACTACTTTACTGGTCACATGCGCATGGTGACACTGTTTGAGTGGAAGGATTTACTGCCCTGGTCATCCTCTCTGACATATGCTCACAGGTCCCGGCAAATGCATACGGTTTCTTAGTTTCTTCATGTGTGTCACGTTGTGCCATGCAGTCTAGCTCAGCAGTCTGTCTGCCCAGACATTATGTGCACGTGAGAATCACAGCTGTAGCAAAGGGTAGAGTTCTCCAACAATTCAGGAGCGCTAGTAGGGAGTCACCGCCTTTGCCCACATGTTTATTTTCTTAGGGTAGATCCCTATTGGGGGCTATCTTTTTGTTTGTTTGCTTGTTTATATGGATCTTACAGGACAAGTAGGGATTAGCCTTTCTATGGGGCAGACAGGAAGGAGAGCATGTGCCGGAACATGGAATTGGGAGGGAGCGTGTCTATTCTGGGAACTGCCCCAGTTCTGCAGGGGGAGAGAGCAGAGTCCCTCAGGGTTTGGGTGAGGCTCAGCCTGAGAGGAGGTGCCTTTCCTGGGGCCCCTGGATATACTCGGCTAAGGAGCTTGGAGCTCGCTTCTGAAGGTGACTAGGAGCCACTGAAGTGTAGAGAGGGAGTGTGTGACTCCTCCACTCACCAGCTGTGTGGCTCCAGGCACGTCGTCTCCCCACTGTGGACCTGAGTCTCTTTATGGATAAAATAAAGACAGACCCCTACCTGCTGGGGCCCGGAAAGAGAAGAAACCAGCTAATGACCATCAAGGCATCCGGCTGGGCCCTCGCAGGCAGCAGGATAGGGAGAGAGGATTCAGCTTCGGGGTCCCTCACTTTGCCCAGCAGAAGCTTTAAGGAGGCAGAGCAAGGTCTCTGGCTGTGATCTGTGGGCAAACACTTTTGAGCAGACTTCCCTCTGGGCCCTAGGCACCTGAGGGCTCCACCGAAGCTGTGCTGGCCCCACTAACTTACCTCTTAGAATTGGAAGCTGAAGGACTGCAGCCTTTTTAAAAAAAATACATTTTTATTGATTTCAGAGAGGAAAGAAGAGGGAGAGAGAGATAGAAACATCAATGATGAGAGAGAATCATTGATCGGCTGCCTCCTGTATTGCCCCACACATTGTGCCCTGACTGGGAATCAAATCGTGACCTCCTGGTTCATAGGTTGATGCTCAACCACTGAGCTATGTCAGCCGGGCAGGACTTCAGCCTTTTAAAATTTATTTTTATTTTTAAGGCGTGAGAACTCTTAGCTTGGGGTTGGAGATCACCTGCTTTCGTCTCTAGGTGAGCTGCAAAATCCAATGATTATAATCTATCAAATACTTATTGAGTGCTACTAACACCTGGCATGTTCTGGGTGCTGAGGTATGTTAATGACCAAGACAGACACATTTCTGCCCCCAGAAGCCTTACATTCTAGTGGGACAGACAAGTGAAGTACATGGTGGGAAATCCATGATGGGAAAAACAAGCGTCTGAATGAGAGAAGAATCGAAGGCAAAGAGAGGAGAAAGCCAGGGAAGACTACACGGAGGAGGGGACATTTAAGCCCAGACTTAGAGGAAGAAGAGGAACTAGGGTTTCAAGGCCAGGAGTGAGGAGGGAGCTTTTCTGGTGGAGGGAAAGCACCTGCAGAGGCTGGGAGGCTGGGAGGCCGGGAGGGGCCTGACCCGAGAGGGGAATTGAAAAGCCACCAGTGTGCCTGCAGCCTGGTGAGCACAGGGGAGGTGACATGAGAGGAGGTGGGAGAGGCGGTACGCTGCATAACAGTGGGGAAGAGCACAGGCTTGGGAGTGAGTCCTGAGTTCTCCGGCATGTGAAGGCTATTTTGGACCTGTCATCTAACCTTTCCAAACCTCAGTTTTCTCATCTGGAAAATGGACTTGATAGTAGTTCCTGCCTCATAAGGACATTGTGAATATAAAATGAGAAAATGCATGTAAATACTTAGCAGAGTGCCCGGCACAGAGTAAGTGCCCCATTCATGTTAACTATCATGATTATTAATAAGTGGGGGGTGGTTGGAGCCAGACAGGCTGTGTTGAATGCCGGCTCCGCTGCACGATTGCTTTGTGTCAGGGGCAAGTAAGTCTCTGCTCCTTCTGTGTCCTCGGCCACAGAGGGGGTTTCAAATTCCTATGCTGGGGGCAGGTTATTATGGGGGTCACAGGAGGTGATTTATGTGGGGCTATCCTGAAGATAGGAACCAACCCCTCAAGGTCTTCTAATTATTTTAAAATATTTCCCCAAATATATCCAGCCAATAAACACTCAAAAAAGACACAAGCAAAACCTTAATGAAAATCAGCCATAAGTTACTGAGTCTGCCTATGTTATGAGTTGGGATGGCCGACAAAGCAAAACCTGGGAATTTTAGCCCTCCTCTTCCACTTTCTAGTCACAAGGAACCTCGTTTCCCAGGCCTCTTCCTAGAAGGAAGCAAACAAGATTGTGTCCCTTGAGGTAATAAGTAATTAGGCCAGAACAGAACACCAGATTGTCTGAACCCCAGGAATGCTTGTTGCGGGAGAACTCTGCAAGACAAGACCTGCCCACCGTGGGCTGTGGTCGGCCAGGCCAACGTGCAGTTCCCTTTTCTTTATGACAACTCGAGAACAAGTGGTGTTCCAGGCAGAAATTCTGTGGGCTGCATGAAAGGGCAAGTTATTTAAGCCACAGATACTCTATGTCCTTTGATGTTAGAATGTGGCCGGGGAGGGCTCAGATCCACAGAAATGTGACTCCATGGAGCCTATGACTCAGTTCCCTTGTGAAAGGCCGGCTGCTTGGTTTGAACTGATTTCCTCAACAATGTTAGCCAGCAGCTCTGGGGTTCCCTGGAGTCCTGTTTCCTGGCTGGAAGCTGCTGTGAGGCGCCCTGTACTGGGAGAGGGTGTGTCCTCACTTCCTAGCTAGTGCTGTGGGGCCCTCTGGTGGCTGCACAGCGAGTAGCTTTGCAGTGGGGTTTGCTAGAAAAGGGGTGTGGGTGAGTGATAAAGGCGAGGTGATCGATGTTTTTGAATTCCAGGCTACCGACTTCAATGTCAGCATGATTAAGAACCACCAACTGCAGGTGGGAGAAAATGCGGGCCAGGAGGTGAAGGAGGCGAGGCTGGCGATGATGCGGGCCTGGACTGGGAAGATGCTGGTCAGAGTGGGCAGGATGGTACAGATCTGAGAGAAACCTGCAGGAAGAATCCCCAGGGCGCCAATCCTGAGCTGCAGGGGCCTGAGGGAGAGGAAGGGGCACAACCACCTGGAATTAGCAGCCGGGGCACCTGCAGCACGGTGGTGCCTGCCCAGCGCAGGGAGGGGAGACACTGGCCTGGGAAGGAGGGTGCGGAACAAGCTGCTGGCGGGGCATTTCTAGGTGGAAATGATCTGCTTTGTGATTAGTCTTAGCTGGTCCCACCCCCGGCAGGGGGACCTGCAGGGGAGAGTGTGCAGACACTGGCTCTCCCCGTGTCACCGCCTCCCTGAGTGGCTCCCAGCACGTGCTTTGTGGTCAGGCTGGGATCCTGGCAGGAGGCCTGGTTCCAGCAGCCTTTCCCAGCCAGGCTCAGCCATCTAGTGAGGAGAGCAGCAGACTGGGATTTTGGAAGCTGCGTGCAGCTGCGGAAGCTGGCTGCCCCAGTGAACTCACAGAGGAAGGCGACACACTCCTTGTGCTGGAGGAATTCCCTTTCCAGGCGAGGAGTCGGGCTGTAATAGAAGGCAGTGAAGGGAGGCCGGGACCTCTCCTCTCGCAGATTGGGCAGCCTCTTATTGGTCTCCCTCAATGCGTGTAGTTCCTTGGGGCCGGAGATTTGTCTTGGCATTGAGGGGAAAGCAGAGTTTTACTCGAAATATGCCTTTTGGGGTATTGATTATTTTAAGCTGGTTATTTTTTTTAAAAAATATATTTTTATTGATTTCAGAGAAGGAGGGAGAGGGGGAGAGAGAGAAAAACATCAATGATGAGAGAGAATCATTGATCGGCTGCCTCCTGCAGCTCCCACACTGGGGATCGAGCTCACAACCTGGGCATGTGCCCTGACCGGGAATTGACTTGTGACAATCATAGGTCAGCACTCAACCACTGAGCCATGCTGGCCTGGCTAAGCTGGTTATTTTTAAGAAAGGCTCAGGGAAAATTGTTAAGGGAGCTATCATCATAGATAACTATAGTTTAATATGGACTAGAGCAGAGGTTCTCAACCTGTGGGTTGCGACCCCTTTGGCGGTCGAACGACCCTTTCACAGGGGTCGCCTAAGACCATCCTGCATATCAGATATTTACATTACGATTCATAACAGTAGCAACATTACAGTTATGAAGTAGCAATGAAAATAATTTTATGGTTGGGTCACAACATGAGGAACAATATTTAAAGGGCCAGAGGGTTGAGAACCACTGGACTAGAGTGTAATAGACAGGGAGAAACCTGGCAAGGCCTGTTTGATCACAGTCTTCTCTGTGTTCCTTGTTAAAGATGGCCTAGCAAACATTTGTTTACCAAACATTTACTTTTCCATCTCCGTGTGTATTGCCTTTCTGCCCTTTGAAGTTTTAAACCACCACCTCCCCCTTCTCCTTAGCTCAAGATGGCATATAAGCCTTAACTGCTCCATCTGTCTCATATTCTTAGGGAACCCCCGTATGTATGTACATAATAAATTTGGTTATTTTCTCCTGTTGATCTGTCTCATGCCGAGATCACACACTGGCATGTGATAGGTTGAGGACCAGAATCCAGGCTTGCTAAGACCAGGGGAAGAAGGCTCTGTGGTGTGGTGAGAATCCAGGAGAGAGATGACTTCAGGAGGCATGCCTGGGTGCAGTCCACTGTTGGCGGTGCTGTGGCCCGAGGACTTTGAGGATGGCGACCAGGTTATTGGATTTGCTAATATGGCAAGGACTTGTGTGACGCTGGGAAAGCAATCTTCACCATGGGGCGGAGAAAGCTGCCGGACTGCAAGGAGTTGAGGAGGTTTAGTAGTGAGGAAAGGAGGACAGGGTGAGCTAGCATTTCGGAAGCAACCTCTGCTGCCCAGTTGGTATTAATTTTTATACCTTACCCATCTTTCACATTTGGGTTTCTTCCTCTGCCAGTTCATCTCTTTATGGGCTAGATTTATAATGTTCCCGGATCCTTGTCTTTGTTTTGCATTCTTACCAGTGACTCCACAGGTCATGTTTCTTATTTTTTTAAAATATTTTTATTGATTTTTAGAGAGAGAGAAGAAGGGAGAGGGAGAGAAACATCGATGTAAGAGTAAAACATTAATTGGCTGCCTCCTGCACGCCCCCTACTGGGGATTGAGATGCAACCCAGGCATGTACTCTGACTGGGAATAGAATCATGACCTGCTGGTTCATAGGTCCATGCTCAACCACTGAGCCACACCGGCCAGGCCACAGGTCATGTTTAATGATAATGTTGCAACTAAGTCGCTGTAAGGATAAAATATGAATCTGGCGACAGGAACACTTCTGCTTCGATTGCAGTCTCAGTAGAGAGAAGTGGGGTGAGGGCGGGATTACCTGTTCATACAGGTGCTCGAATTCATCGGAACCCAGTTCCCAGCCAGTGCAGACTTGCTTTTCCCTCCGAGTTTTCTGTCTTGACTGTGGTCATCCAAGAATGCGCTCGGTGATGACTGGAAAGACTTAGGAGATTAGGGAGAGCAGAGAAACAAAGCATGATTGATCGCAGCAGCTGCGCAGGTGTGGTCCTCTCCATCTCTGTTCCAATTCCCAACACACCTCTCACCAGGTTCATGGCCAGTACAATAGGGTCATTGTGAGGTGGGCGGGGGAGGTGAGTCACCAGGTCTTCCCGAGGTGAGGTGGGCGGGAGAGATCCTCTCAGCCATCACCGGAGCTGGGCCTAGAACTGTGGGTGCAATGCCCAGCTTCATGAGCCTTTATATATTTGCATGACTGTATATTTTATTTATAAATTCTCTATTTGCTTCTTTTTCCTCTCTTCATCTACTCCTGTTCTTGTTTTATGTATCCTATTCCTTGTTTTATTTACCGGAACATTTTAAAGCAGTGGTTCTCAACCTTCTGGCCCTTTAAATACAGTTCCTCATGTTGTGACCCAACCATAAAATTATTTTCGTTGCTACTTCATAACTGTAATGTTGCTACTGTTATGAATCGTCATGTAAATATCTGATATGCAGGATGGTCTTAGGCGACCCCTGTGAAAGGGTCGTTCGACCGCCAAGGGGGTCACGACCCACAGGTTGAGAACCGCTGTTTTAAAGATACATTAAAGTCCATTGCAAATTGCTCTTTCTTGTTACCTGGGTGCAAAGTCTCTCATCTGTTGCATATACTGATGGTCCCTCATGTGCAGTGTAATGTCTGTGAGCCCATTTTATTTTAAAATTCATCTTAAAGAATTAGATGTCCGCTTCGTTTTTGTTTTCTCCCCCATTGACTGCCTCCTCCCCACCCCAGCCCCTCCTAAGCCTTTGCCCCACTATTGTCTGTGTCCATGGGCTTATTCATTCAGTCCTCCCTCCCCCCATTGAGAAAGTAAGCTCAGTGAAGGTGGGAGCTTGTCTGTCTTGCTGACTGTATCCCGAGCCTCTGTCAATGCCTGTAGTGGGGGTAGATATTTAATGAGTGAGTGATGACAAGTGACAACTCTCCATCAATCTGAGTAATTTAGAGATGGTTCTGGATGGTATCATTAGTTGTAAGAATAAACCCAAGATGCATTTTTACTATTTACTGTGCTGTTTCCAGTAACTGCTTTAATCAATTCAATTTACATTCCTCCCACCCTTCTCCCTCCCTTACACAAACTTACTGACTCTCCAGTGTGTGTTTTAAAAAAAATGTTTTATTACTACCAGCAGGAACGACCTGCATGGGGTGGCAGGTACGCTGGGCTCAGGGTGTGTGTGGTCTGTGAGAAAAGGATGATTGGGAAACTTGAAGGAAAGGGGCTGGGGCTGGAGGCCAGCTCCAAGGGTTCTTCAGACAAACTTCTGGGAACGCTTAAAGGTATCATGGCAAGCTAACGCCAAGCCGCCGATAAGATTAAGAAATTCTTGGAAATCTAGCTGCCCATCAGAGTTGAGGTCCAATTTCTTCATCATGCGGTCAAGGACACCAGGGTCCTTCTGGTTCTGCAGAGGCAATAATAACAATAATGTTCATAGTATCTCTATATTGTTCTTTCTAAAATGCTTTCAAATATGTTGCCAACATTTTATTCTTGCAAGAGTAGGGGCTCTAGTGTCCCAACTACCCAGACACAGAACCAGAGGTAAAGTGACCTGGCTAAGGGGAAGACCTAAGACTTGAACCCAGGTTTTCTGGCTCCTAGTCCAGGGGACTTTATGTGACAATTAGGAGTTATTCAATTTTATAAAAACAGTGGAACACTTTTTTCCCCCCCAAGTGTTCCATGCAACTCCAATATACAAACTCTATAAAAGTCGAGTGATTTGAAGTGAAAATGGGATGCCCTATCAGCCTTATCTCCCACTCATCCAAACCCCCAACACATGCACACACTTATAGCCACTGGTTCCATATGGCTACTTAAATGAACTACATTAGAAAGTCAACAGGCACATGTGACCAGTGGCTTCTATATCAGATAGCGCAGATATATAACTTTTAAAAAAAAAAATCATTTGAGAAGATTCCATTGGACAGGACTGCCCTAGAGGCTCTGGGGTAGAGGAATAAAATTAGAAATCTTTCCCATTAGGCCATTTACCATTTTGTAAGCTCTTTTCCCTAAATGGTAGGGAAGCTCTCCCTATGTCAGGTAATTTGATAACTTTGATCTTGAAAACACATCTTATTCAAAGAAAAAGAGAGGGGAGATCCTTTACTAGTCATTCCAAGCTCACTCTGAGGCCTAGGAGCTCAGCCTAGGCTGCTATGTGGACCTCCAGCTTGGAATGAATGAAAAGGAGACGGAGTGTGGGGTGGGGGTTAGCTGCTGGCCAGTCTGCTTCCTTCCTGGCCAGTCTGCAGGCTTGTTTCCTGCTCTGGGTAGCTTCGGGGGTGAGGGCTGGGACCAGTACCTTTGTGAAGGCAGCCAGTTCCGTGTTCATGAAGGTTAGGAACTCCGTCTTGGAGAGTGTGAAGCTGTTACTGTCCTTTCCAGCATACCTCTGGAAAACAGC
This sequence comes from Myotis lucifugus, assembly GCF_000147115.1. NCBI lineage: Eukaryota > Metazoa > Chordata > Mammalia > Chiroptera > Vespertilionidae > Myotis > Myotis lucifugus. The sequence continues at coordinate 2,514,709 of NW_005871199.1, forward strand.
AATTAGAGACTCGATGCACCGCTCGGTCTCTGTAGGGCTGGACATTTTTGCCTTGGGAGGAAAAAAAAAACAAATTCAGGGCTCAGACAAGGGCAACGTATCAAAGACCGGAAGCTAGAGAACACTCCAGAGAATCTCATCTCTTCATTTTGGGTCAGAGCAGTTCCTAAAGGACTGGGTCATTTTTTAGGGGGCCGAGGGCCTAAGACAAGCACAGAAAGTCACATCCTGTGAGCTTCCCACCCACATCGCATCATGGTTATTCCAGGAGAAATACAGTGAGAGGAAGTATGGAGCATGTGGGTAAGTTTGAAAGCAGTAGGCTGCCAAGATGAGAGTACGGGTGACAGGGTCTACTGATATTTTTGGAACACGTGGGTAAATATATGTATAACTATACATCCACAAATTCATGTGCATATCAAGCATTGTGTACAGATTTTAAAGTGTCCTGTTTTCCAGGGCATAGAGAGTCTACTAGGATGAATGAAATGGCAATTCTTTGTAAAGCAATACTGAATTCCTGGGACTCATGAATTTCTAGATGAAAACTAAAAGCTATTATTGTGTATGGGGTGAGAGATCTGAGAATTTTTTGGATGTTCAAAAGCATCTTTCATATTTTATTTTATTATTATTATTTTTAATCCTTACCTGAAGACATGCTTAGAGAGAGGAAGGTTGGAGGGAAGGGAGGGAAAGAGAAGAAGAAACATCGATTGGTTGCCTTCTATATGCGCCCCCACTGGGGATTGAACCATGTGCCCTGACTGGGAATCCACTGGCATCCTTTTGCACAGGATGATGCTCAACCAACTGAGCCACTCCGGCTGGGCAGCAACCGTGTATTTTACATGTGAGGACATGGAGGCATGAGAAGGGCATAGCAGAGTCATCCCTGGAATCTTGCCCTCCAGATCCTTTCTGCAGTCCTCAGCCCTTGCTCCTTCTACTTGCAGCTGTCATGAATTCCCACAGGAATGACTGGTAGAACTCTGGTTACTTCAAACCAGGAAGGTTGGTATGGGGGCTCTCAGATGGCTGCTCACACAGTCCCCAAGCCTTCTACAGAGCTGAACCACGGCTGTGGTTGCACCAGGAGCAGGAGATTCAAAGCCTGTGCTGGGCTCTGCTTCCCTTCAAGAGAAATCTTCAAGTAAATTCTGTTTTGCTGAGTGTGCCCACTCCAGAAGTGAGGAACTGCTGGGCTCCCCCTGGTGGATAAGAGCAGCAACTGCAGACTTTCTGGAACACTTGCGGGCCACACCCTTCCTCTAAGGCTTTATCTGGGGCATTGACAACGGTCTAGGTGTGGGTGGTGACTTTTCTTGAGTTGTACTTCCTGGAGCCCAGAGGTGGAGGCTTTCAGGCCCCATAATTAATGAGCCAAAGACTGATCAGAGCCCCGAGGCTGTGTGGCTGAGGGTCTCCCTCCCTCCTTCCTGTAGGCTGTTCCCTTCCCAGTTTCTCTGCTAGTAGGTGCTTTACCAGCCCAGCCAGGTGCCTGCTGCCCACTGCGTCTGGGCGAATCTATGAAGCCCTTCCAGAGGCGGACTCTTTCCCAACGGTCACATTGTTGGAACTTTTTCTTAAGGAGAGAAAAGTGTTGGTAGGTTCAGGGTTTGGGGGAGAAACAAAATAGCACAGACTAGAAACATGTGTTTGCATACCAGCTTTTCTTATCAGGACTCCTAGTAAAATCGCACTGTCTTACTGTGTCAGATGGGAACAAGATTGGCTGGGAACAGGATTGGCTAGGAGGGCGTGCCAGATGGGGCAGAAGGTTCCAGACCAAGGGGCAAGGGCCTTGAGACCTTTCCATAGGCCCACAGAGGCTTCCTCTGCCCAGTTTCCTTGTGGGATTCAGAGTGCTTTGCTTTTCCAGTTTCACAGTGGCTTCTGCTTTACTTTTCCCCCCTGAACATTGTTCTTGACTGCGGTAATTTAGACTATTTTTGTCCTCTTGAAAACTTGCTATCAGCCACAGGGAGAAACCTCCCTTCTCCCCAGAGGTAATTTTCCAGACCAAACGCAAGAAACACAGCGATCACATTACTGAAATGGAATTGTGAAATCTGTAGAGCTGGAGGGGTGTTGGGAGGCAATGCTCAGGGTGGGGCAGTTGCTGAAAGGGAGGAGAACAGGTCTCCTGCCCAGAGGCCAGCACTCCACACAGCTCACTGCACCTCAGAGTTGTATTTGGTGGAAACTATGATAGTGAAAGAATTTTAACAACGCAAACTAAACACTCAACATTTGAGGAAGAAAAAAAAAAAAGGAATGTGAAGAAGTAACACTTGAAAGCAGACTCCAGTACTGAGGTTCTCATTCTTAATCAACACCCCCCTTTTCCTTCCAAGGACCCCCGGTGGCACCCTCCCCCTTCCTCCTCCAGGGCATCATGCCAGGTTTCACCACCTGTGGGTACTGGCTCTGCCTTTCCAAGTTCCCATGTGACTTTGTCCGTTGCTGCATGGAAAGGAGAAGAGGAAAAGAGTAGGTGGGGACACAGATTGACACACTGGAGCAGAGGTTGGCCAATGTGCTTTGTAAACGGCCAGATGATAAGTATTTTAGGCCAGTGTGGTCCATAGTGGCTCGTCACCCTGCTTTTGTAACGGACCAGGAACCACAGAGACAACTCATAGTGAATGGGTGTGGCCCTGCGCCAATGACACTCGATTTGTGGATGCTGAAGTTTGATTTTCATATACTTTTCACATGTCACAAAGTATTATTCTTCCTTTGATTTCCTTTCAACCATTTAAAAATGCCAAGCCCAGAAACCCCATTTGGTCCCTGGGTGGAAGTTTGCTGACTCCTGAACCAAAGAGGAGGCAGATTTTGGAGGTGGCTTCATTGCAAAGGTAGAGAATTCAAGGTGGGGATGGCAGGAGCTAAGGGGGGGACACAGATGGCGCAGTGAGTGCCTAAAAGAAGGTGGGGGGGGGGGGTTGGGAAGAAAAGGAAGGGAGGGGCTTAGCTGGGCAGGGCTCCTTCCACATTCTTGGCTGAGGTTCTGCTCGGGGACGGGCTGGCTTCCGTCTCTGTCCTGGCCCTTTGCCTGTAGTTACTGAAACTTGGACTTTCCCAGGGCTCAGACGACTGTTCTGAAATGAGCCCTTCCTGGTCCACAGAGCCCCACCCCAGTCTGTAAAGTGTCTCCGGGATCCGGGGGCGCCGGCCCGCAGCACAAGCAGGACCCCCGCCCCTCCGCGCCTGAGGGACCTGGGGCAGCCGCCGCCCCGCTGGCCAAGCAATTCCCACCCCTCAGCCCGAGCCCTCTCTTCCCCCCGGAAAACAAAGCCTCTCCGGGGGCCACCCCTGGGCTGTTACCCCAGGTAGAACATTAGGGCTTTTTCCCTTCCGTCCTCTCTTCCCGGTTCCCTCCCACGGATTGCTTTTTCCTGCCACGTCCACCTAGAAGCCACAGATCAAGCCCGGTGGAAAGGATGCGGTGGCTTTTCCTTTCGATTTCAGAGGAAGACAAGTAAAAAGTCGGGCTTACCATGTCGGAGCGGAGCGAGGAGCAGAGGCTGTGAGCGGGAAGCGGCGCGGCGAGCTCTGGGCTGGGGGCCCCGCGGTCCCTGCCCAGTCCCCCGCCTGTCCCCGCCCCGCAGCGCGGCCTGACTCACTGCGCCCGCCCCTCCTCGCTCCCCCGCCGTGCAGATCGGGACTTGTCCGCCTTACTACTCACAGGAAACCCATCTGAGCCTTAAACCATCTCTCTCTCTCTCTCTTGCCCTGGGCACCTTGAAGCTTTTT
>NW_005871199.1:2518686-2519903 GCF_000147115.1 Myotis lucifugus
GGAACAGTTCAACAACAAAAACTCCAACCCCAACCACTGCAGTAAGCACGGACGCAGCCTGAAGCCTGGCTTGAGTTCCAGCCCTCTCTCTATTAGAGGAACTGTTGCCTAATTCTGAGCTGTAGTTTTCTCAAGTGTGAAATGGGGATGATAATTAAGGAGATAATAAACACAAAAGGGCTCTTAATGGGGAGTGTTATAGAACGTGAATGACTACTTGTGGTATTGCTGTGGATTACACGAAACGTGCTTTGTACACTGTGCTCTGCTGACGTGGGGTGTCATTAACGTTATCCCGCTAAGCCAGCAGTTCTCAACCTGTGGGTCGCGACCCCCTTAGGGGTCGAACGACCCTTTCACAGGGGTCGCCTAAGACCATCGGAAAACACATATATAATTACATATTGTTTTTGTGATTAATCACTATGCTTTAATTATGTCCAATTTGTAACAATGAAATGGGGGGTCACCACAACATGAGGAACTGTATAGAGTCTAAGCCCTTCCCTCCGCTCACTTCCCCTTGCCTCTGTCCTCATAGCCGCCCTCATTCATTCCCTCACGTTTGAGATGGCATCTTCAAAGCAGCCAGAGTCCCTGTGCAAGCAGGTGGGGGCTAACTGTTTTAACTATTGGCTTTCCTCCACTGTCTGCCCACATTTATTTATTTTTAAAAATTATTTATTTATTGATTTGAAAGAGAGACAGGAAGTGGGGGGTAGAGAGAGACACATCGACTTGTTGCTCCACTTACTTATGCATTCATTGGTTGCTTCTTGTATGTGTCCTGTCTGGGGATCAAACCCGCAACCTAAGTGTAGCTGGACCATGCTCTAACCACTGAGATACCCAGCCAGGGCCACATTTAGTTTTCTTTATATTCTTCCAGACATCTTTCATGCTGATGGGTTTCCAACCCATCAGCTATGAAGTCCTCCTCATAGCTGTTTTTAGGTCCTCAACTGTTGTTTCAAAGTTGAGAAATTTGCTCTTTCCTAACAAGCCACAGGAAATTATCACATGCACGTTAAATTTCTACTCCAAAAAGGCCACACACTATCAGATCCATGTCCAATCTGTTGTGATCCGAATGTGTCGACAAAATATTCTGAGTGGCTCTGTATTGCTTAATCTTGTCTAGATTCTTCATCCTGGAATTCAAGGTCCCTTGTAGTGTAATCCCAGCTGGTTTTCATTATCTCCCTTCATTCGCTGTT
>NW_005871199.1:2520183-2564657 GCF_000147115.1 Myotis lucifugus
CTTCCCTCTGAGATTCCGCAGTCAGTTCCATGCTTCTATGTCTCTGGATCTATTTTGTTCATCAGTTTATTTTGTTCATTAGATTCTACATATGAGTGAGATCACGTGATACTTGTCTTTCTTCGACTGGCTTATTTCACTTAGCATAATACTTTGTCGCTCCATGCTGTCTCAAAGAGTAAGAGATCGTTCTTTTTTACAGCTGCATAGTATTCCATGGTATAAATATACCACACCAGGCCCTCAGAGCCAGGGCGTTATGACAGTTTTGCAGGTGAGAAAGAGCTAGTTGGATTTGTTTTTAATGAGTGGGAAAGTCACATTTGTTTCACCAAATAGGCCTCTTTGCACAAAATCAGCTTAAAGATCAGGTATTTGCTCTCACACACACGGTGCATATTTACTAAAATGCTATGAATGAATTACTCTTCATTCTTTTTCCTATTTAGCCATAAGTTGGTTTTTAGGCCCACAATTGCAGCCCCAAATGTGTGTAACCTCTTCTGTCCCACAGACCTGTGGTGAACATTGGCCACGTTTCCCCACTTGAACCGCAGACTGTGGGATGGGCTCTTATCACAGTGTTTACACGACAGTCGACAGCGCTCTATGTGGGAACCTCCATTACCCCCCACCCCCATAAAACAAAACATTGTTGTAGCAGTAACTCCTGCTGTTAGTAAAATAGTGACTTGTATTATGTAATCAACTTTGTGAAGGAAAGAGATCTATTTTTTAAAAATATTTTTTTTATTGATTTCAGAGATAAAGGAAGAGGGAAAGATAGAAACATCAATGATGAGAATCATTGGTCAGCTGCTTCCTGCACACCCCTTCCTGGGGATGAAGCCCACAACCAGGGCATGTGCCCTTGACTGGAATCTCTATCCACTGAGCCAAACCGACTGGGGCAGGAAAGAGATATTTTTAATGGTTCCTTCCAGGTCAGAAATCCTCTGAGCCTGACACCCTCCAGAGGTGTAGTATGCTTGGAGCCTGCCTCTAATCTCTCAAAGTTCAGACTTGAAGCACTGTCGTCACCAGCTAATTTGTAGCTGCAGATTTAAATGTTGCTGAAATGTAGGTGGTTTCCTCTCAGTTGACTGCATTTTGCAAAGAGCCTGCCGAGGTGGCCTGTTCCTGGAACTGGCTTTCATGTCTCTGCACATCCTTTGCCCTGCAGCCCGGCAACAGTTGGGCTTATGTGGAACATCTGGGCCTTTGGCAGGAAGAGAACAATGTCTAGATTCCACAAGAGAGAATCTCTCCTCTCTCTCCTCCACTGATCGAATGTGGAGGCGACTTCCATTGTTTTCTGATTTATAAGACCAGACATCCCTGGGGCTTTGATCCCTCTGGGTTTTTATTATTTCAAAGCTTATGTTACTCAGGCCACTGAGACGCTCAGTTAAGTGTTTGTTGGGTGAATGGATGATTTTTATGTAGCGGCATCTTGGAGCTGATTCCACTTGAGATAAAGCAGCTGAAGCCCAGAGGGGTTGCAAGACCTGGTGAGGAGCAGGGGCAGGCTGAGCACTAGGTTTCTTGGCTTTACTGCAAATACTGGCTCATCTGAAAATTCAGCAGGGCAGCCCTTTCTTCCTGAGAGCTTTCCTGCCGGCCCTCCTGCCCTCACCCCATCCAGGGGAGCTGACCACTGTCTCCACAGTACCCTGCACAGATGTCCTCGACGGTGTCGGGCAGTTATTTATCTACACGTACATCTCTTTTTGCAGAGGCTGCCCGCTCCCTGAAGACAGAGGCCATATCTGACTTTGTAAAAAATCTGCAACCAATAGCACAGTTTTGGCTTCCAGTCTGTAAATCTCCTCTGACAGTAAATTTCAACCTTTCTGTTCTTCCTCTCTATGATCATACCTATCAAATCAAGTGCTTCAACACTTTATAGTAAAGAGTTTGCCTTAGACATTGTAGATATGTCTATATATGCACATTTTAATTTTCTCTCTTTAAGATAATTGTTATTATCTAAAAAGCAATATAGACTTATGCTGGGGTCCAGCCCCAGCGGGTCCAGGGGTCCTCAAAGGTGTGTACGGAGTCAGCGAAGAAGGAAGGACACAGAGGCAGCAGTGTTCAGTTGATCATCATAGCCAGGTTCTGTAGCCAGGTTCTGTCTAGGATCTTTGGCCAGGTTTTGTGCAGGATCTCCAGCCAGGTTCTGTCTCCAGGTTCTCTTGCCATGTTCTCTCTAGGTTCTCCAGCCAGGTTCTCCAGGTTCTCTAGCCAGGTTCTGTTTAGGATCTTTTGCCATGTTCTGTCGCTAGGTTCTGTCGCTAGGTTCTGTCTCTAGGTTCTGTCCCTAGGTTCTGTATTCTGCTGTCTTGTTACATCTGTATTTATACCAGTTGATTTTAATCCTATCAATTTCTATTCCAAAGGTTAGGGCGTTTCTTATCTCCATTCCAGGGAGTAAAGATTATGTAACTTAAGCGTGATTGTTCGTAGTTAAAGTGATTAACTACCCACCTGGCACTTAGTTAAGGGGTTTCACTCCCTCCCTAACTTCAGGGGAAAATCCCCACCTGGGGAAACAACCTTTCTCAGAGAGGTGACCTTGGCCAAAACACATAGCGCTAAGGGGAGCAAACACATTAAGAACAGTATGCTATATATGCCAGGTCCCTTGAAACACATGCTGTGCAGATGTTTCTTCCCTGCAGCGACTGTGTCAAGCAGCAAGGATGGACTGGCTCCTGGCAGACTTATTATTTAAAAATTTCCAATATACTGAAGTGAAAAGCAAAAGCTTCTTATCCCCCTCAGACCCACTGGCCTTTGTCATTTGTTTCTTGTGGTGTTTTCAGTGGTGGTTTTGATTTACATTTGAGGAGTCACACTGCATACACTCATTCACCACTTGTGTTGTTTTCACGTCATGATCTTTTTTGGACATTTTTTCATATATCAGTGCCTATATTTCCACCTCCTTCTTCTGAATGACTACATAGCATCCTGTAACACAGATACAAAATCACATATTGTAGGTTACAGATATATATATTTCTGGGAACACTAACAGTGGGCTTTTTATTGAAAGACAACTAGATAGTTTCATTTTCCCCCTAAGAAATATTCCAGAGCCCGGCTGGTGTGGCTCAGTGATTGAGCATCAGCCCAGGAACCAAGAGGCCACGGTTGGATTCCTGGTCAGGGCACATGCTCAAGTGGTGGGCTTAAGCCCAGTGTGGGGGTGCCGGAGGCAGCCGATTGATGATGTTTCTCTCTCATCGATGTTTCTATTCCTCTATCCCTCTCCCTTCCTTTCTCTTTGAAAATCAATTAAAAACAAACAAACAAACAAAAGAAATGTTCCAGAAATCCTACACATGCACAGGCATATCTGAGGAAACACTCTTGGAAGTAGAATCAATGGTTTCCAGAATACGAGCATTTACAATTTTGACAGATATTGCAAAATTGTCCCTCAAGAGTTAATAGTTTTTTTTTAATTAAAAGTTCAGTTACAATTGTCATTCAATAGTATATTAGTTTTAGGTTAGACACATATCACTTGCAAAGTGATCCCCCCATAAGCCTTGCACCTACCTGACACCATATGTAGTTATTACAACATTATTGACTATATTTCTAAGAGTTGATAGTTTTTGATAGAAAAGAAGTCACTTAGGCCTGTGAGTCAGCAAGTCTGCTGAGACACAAAACGTTGGTGGACACAAAGGAGTTAAATGCTGTGGTACATTCTTGTGTTTCAGCCCAAATTGGCAGCATCTCTGAAGCCTGTTACCTCAAACGTAGCTTTGGTTTCTGGGCTGCCTCCTTTAGCCGCCCTCTCCTTATTTCCCCCGCCCAGCCCACAGCTCCCCCCCTCCACATGAGTCTCTCCTCACCTAGTAAAATTTCCCTCCGTTGCTTAGTCACCCCTTGCAAACAAACGCAGCCAGGCCCAGGAACAGGAATTACCTGTTTCTCAGTACCTCCCGCTCTGAAACCCGCTGAGAGTTCCCAGTTATTACCCTGCCTGCCTGAGTGCGGCCTCCCCTTGTGGTTTGGTGGGCGTTGTTTAGAGGAAGAGAGAAAAGCAAATGCTCTTCTAGAGCCAGATGGTGTGAAGTTTAAGAGGGCAAATTTAAAACGCAAAAGAAAGCAGGTTTAAGAGGCTCACAGTGTGGGGATGGGAAGATTATTTAGTCCATAAATATTTATGGAGCTCCTAGCTCCTACCCTGTGTCAGTTCAATGCACCAAGGCACCCCGTGCATGCCTGTGGGGTGTTGGGCATAAGTGGGGGCAGGTGCCTGCCTGGGCCTCCTGTTCTGGTCCCACGTGCCAGGAGTAGAGAGGGACCTCTGTGTACTTGGGTCTCTGGATTTTATTTTTTAGGGAGAACGACCCTGTCCCTCCCCTCTAGGTCAGGCTAGTCATTAATAGATCTAGTTGCAGACAGAAAACCATAGTGGTTTTGATGGTCTCAGTGGAAAAAAATGATGTTTGTTCCTGTAGGATTTGGGGCCTGGAGCAGGGTAGAAGCTCAGGGCCACTACCCAGGAAGTGACTCAGGGACAAGCAATGTCTGAGTTCTGCTTATCGATCTTCAAGGAGAGCTTGTGGGGAGGTCCGAGGGTGGGTCCCTGAGTGGAGCTGCTAAGGGCTCACAGGACCCAGCTAAAAGCTCACAGGACCTAGCTGGGGGTGTGGTGTGGGTGTGGGTGGTGGTGGAGGTGATGGGGGTTGGGGGGTGGTTGGGAGAGTTTGGGGATGGGAGTAGGGTGAGGGTAGGGTGAAGGGATAGGGGGTAGGGTGAGGTGGTGGGGTTGTAGGGAGTGAGTGGAGTGGGGTGGTGGGCTAGAGATGGTGGGGTGGTGATGGAGTGGTGGGGTGGGATGGTGGGGTGGGGTGGTGAGGTGGTAGGGTGGTGATGGAGTGGTGGGCTGGGATGGTGGGCTGGGGTGGTGAGGTGGTAGGGTGGTGATGGAGTGGTGGGGTGGGGTTGTGCCTGTCTCTGTTAGGCTTTAGGCTCCACTTGACTTATGACCTAGGACACCTCAGTAGCCAGAACTCTGATTGAGAGAGAGAATACCACCTGTTGGCACAGATGTTTGGGGGCTATTAAAATGCCAGGAGGCCTGGCCCCAGAAGCTGCCAGAGGGAAGTGCTGTCATGGTACCTCATTCCCACCCCTACCTTCATTGCACACAATCCCAGAAGGCAGCAGCCCCTGGGACTTCAACTGTGGGGAGGACAGCAGGGGCTGGCGTTGCTGCGGGTGCACGCTGGTGGTGGGAGGGTGGGGCAGACACTCGTTCATTTCAGGTTTCTCAACTAAGGAAGTAGTTGTGGAATTGCAGGAATTTTATGAGGCCTTAAACCTTCAATATATCAGGAAAACTAATCATCAGCATCTACCATCTGGACCCAATACACCCTTCATCTATCATCTATCTATCTATCTATCTATCTTTGAATCATTTTATAATTTATAAAAGTAAAGACTAGAAATCTTACCATTTACAATAGTATGGATGGATCTAGAGGGTATTAGGCTAGGTGAAATAAATCAGAGAATGACAAATACCATATGATTCACTTATATGTGGAATCAAAGAACAAAAGAAATGAACAAAACAGAAACAGACACATTGACAGAGAACAGACTGATGGTTGCCAGAGGGAAGGGGTGTGGGGGGTTGGGTGTAAAGGTGAAGGGATTAAGAAGTACAAATTGGTAATTACAAAACAGTCATGGGGAACAGAGTTACATGAATAAATGGCAATAAATATGTACCTGTCAATCACTGCTTTAAATATAAGTGGCTTAAATGCTCCAGTCAAATGGATAAGAAAGAAAGACCCATAAATATGCTGCCTAGAAGAGACCCACCTCAGAACGAAAGATGCACACAGACTGAAAGTGAAGAGATGGAAATGAAGACCTGTCAGCACTTCCTGCCCTACAACCTCAATTACAGATGAACATGAGAGGGTAGAATCTTCCATCCATTTGAAACTCCATGAAGGAAAACAGGACTTAAACTCACTGTCAGCCCCTGGGCCAGGGCAGTGAAGTGGGGTCCTTTCCCCAGTCCCTGTTGCCTAAAGATGGATCTACTTGGGACATTGCAGTCAGTCACCACAAGGTGGCGGACAAGCCCCAGGCATGAGGTTCTGAGGCCCACACACCTCCAGGACCTGCTGTAGTGTGGTGAGGACACAGACTCCGTGGAACATCTGGAGGAGGGTGTGATCCCACATACCGAGAGAAGTTAGGATTCATTCATTAGGGTAACAACATCTATTGACTGAGTGCTTACAATGGCCAGATGTAGGGAAGGTGGGTGGAGAGTAAGACAGGGACAGTTTGTGGTCCAGTGGAGTTAGCACAGCTGTGTGGTCAGTGAAAAGGGAAAGCTCCCTGCTGTGTCCATAGTCGTGGTACAGATGGCAGGAGACCACCAGGTCATTTCACGGTGTCAAGTCCACTATGGGAGAAGCCTGGTGATCAGAGAGGTCACTGCTGCGGGTGGCTACCTGGTGCCCATTCTGATTCTCCCTGCTGTGCAACCTCAGACAACTTACACAATCTCTCTGAGCCTCAGCAGCAAGATCAGGTGGTCATCACCTCCTGTGTGTGTCACGGGGATACCGTGCGGCTCAAGGAAACTGTATTGTGGTGTCTTTTAAGATCAGCTGAGGAAAAGCCCTGTACAAATCCCAGTTATTACATTTATTATGGAGTTCAGTGTGATTAACCAGGAAGCATTTTTCCATCTGATGAGGCTTCTTTAAATACACTTAGGCCAGTAATTACAGAAATTTGACTTTGCCAAACACCTTCACAATCACTGGTTCACAACTGGGATACAAGGTGGACTCCGAGATCCCTGATACATTCTTGCTCAGCTCAGTCAAGCTTTTGTTGATCAGAAAATAGGAAAAAAACACACCCAGAAAACTCTTGTTCTTTGTGTCTTTCTTGTAAGAAGATAATAAACCCAGTGACTAAAGAATAATTACATTTAACCAACTTTCCTTATGTATCAAGACCTATTTCTGAAACTATGATTGTTAAGGACTTTATTTTAATTTTTTAAAATATATTTTTATTGATTTCAGAGAGGAAGGGAGAGGGAGATAGAAATATCAATGATGAGAGAGAATAGAATCATTCTATTCTTCTTCTTAAGTGTTAAGTCCTTAAGAAGAAGAATAGAATTTGATCTCCATGCTCAATTAGCTTACAATATAAATGAGGAGACCAGACATCCCTACAAAACAATGGGAGAATATGCAGATGAGGGATGAAGGTCTCATCACAAAAAAGATAGAATTCTTCCATAGGTGCCTGCAGGCACATGCTGCCTGAAGGGGCAATTAGGGTCACAAAGACTTTAAGGCTGTTCTGGAATCCTCAGTAATTGATTATTGACTGGGTCATCAATGACGGCAACTCCTGGCCGGAGTCACATTGACCTTAAGAACAGAATGGATTTGGGTCCTTTATGTGAAACTCTAGGTCCTGCTTGTAGGAGTGTGGCATCTCTGACTGATATCTCAACATTTGTGGACCTTCCTTCCTTCATCCTAATCTAGATTCTGAAAAACATATTCCTGCCATTAAGAGTAAAATTGAAAACACAAATTACTGTATAGAAACCAAAGTATGTCTTTATTCACTGTTTATAATCTTTGAGAGGAAGAGAAGACTTACATTTCCCCCTTTTAATCTATTTATTTAAAGCCTCTTCAGGTAGATTTGAAGCTTCTGACAATAAGACACATAGACAATAAACTAGTAAAATAAAAAAATAGGAAAAAGGAAAATTCAAATGCACCAACTATAAGGATCAACACAACCACTGTTACTACACTTCAAACTTTCTGGCTGCAGTTCCCAAAAGAAAACATCAGTTATATGGTCCTTATGAGAGGAAAGCAAGATGTCATTTTTAAATTTTTTTATGAAGAAAGATAGCATTTCTTAGAATTAAATTTTAATTCTTAAGGTGCGCACCTCATGGTGAAATGGACAAAATTCTCAACAGTGTTTTGGCAACCAAACCAGTGGTGAATTTCACACGTCTCTTTTGTGTAACAAAAACTGAAGATGTGAATGGGGAATTATTATTTCAAAAATTGGGTAGGTGACTTTAAAACATATCTCAGTGAAGGCGATTCTGAAGCAGAGACAAATGTAGTCCCCCTATGTGGCTTTCTTGTGATTTTGTGCAGGCCAGGGAGAGAATTTAGGCTACTGGAGGAGTGGAGGTCTATGCGTCCTACACAGTCTGTGAACAGCGCTCCCCAGCGGGAGTGTGAGGTTGTCCTCCCTGATGAGCACAGCCTGCTGGTGCTCCCTCAGCTCTGCCAAGGAGGGTGGGTCTTCAGACTCTACAAACCAGAGGAGTGGGTGTCAGGCAGAGGGACATTATGAAAACGGAGGCACTGACGCTTCTCGCCTGGATAGAGGACTGCACATCTCTGCATAGAGATGGGCCACGATGGCGATCTTTCTCTTCATTAGAATCCCTGACTAACCCACTCTGTGTAATGTGTCAGGAATGATGGAACGTCGGTGTGCACTCTCAGGGATCATGGGCATTAGAGGTAAGTTTGAGGTGGTTCCGATTGACTTTGGGAAACTGGCCTCTACCTGCCCGATTTGGAGGCTTTGATCCGGGGCCACTATTCAGTGCATCGGCATCTTCAGTGGATGTGTCACAATCCCTGCAGCACCCAGCCGCGATCACTGACTCAGCATGGTGTCTCCCAGGGGTGGGGAAGCTGGGCTGGAAGGAAAAGGAGGCCTTCGTGCAGCTGTTTTCTTCAGGCTGCTCCATCTTCTCGTGTGTGTCCTGTTTACATTTATGGACCCAGAACCTGAATGTTCTCTCAGGGATCTAACAAGAAGTAAGGGGATGTATCCTTTGCCCAGAGGGCCAACATCAGAGATCTGGATGGTGCTAAGATTGTGAACTCATGAGGCCAGTGACCTAGCCCTGGCTCTGGCAGCTGACACAAGGCTATTGGTACCCCTCTTGTGCCACAAAATGGAGGACCCTGTCCCTGCCCCGCACGGGACAGAATAGCAGTGGGCCATGTGCCCTATGATGTATATGCTTAAGCAGAACAATGGAGTCCACAGTGAGTCTGAAATAGAGAAAAATATTTTCATAGAAGGTGAGGTTGCCACAGGCTGCCTGAGCTCTTCCACTCTTAGTGAGAGAAAGTTCCTAGGCCCAAGGTCCATTCTGTGCGGCCAAGTGTGAAGGAAAACCCCTATTCTGTAAAACTACTGTTTGGAATTCTCTGCTATTCTTTGGACGGCCTCTTATTCTGAAAAAGTAACTTTGCTTTCTAGCCTGCTTGAATAGTGGGGGAGATAAACTTAGCTGTCTGACCTTGTAGGCCAGAGACTAGATACACCCAATGCCATGCCAGGTGCATTTTTTAATTGGATAGAACTGTATAGATTTCAAGGCCGCCACCAGCAAGCACACAAAGGGCTGGCTCTTCTATAAAAAGGGAAGTTCTGCTTGTAGCTTTGCTTAGATTTGGATTCATTTCCCTAGGCCCGCCGCGGTGAATAACGTGTAACTCCAGACTCTCAGAGCTCTGTTTGGTTCTGGTCCGGTTTTTCTGTAACACAAGTATATGTCGAAGACTGTATGCAGGAGCTTGCCTTTCCCAACAAGCGCTAAGTGACGTTGGGCAAGCCGCTTCCCTTTTCTGGGTCTTACTCATCCCTCCTGCAGACAATGAGTTGACCCCCCTCTTCTGAAGTGGTTCCTAAACCATGTCCAGGACTAGTTGGCGAACTTCCTGAGATTTTTATGCAACATTTTTAGCAGATACACAAACTAAAGCTCAGAGAGGTTAAGTAACTTGCCCAAGGATGCACTGTAAGTGAGTGGCAGACCTAGGATTGATTATAACCTGGGCACAGTCTGACTCCTGGATCCATGTTTTTAGTATTACGCTACTCTGCCTTTATTCCTCATTTCCTCACTTAAATACTTCGCTCCTGGCATTTTTGAGGACCAAGCATGAATTTTTGTTCACCATTGTCATAATAACTAGTCCAAGTAATGCTCCTGGAATGATAGAGATACACGTTCAAGTGCTTTGTGGGGCATTGATTTCCAAGGGTTGAGAGGGTAGACTCAACCCTCCCAACCCAGCTGTCCTATTCAAAATCAGTCATGAAGACAACACCACTTTTCTCAGGCCCCTCAATTTAAATTAGATCTCCCTGTTGGTTTTTTCTCATAGCACTTACCATAGTTTGTAATTATGTATTAAATTTTTTTAAAATGATTATCTTCCTTCATCAGACTGTATTCTCTCTGAGGTGAAGAATTATATCTGTTTTGTTCATCATTATACACCCTGTATGCATAGTTCAGTAGCTGGTCAAATGTTGAATTAATAGATTAAGTGCCTCCCCTGGATTTGATATGACTTGAGGCCCAATGGTAAATAGTAAACACACGTGTATTGAGTACTTACTAATGCTAGGCAGGTTACTGGGCACTTTCATGTATATTACTCCATTTATTCCTTTTAAACAAACTTTTTATTATTGAGGTATAATCTCCAGATCTTAAGTGTACATTTGATGAATGATCACAAAATAGACACTCCCCCAAACCACCACCTCAATAAAAAAGTCTGTTTCTTGCCCATACTCTCTCTCTTCTCTAGTGGTACCATTATCCTGACTTCTAGTAACATAGACTATTTTCTTTTTTCTGTTTGAATTTTATATAAGTGCAATCACTCTGTATAAATTCTGTTGTGTGTGGCTTTATTTTGCTCAACATCATGCTTATCTAGTTCTTCGATGTTGCTGTGTGTGGCTGTAGTTCTCATTGCTATATAATAGGCCATTATGTGACTATACTACAAATTATCGGTCCATTCCCAGTTGATGGGCCTGTGGGCTATTTATCTTTGTATGCTCCTATGAATATTTTTGACCATGCCTTTTGGTGCCTTTCTGTTGGGTTATATATCTGAGGTGAAATTACTTGGTCATAGGGTTTGCTTTAGTAGATATTGCCCTATAGTTCTCCAAAATAATTAATATATCAATTTATGCTCCTGCAGCCAGTGTGACAGTTCTACTTGATCTTCTTCTTTGCACACTTGATATTATCACTTTTTAATTTCAGACACTTGGTATGTCCTCACTGTGATTTGTTTTGCATTTACCTAATATCTAATGAGATTGAGTGCCTTTTCATCAGCTTTTTTGATGTCCTCTTTTCTGAAGTGCCTATTCATGTCTTTTACTTAAAAAAATTTTTTTTTAGAAATTAGCCCCCCCCCCACATTGACTTATAGGCATTCTTTGTATATTCTGGGTACTAGTTTTATTTTTAATTTTTTAATTCTACATAATAACCCTGTGGTTTGTTATAATGACATTTTACACAGGCAGATGTTGAGGTCAGAGAGTGTAAGTTGGGGAAATAACACTCAAAGAACAATTAGTGAGTAGTACCAGCCAGTAAGCATTAATATATTTATCTGGGTGGTGCAGGCTATGAATGTGATGTAGTTGTTAAAAGATCAGTGAGCTTGTGGGAAGAGGCAGGACTTTAAGGACAGGTATGATTGAGGAAGCAGAGAGGATTTTGAAACACTTTTCAGGGAAGGTGAAAAGTGCAGAAGCATGGAGTTGGAAGCAATAATATGATGAACACCTTGGCTTTGAATAGTTCTTTGCAGTACTTTAGAGTTGTATTCTTCACGAGGGCAGGGACATGCCTTTTCCATTCACCAGGGCATGTCCAGTGCCCACCAGTGTCTGGCACATAGCAAGTGCTTAATAAATATGTTTAAGTGAAATAGTTGAATGAAATTGGTCCCAACCATGTTCCTGCCAACATTGTAAGATAGGATTTAAATGATCAAGGTCAGGGTTAAAAGACAATTAGATGACCAACCCGATGCTCTTAGTAAGAGTGCTACATTTCTAAATTGTAATTAAAGGGATATTATAGAGAGTTTGATCAATTTAGACTCAATGTGGTATGTAGGAAAGTGGAGTCTGTCACAGAGAGGTCTTGAACCCAGAGATGAAACAATGACTTGCAAAATTCTCCAGTGATTAAATGAGGAATTGACTGGAAGCAGGGGGACCAGCTAAGAGGCTATTACCATGATATTGGTACTTATTCACTTATTCATTAAACATTTATTGCAGTGATAGTATATATCTGATGCTGTGCTCCATACTAATGCAGAATAGCAAGACATGTAAGTGGTGAACCTTGGCATCAAGGAGCTTATGGTCTGAGTGGAGAGCTAAGACAAACACACAAATAACTGTAATTCAAGGAAGAAAAAAAAGGCCTAAGTAGAAACTATGGAGTTGGCAGGACAACATCTGTTTTGCAGGGGCCATCAGGAAAGGTTAAAGTAGTATTCTATAGCAGCACTTCTGCCTGCCTCTGCCTTCCTGCTCAAAATAATCTCAGATATCTCCATAACTTCAAATAATTGTGATATCTAGCACCCAATTAAAGTAGATTTATGACTTTCTTTACTAATGTCCAGTTGCAACTAAATCTATGCTACATATTCATTCATTCATTTATTCATTCAACAAACTTTTATTAAATCCCACTCCTTACCCAGCCTTTTCATAGCTTCTGGCTCAAATAAGCAATCAGAATAATTATAAAGAGGAAAGAGAATACAAATCTAAAGTGTGCTTGGTTCCACACGAAGATCTTATAATCAACCATCCACTAAGTCTACAAAATGTTTACCCATATGGTTTGCTAAGGGCATTGTATTAAAATTAACAATTAAACAATCTGATGATCAAATACCTTTTCTTGGTTCATTTTTCCCCCTTTATTTTCCATCAAGCCTTAAAGACATTGATCAGAAACAAAAACAATGTTAGCAATTTCTGTATTCTTAAAAGAACTATAATTACAGGATGATGCTCTCAGAACTTAATTATGACACAGAAAAGGAATAAAGTAGTTATCACAGGTTTCCTGAAGCCAAAATACCCCATTTCCCATTGTATTCTTCTTTTGAGTAATGATATTTTATGATGATAAGATAGTATTGTAGAGTCACATATGTCCTATTGCCACATTTTAAAAAGCCAATTAATCAATTAAAGAAATTGGCACCTGTTAAAAATATGAAGGGGATTTTTCCATTTTTAGTGACAGGTAAATAGTGATAAATTATCTTTTGACAAAGTCCATTTTAGCACTTGGCAATAGCATCATGTGATAGGATGTTTGTTCGGTGTGACATTTCTTTGGTAGTAGCTCTCACTGCTGAATACTTTGTTATTTGCTCTTGTAAAAACTTAGGAAGGAAATTTAAAAGATTATTAATCTGCATCTGAGTGTGTACATGTGTGTGTTGAGGGTGATCAAGAGGAAAGAAGTTCGGGACATGTTGAGATGTACGAAGTTCTCCTGGGATAATGATAAGGATTCATTGCTTTGTGGTGTTCACCTTCCTTTGTGGTCTTGTTCCTCTCTCTGAGGGTGGCCTTGCTCATCTTCCAAGGCCTGGGGAGCTGATGTTTGTTGTGCGTCAGCAGAATCCTTACCAGGCAGAAGCTCCCTGGTGTACTATTGTAATGCTTAGCTGTTATTGGAAAAGATAGGAAAATCTGAGATCTCATTGCTGAGCTGGTGACTGCAGAGGCTTATACCCTGGCTGTCTAAGCTTGATTTTGATGCTCCTCTTTGGTTATGTCTGTTTGCTGCAGAATCTCCTGCAGGTACTTGTACAGTGGACTGGAATAGACTGTACTGCTCTCTGCTGAATAGGACCCTTCGTTTCTCTGAGTCTTCTCTTCAAGGCCTGACTCAGGGACTGGATTTTGTTCTCCTGCCAGCTCTTGGGGGCTTTTATCCTCTTCCTCTAATGTGAGAAGTTTCTCGGTTTCAAGGTGTGTCTGTGCCTCTGGGGGTTCACTGGGCTCCACAGCTGGACCTGGGCCTTTAGTCCCCGAGCCCTGAATCTTGTGCTCTTTGCCTTCAGGCGGTTCTTGTTCCTCTGTGAGCTGCTCATCCTCTCCTCCGACTGCCTCCTGAGTTCTGTTTTTCTCACCCAGTGCTACCTGTTTCTGGGTGTCTGGGTTATTATTGTGACTTCCTTGCACAGACTCTTCGTGTGAGTCTACTTGACTCTGGGGATCCCCTTGCATAGGCGGGTCACTTGTCTCTGAGCTGCTGTCACCATCCTCCGGAGTCAGGCTGTTGGGGGTTTCAGAAGACCCTTTATCCGTCTGTGTGACTGTTGGCTCCTGATCTTCCCCCTGGGAACCATCCTCCTCCTTGACAAGCTTGTCTTGAGTCTTGGTGACTCTCTTATTTTCTCCTCCAGACTTGTTCTCAAGTGGTGACAACTCCCCTATTCTTTCTCTTGCTCCTGCTGTAGGGGCATTTTTGCTGCTCACAAGTGCTTCTGCTGTCCCTTCCTCTGCGTGTCTTGCCTCTTCTCCTGGGGTGACTGCTGCTTCAATTTCAGGATGATTCTGGTCTCCTCCTTCTGAGCTTAACTCCTGTGTCTTAGAACCTTCTCCAGCATCCCTTTCCTGGAGTTCCCATCCGGGATACTTGCCATCCTGTGCTTCCTCTTCTTCCTCTTCCAGGGCTGGTGGCTGAGACTTTCTTTTGCTTTCTTCCCTCCCTACTATTTCATGGGCCTCGGGGCCTCTCCCCTCTTTCTTTTCAGTTCTAACATCAGGTGTTCCTGAAACATTTCTGCTATCATCGTGGACTGACAAGTTGTTTGTTTCATGTTCTTTTTCTTGTGCTGGGGGTTCTTGGGTCTCAGGTGTTCTGCCATCACCCTCTGGTTCAGCTGCGTTCTTTGTCTCCAGTGGTGTCCTGTCAGCATTGTTTCCTGGCTCTTGGGTCTCAGCTGTTCTCCTGTCATCCTTGGAATCAGTCTGTTCTGGCAGGTCTGTGTCCTCGGAACTCAGTTTATCTTTTCCTTGTAGCGGCTGTTCTTGTGCATGAGAGTGTTCCTTAACAACCTTTTCTGCTGCAACTCTCTGATCTTCAGGTAGTCTCTGTGTTGTTTCTTCTGATGGAGAACTTTGGGTTCCCAAGTTCTCTTCCTGTTCTCCAATCTGATCTCTTGTCTTAGTGTCACTTTGCTCCCTGGCTGGTTTATCTTCTTCCTTGGGAATCTCCTTATCCTGTCCCTCTTCCCCCTTTGTGGGACTGCCCTTCTGTTCTGATCCTGCTGTTGGCTTATTGGTCTCATTTTCAGCCCCTTTGTCTCCTGTTGACGCTACACCTTGGGTCACTTCCTGACTCTGTCCATCTCCTTCCAGGTGTTGGTTCTTAGGGTCATTGTGCCCAGATGTTTCTCCTGGCAGTTTGTGAGTCTTGGTGTCTCCCTGTGGTTCCACCCTGTTGTGTCCTCTTTCCTCAGGGCTGAGCTGAGCTGATGACACTATTCCCAAAGGAAGCACTAATTTATCTTGAGCTGGTGGAGTTGCCTCTGTGGGCTGGCCAGTTCTGCTGGTTGCCTGGAGATTCATATCATCTGGCTTCTCTTCTGGCTTAGACCCTTGTCTAGGTTCTGAATTTAGTAATGATTGTATGTCAAGATAATGGAGGTTCAACAAGTTGAAGATTGTAAGAACAAATTCATCAAAAGCGATGGTGCCATCACTGTCAATAGTCAGAAGATTCAAGTTTCTTTCTACAGCATGAATGACACGTGGCTGCATGAAAACACAGTGAGAGATCAGCCTATTTACAAGGAGTCAAGTGTGTTGAGTGTCTACATGTTTCCCAAGAATATTCATTTTTTTAGCCCTATTCTTCAGGCACTTGTGAGAGTTCCCAAAATAGTAAGAATTTTTTTATTCTGGATGCCATTTTTCATGAGAGAGCAAAGAAGCATTTACATCACTTATGAGTTGCATTTAAATATGTCCTAGTTCAGGATTCCTCTCAAAAGCTTAGTTTTGAGCTAAGCAATATTGGCTAAGCAATTGCACAGAGTAGGGAGCTGAGAATGAAAAAAGTTGTTCAAAGGCAGTGAGTGCTGAGAGCTGGTAGCCAGGTGTAAAACAGGCAGGGATCACTTATGCCCGTCCTGCTTGGATTATGGAGAAAGGGCAAGTGGAGAAGGATTTGTACAGCTCTGTGAGCACCGTACCTGAAGAATGTCCTCAAACTCTCCCTGGATGAGCCTTTTCAGCTCTCTGCAGGTCAACGTCACTTCATCACCGTCTTCCCTGGCATACTTGTGGAATGTCTCGATTACACAGAGGACATCTCTCAGGAGCCGAGGCATCTTGACAAACTCAGGAGACTCTGAGAAAGGACAAACAAAGCAGATCTTCTAGGATGGGTCCTTCAGGGAGGAGATAACAAGATCATCGTTCTTTCTGACTCTGTCCCAGCTTCGCTGGCATTATCTGCTCTATTCTGTATCTTAAAATATTGTATTTGAACTTCAGGGGTGATTTAGTTTTGTACCAGGTAATGTGGTGAAATCAGATCTAGCACAGGTAAATATTAGAAGAGACACTTCACCCTGTCCTTCGGAAAACAGCAACACCCATATGTTCAGAAAAGGCTTTATTGCAAAAGGAGGGTGGAAAAAGAACTCAAATGTAAGTGCTAAAATACACAAATAAAACCAGCCGAAACCGGTTTGGCTCAGTGGATAGAGAGTCGGCCTGCAGACTGAAGGGTCCCGTGTTCGATTCCGGTCAAGGCATGTACCTGTGTTACGGGCACATCCCCAGTGGGAGATGTGCAGGAGGCAGCTAATCGATGTTTCTCTCTCGTCGATGTTTCTGACTCTCTATCTCTCTCCCTTCCTCTCTGTGGAAAATCAATAAAATATATTAAAAAAAACAAAAAACCAAATCAACAGAGTGAGACCAATCCTTCCAGCCTCATCTAACAGTGCCCACCTGTTTTCCTCCCACCTTGACTCAGTCTAACTCCTCTGTAACTTATGAAGTTAGAAAAGCTTTTAGAGGAAAGAGAAGTAAATCAACTGCTATGTATGCAGGCCAAAGCAACTTTTATTATTATTTATTTTTATTTTTATTTTTTAACCAAGAAGACATGGCTCAGGGGCTCAGGGAACTTACTGGTAAAATAGAGTCCTGACTTTCCCCTCTCCCCCCATCAATCCCCATCATTTAAATAACTCTGCATTTTTATTTTAATATAGGTCTGAGTTCTGTGTCTTGTTAAATAATATTCATGCCTAGGTCATACAAACAGTTTATATTTTTTTAAAACAGAAAATGATCAAAGAAGTTCTGGAAGCAAGGGATGCATTTGGGTGGCTGGATATCCCCCCCCCCCCATTTAGTATCATCAATAGTGCTTCTTCTGAAATCCTTATATAATCTCACAAAGAAGCAAAGCAGTAGCTCAAGAGATACTCATAGAGACTTACCTTGTTCAGGAGTGACAACAAGTGGGATGCGGGTCAGCTGGTTGTGAGCTGACAGCAGGCACTGAAACCTTTTATTGAGCCTCTAATTGCACAGTTTGGAAGGAGACACCCTCTGGGTCTAATGCCCTGATTCATCACCACCAACTCCCCTCTTTCTCTGCTGCCAGCTTGTCTTACTTTTATTTCTTTCTTTAGGCAGATTCAGTTAAATCTTGGTTTCAGACTCATCCAAAGGAAGGGGAAAAGGTATCTTGGTTCACTTACTGACTTTATGAGAGATCTTTGGGGGTGGTGATGGCTTTTTTTTTTTAAACCTAAGGACACAATTACATTTCTGTTTGATAAATCATAGGCTGGCCGGAGCCTCAGAAGTCATCTGATTGGTCTTTCTACTCAGGATGGACTGAATTTGACCCAGCCCAGATGGATGGGTGTCAATCATGTGTTTAAAAATAGAGGCCCTTTTTAACCATGTGACAAAAGTGGAGATACCAGTTGATTCAGGTGTTTCAATGCTCTGCTCTCCTTGCTTAGAGGCAGAGTTAGGGGGGGAAAAATCTCGGCTGGGATGTGCAGCACTTTGCTTACCTTAGATGTGCTATTTTAAAAATGTGATTGATATCTGCACTTTAAAGGCATTTTTATAATCCAAGGAGCTTAGAAATGAGCATCTATTTAACTGTGTTCTTGCTGTAAAGGGGAAAGGGAGACAGAAACTTTCAAGCTGAGGACAGGTAGGAGTAAGCCCCCAGATGCTGAATTGGCAAATGTTTTTATTTCCTCCTAGAACTGGGTTCCTCTTAGAGGAGACTATATAACTAACAAGAGAATTAGAATCGCTTTCTGTTTTAGATATTTAAAAAGAGAATAGAGTATGTTTTAAAACATTCGTGCCAGCTTGTGAAAGGATGTAAGAAATAGATCCACGAAAACAAGTGTAAAAGATAGACCAAGATAATGGAAGGGTGAGGTTGGAGGTAATTTATTATATGAGAAGTCTGAGACTAAGGAAAGCATCGATATTGATCAGAATCTTGTTTTATCTTGCTGATAATCAAGGCAAGTATATAAGGGAACTGAATGTTGGGGGAGGGGGATCTACATTGACAGTTTCTGTCTAGAAACACATTTCTCAGCATGCCCCTAAAACTGGGGTGGGGAACCTTTTTCCTGCCAAAGGCCATTGGATATTTATAGCATCATTGGCTTAATATAATTCACTTAATATAAATTTATGTTGCTATGAAAAAAAGCTCCTAGGTTTATTGAATTTCAAGTCCCGCCAGCGGTGCCTTTGCAGGGCCAGACCAAATGATTTCATGTGGGGCCTAATATGGCCCAAGGGCCAGATGTTTCCCACCCCTGCCCTAAAAGGAAGACTTCTCCTGAGAATTGAGATTGGCATATAAAAGTCATTTTAATTCTCATCGGTCAACATCCCCTGAGAACCAACTATTTCTCAGTCACTGTACCAAGTACTGGGATGTTTAAAGTTGAGTAAGTTATGTCTCCCTGCCCTGGCGCTCACAGGTCAATCTCTTGAGAAATGATTGAAGGAAACTAAGTATGTTCAAGGCTGACTTGAAAAGAAAGACTCAGTGGTTGAGTGTTGATGTATGAACCAGGAGGTCAGCGTTCGGTTCCCTGTCAAGGCACATGCCCGGGTTGCGGGCTCCAACTCCAGTGTGGTGAGTGC
The DNA here is from genome assembly GCF_000147115.1 of Myotis lucifugus. Taxonomy (NCBI): domain Eukaryota; kingdom Metazoa; phylum Chordata; class Mammalia; order Chiroptera; family Vespertilionidae; genus Myotis; species Myotis lucifugus. The sequence continues at coordinate 2,539,288 of NW_005871199.1, forward strand.
AGGAGGCAGGTGATCAATGATTCTCTCTCATCATTGATATTTCTATCTCTCTATCCCTCTCTGAAATCAATAAAAATATATTTTAAAAAAAGAAAAGAAAGACTTAAAGAAGTTGTATATTCATATATTGAGGCCCCTTGTATAATAAACATATTCAGTGTATTTATGCTCACCTGAGGCCCTTGTACTAGGTGTACCGGTTACTAATGCGAATTTTGTAATCAAAGAAAACATGATAATTTCAAGAGAAACATCAGAAGTGCTTTATTCAAAGTAATGTCTATTGCTAGCTACCCATTTCCTCCATCTTTCAGGTAATTTGTGGATACCATCCCAATAGAACTTTTCTTGTTTTGAGGCAAACCATTCAGAGACCCAATTTTTTATCTTCGTAAGTTTTGAAGTGCTGCCCAGAAAGTGCGTGTGCCATCGATTGAATTAAGTGGTAATCTGAAGGAGCAAGGTCTGGTGAATACTTCCCAGGCAAGATCTTTTAATGTGTCTTTAACTGGTTTTGAAGTGTGTGATGGTGCGTCATCATGGCCCATTCTGGTCATTTTACGATCAAAGCATGGTTCAAATTGATTATTTGTTGTCGGTAGCGAACAGTATTAATGGTTTTAGAAGCTCATAATGCACCACACCTTCCTGATCCCACCAAATGCAGAGCATTGTCTTCTTTCCAAAGTGATTTGGCCTTGTAGTCGATGTTGATGGTTGACCTGGATCAACCCATGATTTTGTGCATTTGGGAATCTCAAAATAAATCCACTTTTCATCGACAGTCACAATTGGATGCAAAAAAAACTTTCTTTCATGCCGTTGAAGCAACATTTTACTGATGACTTTTTTGGTTTTCCATTTGTTCAGTTGATGTAGCACCCATTTTCCTTCCTTTAAAATCTTTCCCATTGCTTGTAAACGATCGGAAATTGTTTGCTGAGCAACTTTTAATCTTTCTGCAAGTTGTTTTTGAGTTTGCCACCCATCTTCATCCAATAATGCTTGTAATTGTTGGTCTTCAAACTTTTTCAGTTGACCTGGATGTTCTTTGTCTTTCACATCAAAATCATCGCTTTTAAAGTGTTTAAACCAGCGTTCACAAGTATCTTAAGATGGAGCATGTTCACCATAAGCTTCCCGAAGTACATGATAACTTTCAGCAGCACTTTTCTTCAAAATAAAGTAATGAATTAAAACTTCCCACAAATGCTCTTTTTTTGGCACGAAATTCGACATTTTTAGGAGTAAAAATATCTATGATGTTAACACCTTCAGAAAATTTGACATGTGAAGCTTTGAAGCTTGTTGTCAATACAACAAAATAGCATACATATCAAATCGCATATATATCAACATATATGTAACTCCATCTATTGGAAAAATTCCGCACTATTAACTGGTAGAGGCACATTCCGAATTAACAGGTATCCGCATTATTAACCAGTACAGACATATTCCTCATAACAATGTAGGTAGGGAAGTCGGCAAGCCCGATCCATAACTTTGGGATAAGGATTGGCTCTAAAGGCTGGGTCAATCCCGCTGGGGCGAGAAGTGTGGCTGCTGTGGCTGGAGGAGGCCCTTCCCCTCCAGCTCTTCCACCCCCACGTTACTTTCTTCCCTTCCCTGGCAGGGGGTGGGGGGGTGAGGCGGGGTGGTGTCCTGGCAGGGCGGGCGAGGCCTTGGCAGTGGGGTCCCAGCGGCGCTAGGGGGAGGTCCCCCTTGGTGCCTGCGGGCCCACTGGCCGGACATGGGGGCAGCTGCTGTGGCAGCGACTCTGGACACGAGCAGGGCCCTTCCGTGGATCCCCCCAGGTGCGGCGGGCGACACAGCCACCCCCTGGGAGCCCGGCGGGCACGGGTCGCTCCCGGGGTGGTGGTGTTGGGCCCCCTCCTCGCCTCCCCGCGTGCGCGCCGGTCTCCCCGGCCGGGATGCCTGGGGGCTGCGGTTCTTAGAACCGGTGCGGACCCGGGGAATCCGATGGTTTAATTAAAACAAAGCATCGCGAAGGCCTGCTGCGGGTGTTGACGATGGGATTTGTTTCAGGTTATTGCATGTGACTGTCAGCTTTTATTAACAAGGGAAACATGTGCTTATTACATATTACATAGATTATAATCTTCAGAAGATTACAGTCTAGTATACTTGCTAAACAAACATAATTACTATGACTGAATGAAAATATTAGCAATGTGTAATTAATGTAGAGATGGGTTCATACTTAACTAATGGCCACAGACTTTCAGTTCGAGGGAACTAAGTTCCAGGACTTGCTTTCTCTTCAGAAAAGAAATGAGAGTAATTAAATGCATATGTGAGGTTCACAGATCTGGGCAATGGTCTTTGAAAGTACTAGGGCAGGGGTGGGCAAACTTTTTGACTCGAGGGCCACAATGGGTTCTTAAACTGGACCGGAGGGCCGGAACAAAAGCGTGGATGGAGTGTTTGTGTGAACTAATATAAATTCAAAGTAAACATCATTACATAAAAGGGTACAGTCTTTTTTTTTTTTTTTTTAGTTTTATTCATTTCAAATGGGCCGGATCCGGCCTGCGGGCTGGCCATAGTTTGCCCACGGCTGTACTAGGGTCACAGAAAATGGAGTAAGTAGGGTTCTTATCCTTCAATGAATAAACCTGGGATGATAGGCACTTTGGAGAGGAATTTGGGAGACAAATTGAGAGAAGTTCAGGTCTGATTGGCTAGAAAAGAAAGATCTTTGGAATTGGAACTAGGCTCTGATGATCACCTTTAGTAGTTAACTTTCCCCCCTGTTTTCTGTAGAGTTGGGCTGAGGGATTATTTTGAGTTGCTTTGAGAGTTTCAGTTGGACAAGCTGAACGTTAGAATTAAAGTAATTATTTTTCAGTCCTGGGAATAACCTTGGTGATAGCTATTCTAGACTCACAGTTGGAAATATGAAACAATGGAGGCCCAGAAAGCTTAAATGGCTTGCACAAGGACACACAGATAGTAAAGTGAAGGAATAGGCCAGAATGTCTACTTCACCACTGTATGCATATTGCCTAGAATGTCTGACACACAGCAGGAGCTCAATAAATATTTATTAAATGAATGAATAAATAATCCCCAGGCTTCTTATTACTTGTAGTATTATTCCCACTGCACCATAGAAACTATGACAGATTTAATAAAAAAACAAACAAAAAACGGGAAAAGAGGGTCTTTGAGCAACCAGGACAGGCCTGCACAATGTCAGAGGATAAAGGTCATTATAATACAGATAGATTTCCCTAGCAAAAGAACTTCCCCTTACATGATGTATTAGTTTGCTAGGGCTATCATAACAGCCACAGAATGGGTTGCTTAGCCAATAGAAATTTATTTTCTCACAATTCTGGAGGCCATAAGTCTAAGATCAAGGGGTTGGTAAGGTTGTTTTTTTTTTATTCTGAAGGTTATGAGGGAAGGATCTGTTCCAGGCCTCTGTCCTTGGCTTGTAGATGGCCATCTTCTTCCTGTGTCTTCATATCATCTTCCCTCTATCATGTGTGTCCAAATTTCCATTCATTCTGGGTTAGGGCCCACCTAATGATCTCATTTAAATAAAATATTTATTTAAATACTGCATCTCATATATTCTAAAGTACTGGGGGTTAAAACTTCAATATATAAACTTTTTTTGGGGGGGGGGACATAATTCAGCCCATAACACATAGAGATCAGTTTTGCCATCACAGAGCATTTTAAACCCTCAACCCCATTCTTTAGCAGCAGCCAAGGTAATGTTAATAGAGCTCCCAGTTTATATTTAAACAGTCAATTGCCCAACAGCCTCAAGCTTCTGCCCATGTATGTATATTAACTAGGTGAAACAGGAGGGTTAGCCTGCCACATTGCTAAAAGAAGAGCCACAGGGCATGGGCTGGCTGGCCCATTTTTTTTTTTTTAATGAGGTTATTATAACTGACGAAACAATACTTTCTTCTTTGAAAATGGCTCTTTCCTCATCTTGTAAAATCGGAAGGGCTTTGATTGTTTTTACCATAGTTATTATTGTTGAACTGTAGCTTAGATGATGAGTGTATATTTCAGGAGTATCCTGGGGCTCTGAAATAAATGCCTATTGAATGGACCTTTGAGAAAGCCAGGGAGGCTCTTCCATGGTTTCCAGGAAGATCCTTAAGTAAAGAAAAACATACACTGATCTTAGGGGAAGAATAGTTTTGTAGTTAGAAATCATTTGAAATAGGTGATGTTCCATGGTAGTGTGTCAGGGGATTTCCAGGTTCTGTCTTTGGTGGGCATCTGCTATTTGTGTTCAAGTGAGGGAGAGGCTGGTGCTCCTTGCAGAAAATGCCATCTTACTCCATCAGAATGATACTCAGAAGCAGAGCTTTCTTGTCTCTACAACTGACAAACATGATGAGTATCTATAACTTAGGATGCCTTGTCATCCATGACCCTCACAATTTGAAATACTATCCTGGATCAGGGCCTTCTTTGGACTTATTCCTCGTACCAAGGCTTGAATACTAAATATAGACTCCAGCAGATGGCACAGGATCATTAGATAATAATTTGATATTTTTGGCATTACTATTAAACACATTCTGACTGTCACTTAATAGACTGTGTTGCTTAAACCAACAGCTCATCTACAATTTCTATAATGCTGAGCTAAACTTTCAGGCCATTTCCTACTATCAGCTCATTAGACATCAAAGACAAAGAAGTTGCTGTATTCTTGAAATGAAATATTAACAAATATTGGGAGCACCATTATTTGCCATGAACAGTGAATCACTGCAAAAAACAAACAAACAAACAAAACAAAAAACAAGCACAGAAAGCTGTGAGGTCAAGAATAAAAACACTTGGGCAGAGAATCCTAGCTTTGGGGGCAGGAGGGAGGGGGCAGATAATATAGGGTTCACCCTAACAGGGAAAAATGGTTGGGGAAAACAAAGATTTTTTTTCCTCTTTCTTCTTTTTAAATTTAGACATAATTATAACCAAATACCCTTAAGTGAATGGCAGTTTTTTTCAGTTCCTAGACCACTAGATACTGAGCTATGATTTGATGCATAATTAAAACAGACAAAAATAATTGTTTGCTAAACATTTATTATTAATTTTTAATACAGTCCAATTATTTCAACAAGAATGTCTCCAAGGTAGTATCAATAGGCTTCAAAGGATTGTGGGCTGATGGGTCTTCTTAAGGGCCTGTAGGAACTTGCCCCTCTGTTTACAAATTTTTCCCTTCCCCTCCCCCAAAATGCTCTCTGTGATCTCTTATTGGCCCTAGAGGAAGATAGATGTCTACTGGATCCTAAGCAGGTTTCCTCTCAGGTAAAATTAATAAAGGTAGTAATATTCTGAAATTTATCAAAGATTGGGGGAAGAGAACTGAGGACTATAGATTACAGCAAAAACAGTTTTAAAATTTGAGTTCTGGAGTTTTTGAGAAACACCTTACTTTTGCTTTATGAGATTTTTAAGTGTTTATGGAGTCAAGTGTAAAAAAAAAATCAAATTCTAAGTTTTAAAGCTAAATGTTAATAGAGATTTCTTCCAATTATGGACTACTTTCACATAGAAGTCAGTTTCTGTAGAAGTCAGTTTCCCTACAGTAAAAATCCAGTTCCCTTTCACAATCTATGCTAATTATGCCCAAAAGATGAAAGGTTATTTGGAGGTAAATATAAATGTAATTTAGGCCCAAGAAGAAATACCAACTTGAACACTAAAAAATATCTAAATTCTCCACAAGATAGGTCAACCATTTAAAAAACAGACCCGATTCTTTTGACTCTCACATCTGATTATTCTTGTTACTTCTGAAAGCAGTAAATTAACATGTTCCCCAAACAAAACTCCTTAAACAAATTAAATGACTTGTTTTTAAAAATGCACACCACATCTGCACCAAAGAGCAAAGACATCCTGCAGTAAAGACTTACTTGAGGAAGACGAAAAGGTAGAAGTACAAAGTACATGAAATGAGTATAGTTTAAGATTTTGGAAAAAAAGACATTCTAACATAACAGAGTTTTCCCACAACCAAAAACATTTGAGTCATCTGGTACCCAGTGTTTCCCATTTTCCTTTGCTGAAGCTTTGGCAAGTGTCGGGATATGGCGGCATTTCTTAAGGACGGTATTGGGACCTCTGCTCTTGGATGTACTCATAGAGAGGGCTGGAGCGCACCGGGACACCGGCAAACGGACGCTTGCCAGACTCCAGAATCTGCTGCCGGCCCTTATCTTTTTCCTCCCAGCCTCGGCCGCGCCTCTGCGCCTCTTCCAGCTGGCGGAGCTGCTCTTCTTCCCGGAATTTCCTCTCCCGCTCCTGCCGGCGCCTCAGTTCTTGCTCCTCCCGCAGCTGCTGCTCTTCTTGGCGACGTAGTAGCTGTTCTTCCTGTTCCCGGAGGAGCTGTTGATCTTCAAGGAACTTTCTGTCGCGTTCCCGGCGAAGCTGTTCCTGGCCTTCCCGGCGGCGCAGCTGCTGTTCCTCCTCGCGGAGCTTTCTGTCGCGCTCTTGGCGAAGCTCTTGTTCGAGTTCCCGGCGGCGCAGCTGCTGTTCTTCCCGTTGCTTGAGGAGCTGTTCCTCCGCTCGGAGCTTTCTGTCGCGCTCCTGGCGGCGCAGCTGCTGTTCCTCTTGGCGAAGCTCTTGCTCGAGCTCCTGGCGGCGCAGCTGCTGTTCCTCCTCACGGAGTTTTCTGTCGCGCTCCCGGCGGCGCAGCTGCTGTTCTTCCTGTTCCTTGAGGAGCTGTTCCTCCGCTCGGAGCTTTCTCTCGCGCTCCTGGCGGCGCAGCTGCTGTTCTTCCCGTTCCTTGAGGAGCTGTTCCTCCGCTCGGAGCTTTCTGTCGCGCTCCTGGCGGCGCAGCTGCTGTTCCTCCTGGCGAAGCTCTTGCTCGAGCTCTTGGCGGCGCAGCTGCTGTTCTTCCGGTTCCTGGAGGAGCTGTTCCTCCTCACGGAGTTTTCTGTCGCGCGCCTGGCGGCGCAGCTGCTGTTCCTCCTGGCGAAGCTCTTGCTCGAGTTCCTGGCGGCGCAGCTGCTGTTCCTCCTCACGGAGTTTTCTGTCGCGCTCCTGGCGGCGCAGCTGCTGTTCCTCCTGGCGAAGCTCTTGCTCGAGTTCCTGGCGGCGCAGCTGCTGTTCCTCCTCGCGGAGCTTTCTGTCGCGTTCCTGGCGGCTCAGCTGCTGTTCCTCCTGGCGAAGCTCTTGCTCGAGCTCTTGGCGGCGCAGCTGCTGTTCCTCCTCGCGGAGTTTTCTGTCGCGCTCCTGGCGGCGCAGCTGCTGTTCTTCCCGTTCCTGGAGGAGCTGTTCCTCCTCACGGAACTTTCTCTCTTCTTCCTGAAGGCGTCTTTTCTCCTCTCTTTCCTCCTTCAGCAGCTGCTCTTTCTCCCGCTGCAGCTGCTCCTCCTCGCGCTGCAGCTGCTCACGTAGAGCAGGTTTGGAGTACAGTGCGTGGCGGCGCCTCTGGCTTTCCTCTTCTAGTTGCCACCTCCATTTTTGGTCGCGGAGCAGCTCCTCCTGGCGCCGCTCCTCCTCCTGCTCGAGGAATTGCCGCTCCCGCTTCCTCTCGAATCCCTGTAGGCGGGGATCCTCCTCCTCCTGGCGCAGCCGCCTCTCACGTTGCTGTCGGAGGAGCTGGGAGTCCTCCTCCCGCTCCCGCAGCCGCTGCTCGCGCTCCTGCAGCCGCCTCTCCTCCTCTTCCTCCTGCTCTTGGCGGCGCCTCAGTGGCCCCTGCCTGCGGGGCCTGCGGGGCCTCGAGTAGACCTTGCTCTGTCGGGCTTCGGCCTCGCTTTCCAGCTGCCGCTGCCACCGCAGGGCACGGCTCTCGCCCAGCTCACGGGCCTCTTCTTGCAGTGCCTCCTCCTCAGCCAACTCCTGCTCCCGCCTCAGCTGCTGCTCTCGCCGCTCCTCCTGCTCGCGCCTCAGCTGCTCAAAGAGCGGCTCCTGCTCGCGCCTGAGCCTCTGTTCCAAACGCGGTTCCCGCTCGCGCCTCAGCAGCTGCTCTCGCCTCTCTTCTTGCTCCCGCCGCAGCTTTTCCAAGCGCGGTTCCTGCTCGCGCCTGAGCTCCTGCTCGCGCCTCAGCAGCTGCTCTCGCCTCTCTTCTTGCTCCCGCCTCAGCTTCTGTTCCAAACGCGGTTCCTGCTCGCGCCTGAGCTCCTGCTCTCGCCTCTCTTCCTGCTCCCGCCGCAGCTTTTCCAAGCGCGGTTCCTGCTCGCGCCTCAGCAGCTGCTCTCGCCTCTCTTCCTGCTCCCGCCTCAGCTTCTGTTCCAAGCGCGGTTCCTGCTCGCGCCTGAGCTCCTGCTCTCGCCTCTCTTCCTGCTCCCGCCTCAGCTTCTGTTCCAAGCGCGGTTCCTGCTCCCGCCTGAGCTCCTGCTCTCGCCTCTCTTCCTGCTCCCGCCGCAGCTTCTTTTCCAGGCGCGGTTCCTGCTCTCGCCTCAGCTCCTGCTCCCGCCTCTCTTCCTGCTCTCGCCTCAGCTCCTGCTCGCGCCTCAGCTGCTCCAAGAGCGGCTCCTGCTCGCGCCTGAGCTCCTGCTCTCGCCTCTCTTCCTGCTCCCGCCTCAGCTTCTGTTCCAAGCGCGGTTCCTGCTCTCGCCTCAGCAGTTGCTCTCGCCTGAGCTCCTGCTCTCGCCTCTCTTCTTGCTCGAGCCTCAGCTCCTGCTCCCGCCTGAGCTCCTGCTCTCGCCTCTCTTCTTGCTCCCGCCGCAGCTTCTTTTCCAAGCGCGGTTCCTGCTCGAGCCTCTCTTCCTGCTCGAGCCTCAGCTCCTGCTCCCGCCTCTCTTCCTGCTCGAGCCTCAGCTCCTGCTCCCGCCTCAGCTCCTGCTCGCGCCTCTCCTGCTCCCGCCTGAGCTCCTGCTCGCGCCTCTCTTCCTGCTCCCGCCTCAGCTTCTGTTCCAAGCGCGGTTCCTGCTCGCGCCTCAGCTCCTGCTCCAAGGGCTCCTGGCGCCCGCGCCTAAGCCTCTGCAGCTGCTCTTCCACCTCTTCCTTCTCCTCCTCCAGGAGCTCCCTCAGCTCCTGCCGTTCCCGCCGGGGTAGCTGCTCCTCTTCCTGGAGCTCCCGCAGTTTCTCCTCCAGGCGCTGGCGCTCGCGCTCCAGCTCTCGCTGCTCCCGCCTTTCTCGCCCCTTGCGCTCCTGCAGCTCCTCTTCCTCCTGGCGGCGCACTTCCTGCTCTCGCCTTTGCAGCCGCTGCTCTCGCCTCTCTAGCTTCTCCCTCTGCTCCTCTTCCTCAGCGAGCTCCCTCTCTAGTTCCTGCCTCTTCTGCCAGCGTTCTTCTTCCAACTCTCTGTCCCGGGGATCAAACCTCCTTCGGTCTTCTTGCCTGCGATCGAGTAACGGGGCCCCCTTTCCCTCGCACGGGGCTTCCTCCTCCAGCCCGGACGCCTCGGCCAGAGCGTAGTAACAAGCTTGAGCCACTTTGAAAATGAACAGGAGGTACTCGTTGAAATCTACCAGCCCGTTACAGTCGCGATCCAGAAGTTCCAGGATCAAATCTACCGTTTCAGGATCATGTGGTCGCTATGAAAAAAAAGATGAAAACAAAAGTTTTTTTTTTTAATGTACCATTTACAGCTAGTAAACGTTCTCACTCAATATGCATTTTACGACATGCAGACACTCAAAAGACATAAGAGCAATTAGGAAAACCCCAGGGTGTATGGTGAAGTTTTGTTGTCTTCATGTAAAAATGTGAATACCTCATTTTATAGCATACATTTGTTGGAAGTGTTTGCATCTTGTAATTTAATGCTGATTAAAAGAACACAAGTTCTCTTTAGCTGGGTGAATAAGAATGAACTTATTCTCAACTGAGAGAAATAAATGGGACTTTATGAAGATGTGAAACAGCCATTTCTGTCTGAAATAGCTAGTTCCTTTGATTTGACTTTTAGTCTATGTTTGAAAAGAGAACAAAACATTTATGGTAACACCATTTTACTAGTGAACAATATGAATTTAATTACTGAAATTTGCAAGTAATTTTAAATTCCTTCCAAGTCTAGTTTGATCTAACATCTTTGGTGATAACCTCCCATGACCACCAGTTCATCCACATTGCCATTGCCATCGAGTATATGAAATAATTGCTAGTAACTTCTTTAGTACTCAGACTACAATAACAATTAAGTATCTTCAGGCTCAAAAATGAATGGGAATGTAGTGTAGAGCTATCATGGTGTAAAATGAATATAAAGTCACCATTCCTTGCTCTGGTTGCTCTTGAGAAGGAAGTTCATAACCCCAAATGAATAAAGAAATGTCCTTTTCATATTTCTTACCCGAAGAATAGCTCCAAATTCCCTTTCAAGGAGGTTCTTCAGGTCTTTTTTGCATAGTGCTGCCCCATCACAATCATGTGAGGCATATTGATTGAAAACTTCAGTGATATCGAAGATGCTTCTCAGAAGTGCAGACATTTTTTTCCTTTCTTCAGTTCAAGTAAACCTAAAACAATAAAATAGGATCCAGAATCAAACTCTATTTCTGATCTTTGGGAGGTTTTAGCCCCACTGTTTTGGGCAGATCCTTAAATAATTTGACTTTACAATAGTAGTTATTTTCAACCTGGACTTTCAAAGCATTTTATTTTTTAATATTGTACAGCTCTTAGAAAAGGGAAGAGAGATCCTGAGAAACTTCAAGCCTGGGAATTATCTGCAGACTATCCTGTAGTCAGCTCTCAGATTGTTCACACAATCTGAATTATCCATCTCTTTTCCTCTTCTCTCTTTCTCCTTCTTAATATATTTCAGATCAGACAGTGTAGAGTATAATGTAGAAATTTAAATTTGATATGTTGCTACTCATAGCATCTGCCTCTAAAACTGAACAAAGAGGGTAGGTGAAAGCCAAAAGGTGAAGGAAGATCTGAAAGTATCTTAAAGTGAATAGAAGCCACATACACCTAGGTGTGGAGCAAAACATTTAGTGGCAACTAGAACATTAAAAAGGGAATGTGGATTATTCCCCAACATTATAGCCCATAAGAGATCTAGGAATATAATTCACAAGTCAGCAGTTTTAAGATTAAGCACTACTTCTCCATAGTTAAAGGTGGCATTGCAATATTCAGATAAACCAATGCAGAAAACAAAGAGTACATTTTATCTGCCTTAACTAAGATATATCACAGATATTCAATTATTGAAAGCTTCTGAGAGGTACTTCCTGACTGGCTACCAGGGTCGATGGGTCAAATTGAACCTGGACAAATTTGAATAACATTGGTTTTATTGTTAGTTTTGTTAAACCCAAATAAACCCTTTGAATCTTGGCATTATAAAAAATGGAACTTAGCCAAGAGCAGATCAATGTTAAAAAAAAAAAAATACATGGGAGGTTTCACTGACTGGGTGAGAATAGTGGTTCATCTAGCTGGCTTCTTTAGTTACTACTCAACTTGAAATACTGCAGATACCACAATTACATGAAGATGGCCCATATTGGGCAGAACCAATATAAAAAGAGAACCAAGAGTTGGTAAACTTTGGAGATAGCAGTTTTTAGAAAGATGAACCCCATCAGAGTCACACATAACTTATCTTCCAACCCCTGACATGCAAACATACTTAGAGAGTTCAGAGCCTTGGGAGGAGACCATGTCTCTATTTGAGTAATGGCTCCAACCATAAGAAGATGGCATGGAATTAGACATCTCTGTAAGATACTGATGTCTTCTGACACAATAGACTCCCCCCATACTCCCCCTCCTGCCAACATCTACAACAACTGGAAAATGAAGCAACATACAGAAGAACATGATCCCATTGAATGGGACTTACCCACTTCACGAGAGGGAGAAGTCGAGTGCTCGCTGACACCACTGGCAAGTGTACTGGGCAGCTGGTAGCTGGGTCTTTTATAGGGGTTCTAATTGTGCCCTGAAGACCTACTTGGAAAGGAGACACCCACTCTGTGGGATGGCCTGATTCATTCCTAACCAAGCCCAGCTCCACCTCTGTCTCCACAAATGGTTTGTTTATCTCACTATTTGCTCACGTACCTATTTGGCATGAGGTTCACAGACCTTGCCTCCTGACAGGGTACTGGCCCCACCTAACATGAAAGGATAGAATGTTTGGCAGAATCTCTAATTTTTTTAAATTGTTAAAATGAAATAAAACAAAAATTAATGTTCAGAATCTTGATTAATTATGATTTTATTACAAAGTAGTAACTTCTAAGCCATTTACTATATAAAAAAATCTAACTTATAGGCTGGGGTCAAACAGAAACTTTGACATAAACTAATGAGAACTAGTTAATTTCTCTCTGGGATATGACAGTCCACAGGGAGCTGCATATAGCTCTGTCTGAAACAATTCTAGGACAATGAAAGGGTATAAGGAATTGATTTTAGTTTCTTCTCTAAAATGCAAATGGGGAAAAATTGCACTTATATTCTTGGGTCTTATAATGATTTTCCTATAGTTGAGGATTGTCTTCTTAGTAAACAATTTTGGGTGTTAGTTTAAAAATGTTTCATTAAATTACTTATAAGAGAATTTGAAATCTGTCAAATTTCTTTCTTAGGGATGTTACATCTAAATGAAGTTTGCTCTTTTCTCATTAACATATTGATGCTCCTGGAGAAAAAGAGCTGGTGTAATCTGTTTTTTTTTTTTAGATATAATCATCCTGCTCAGCTCAAGTCACTAATGATTATGACACCGAAACACTTGACTCTGCTTCTCCTGGAAGTGCATTAAGGTAATCGGTCACTCTAGCCCATTATGTCTGCCGGGGCTTTCTCAACCCTGGAGATCATATGCAAACCCCACTGCTGTTTTATTGTAAGGAACTGGATTTTATCCTTGGTTGTCAGTGACTCCCACCCTTACATTTCAGACTATATGAAACTTTGGTTCAAAATACGTTTATGGAGACTATTAAATGATTCAGTGGCTTTTGGCATTTTGGTCTCCTCCTTTGTCCAACAAAGGCAAGTAAATTTTGAGGAGACTCTGTAGGGTCCTTCAATGGAATGTAATTTGGAGCCTAAATCTTGATGACTCTTCCTTTATGTGCAGATTGGTCCAAATGATGATGGAATTGAATTCTATTTGACTCCTTGTTTGCTGCCCTCCCAGAGGTGGGGAGAGAAGAAAGTGGAAATGATAGGTGATGGGAAGGCAACTGTTAGCCTGGTTCAATTCTGTGATCTAGGGTTTTTCCTAGAACTGTCACTTTTCTTGAGATCAGTTAGCAAACTTGATGTAGCAGCTCCTTAGTGAAGAGTAAAGATTTCTCTTCCCCCTTCTACCTTCTATTTTGGGTTTTATTCAGTTATTTTCATCTTCGAATTCTAGGATAGAACTATCATGAGCACTGCAATCACAAATCACCATGAAACCTCTATCTCTCACGGAGGATATGCGCCTTAAAAAAACAAAAATCCTCAGAGAAACATCGATATGAGGAGACACATCATTTGGTTGCCTCCCACCTGTGCCCTACCTGGGGCTAGGAATCAAACCTGGCACCCTTTGGTGCATGGGCCATCACTCTAACCACTGAACACCATCATCCAGGGTGCATATGAGCCTTTGTTATGAGTGTCCTCCAAGGAATTCTCTGGACAAACCCTGCCTGTGTCTGGTTCTCTTTTTATCCACCTGTGTGCAGTCTGTGAGGAACCTTAGCCCAGGTGGTGGGATGCATTTGTGTGATTCCATTACCTTACTATAGTCAAAGACTCAAAATAGTCAAAAGAGGACCAGACATTCATTAGCTTCTATGGGAAAAAAGGGAAAATATTAATCATTCCAAAATCATGTTTGAGCAAGCAAATAAAATATAGAAGCAAACCCAAAACGGAAATGCTTCCAAACAGCCTTAAGAAAATGCCCACATCCTCCACCAAAAACAAAACAAAACAGAAGCAGAAGCAGAAGCAGAAGAAGAAGAAAAGAAGAAGAAGAAAATGGCCGAAATTGCATTCACCGTGACAAAAACCTCCTTCCCCACTCTGAATGAAGCTAGATCTTAAATCCAGTGATGGCTCTCTTATCTATTCTCATTTAAAGTCAGGATATCACAAGGAAAGATATTAAAAAACCTGAACTAACCTAAGAGAATTAGCCTGTCTGCCTTGCTGCTCTTGGTCCAACATCAGAAAGATTGTAAGTAGATTCAAATGCTAAAATTCTAAAGTCAGGTTTGATATTCTTCTAATGAAGTGGCCCTTGTTGCTACATAATGCTCTTTTATTTAACACAGTACCATTATTTAAAAATATAATTTTTAAGTGATATTTAAAACGTCATGCCCTGGGACACCACCTCTGCCCATCCAAAACCAGAGAATGTAGAAAATAATCAAGTACTGACATTGGTTCAGTCCATTTTTTTGAAAGACCAACTGAGAATCCCTGCAATGAGGCAGTGTCCACTCATTGTGGTTCATCAAAAAAGAATGGTGTTTGTATAACCTGAGCATCTTAATCTTCTTTATAGACAAAAGGCCTCATTATCTTTCTTTTATAAGACTGGAGACTGAGGCACTGAAAGGTCAGAAAACGTTTCTGACTGGCCCAGGAATGACCCATGTACTCCTGCTCCATTATGTAAGAATATCCTTCTTTATCAAGGATTAATGCCAGTGGGCTCAGAGCATAGCTACAGTATTGTACTGATACTTGGCTTTGAGATGTGATCTCTTTATTACAGAAGAATTGAAAAGAGAAAATAAAATTTATATAATTGATTCCTGAAGCCTCATCCATGCTTGAAATCTCTGGGTGTGGAGCTCTGCTGGGTTAACAAATAGAACTAACAAAGTACCAGGTTTTCCTGGTCTTCAACTCTTTCAAAGGCTCTTTTCCCATTTTCTCCGGTCAGAATCCGGAAAAAGTAGATAATAGACTTGACATTCTGCGGTATTTGACCAGGATCAAACCCTGTTTTGGCCTTATTGTGAAAATTTAGATAAAGCAGAGAAGGTGCCAGTGTCGTTCTCAGCCTAATGGGCTTTTCCAGAGCCCACTACGGGCCATGACATGGAACTCTGGGAAAATGTCCAAGTGGCATGACTTTAAGATGGCTTTATAAAAAGTAAGATTCTTTGGTGAGCTCTCGAAATACCTTTCTAATGAAGACCTTTTCTTTAAAATTATGTGTTAAACCTTTCAAGTTTTTCTATTATTTCTTCTTATTCATTGACCCATACCCTGGAACACTACCTCTGCCCATCCAAAATCTGTATTTTCTCTGAGGCCCCATGCAAATTCCATCTTCCCTCCCAGCCCTTCCTTGACCTTTCCATATAACAATCTTCCAATTAAAAAAATTTCTTCCCACAGCATGCATAGTCAGCATCATACAACCCAATACTAGTTAGTGTGTAATTTCCATATTTTCCTCTAATTTAATGGGTGCTTGCTCTGTCTTCTTGATTAGGTTTTAAGTTCCTTAGAGGCAATGCTGTATCTTTTATTTCTAGCAGGTGTTTAGTAAAATCCTTGCTGATCTGATGTAATTTTATTGCACTGCTGCAGTTTAAATGGCCAAGTTTGAATGAGATGAGTCGCTTGATCTGGGATGGAGTTCTGTGATTTGGGTGATGGCCTGAGGATGAGGGCACATACCATCATGGGAGTCAGCCCTTCTGGGGCCTCTTTCTAGTTTTGCTACTTACAGGACAGATGACAGAGGAAGCATTACTTCACCCCTCGCTGCCTCCTCCATGCCCATCGCTTCACCCTCTGTTAAGTGAGGAGCTGTAAGATATGAATCCCTTCCTCAGAGGGGAGCTGTGATAATTATAGCTTGTAAAGCATTTTGTGACTCTTAGATATAAAAGGGCTAATTATTATGATCATTAATAATTCTTAATTTTTATCTTCTTTAAGGTAAATTACCCGTACTTTAATTATACCCCCACCCTGGTGGTAATTATTACCTCGGAGAGTCAGCAGATGCTTTTCCATCTTACATCATGTCATACAGGGTGACTGAGCACAAGTGAGCCCCGGAGGGCACTTCCACCTTCTGCCCACTCCAGCTGTCACCCAGAGTAGCAGAGAGCTCCTGGCTCTCTTTGCCATTGAGGTGGCCATAGATGTTAAGTGCTCTGTTTTCTCTGTTCTATAACTGTATCTTTCTCCTAACCAGCAGCTCCTCAGCTCACAGAGCTTTGGGATTTGGCAAAAGACACACTGAATGGGGGAAAAAAACCCTTAATTTTTTGTATTTTTGTGAATACTCTGAATGAAGGAAGCAGGCATTTTTGATTGGGCTGTGGAGATTTTTTTTTGGTATCTCGGATGAAAAGGTTGACAGCTGCCATATGGAAGAAGGGCCATAGCTTTTCAAAGGTAGAGGTGCTGTGTGACATTTTCTATTTTCTTGGATTTAGATCTGTTTCTCGTCAAATGGTAAGTCACTCTTTGGGATGAGATGAGGATGTGTATCAAAAGAACAAAACAACAACAACAAAAAAACTTTGTGAGAGAGGTTTTCCTTCTGATAAGAAGGCATAACATAAAGGACGTTGGGAGCTAAGGCTTTGCACTCAGTAGATGCTTTAGGTTGCATAAGTAAAGGTCATGGCCTCCCAAATATGGAAAGAGCACTTTCAGCACAAGCAGGCATGTGCCAGTCTGGCTGGGGATGTGTCCTCCAGGCCCAGGCGTTCAGTCATCGCCTGCGTCATGGTCCAGTTATTGAATCCTAATCTGAGTGTTTCCCACCCTGAATCCCACCCTGAAGTAAGTATGGGAGTGGAACGAGGGTGTGCGTGTCAATGTCTAGAAATGTCAGTGGCTTTCATTCTGACCCCTCCCTTCCAGACAGGTGCACGCTTCTCTGGAGTCTGCACCCCCCACTCTTCTACACAGTATCTTCCTTTCAGTCGCCTTCCTGTCTTCATTTCTGATTCTCTTCTACTTTTTTTTTTATAGCAAAAGGTGGAAATTTATTGAGAAACAAGCACTAATTCCCACGTGGGGAGGGGGAAAGAGTCACCTGATTCTCTTCTACTTTAAAAAAATGTCCCTTTCCCATCCCATCCTCAAAACCACTTGAAATGGGACAGGGTTGAAGGGACTTTGGAAGGCCAAAGTCATTGTTCCTTTGCCTCAAGGAGGATCTGACCCAGTTCATAGTATTAGTGGAGAAGCAGAAGACCGGCTGTGCATTTCTCTCTTCTTCCCACAGTAGTCTCTTGATTCACAAGCATTTATTGAGTCCCCCATTCTACACCAGGCATGGTGCAAAGCACTGACCCTCTTACCAGAAGGCTCTGATGACTTGGAGTGGAAGATATTGTGATAAGAAAGATTTAATTCCAAAAATAAAGCCCTGACCAGGACCTCCTGGTCCATAGGTTGACACTCAACCACTGAGCCACGCCGGCTGGGCTATGATATTTTTCTAATAACACACACAAAAAAACTAACAGTGGTTACCTGCAGGGCAAGCGATGGGAAAGTACCTTTTTACTGTATACTTTCTTATACTTTCTGATATTTGAACCATGTGAATGAGTTACCTATTCAAAAATTGAACACTTTAAACTCTGAAAATAAAAGTTTAATTCCAAGAGAAAGGAGATGAAACACATAGAAGATAACTATCAAAGTATCATCAGGAATTAAAAATTTCATTCTAGGTTGTAAAAGAGCAGAAACAGGAGAATTTCTTGGGATCAATACTTCTAGAAGACAAGAATGCATATTACTTCCTTTATGTTGTGCCTGGCAGGGTACTTCTTAAGTGTGACGAAGTTAAATAACCCTTAAAACTTTTAAACCTTAAAACTCACTAACGAGGTTGTACAATAGACATTTGTCTTAGCCTTTTAGCTGTTCTGTCAGATGTGTAATTGGAACTTTTCAGATACATGTTTTTGAGGCTTTTCCTTATCTGCAGGTGAAGAGTGCTGTGAACCCAGCTTCTCTGAGTGTCTGTCCTAGCTCTGGGCTCTCCGCTGGTTTGCTGTCAGATCTGGGCAGAGGGCACACCATTAAAGGCTCATCTAGAACCACACCATTGGAAAGCATCTCCCAAGTTACACGAGCAAGGGCTTTCAGCAGCAAATTGGGCCTTGGAAGTGAAGCACATTTTCTATAGGGTGTTACAAATGGGGAGTGATGATAACTTCTTATAGGGCAAAAAGGTTGAAGAAGGAAGGTATTATTGATGGCCAAAGTAGTTTGGGAGGGCTTCTGGGAGGATATGGGTCTTATTCTGGATAGGATGAGTGAATTATAGGCAGGACAAGTGGAGTAGGGAAGCATTGCAGACAGTGTGAAGAAAGCTGGGGAGTAGAATGGACAAAGTATATTTTGAGAAAGAGACAGTTAACCAGTCAGATTATAGTGGAGATTCTATCACTCTTTGATCAAGGGCAGTATCTCCTTGGTTCTTTCAAAGGTTGACCATACAGAAGAAATGATGGGTTTAACCACCCATTTATTTGTTTAGGAAGGAATTGAGTACAATAAGATGTAGGTTCTATGAAATCAGGTTCCATATCTGTTTTGTTTGCTACTGAATTTCCAGAGCCTGTCATAGAGCAGGCACTCAGGAAACATTTGTTGGTTGAAAGAAAGAATGAATTGCATTTATGTATCATATATACAAGACCTGATCAGAAAGTAGCCCTTTAAGAGTAAAGAAAAAGAAGCCACTTTTTGATGGGAGATTAGGAGGAAGAGAAGGGATAGAAAAGGAACACGTGAGAGAAGTCACAATGAACCATAAGACAGAAGAGAGGGCACAATTTTACTTCTTTAAAATCTTACTGAGAGTATGAATGGGTGGTAGATTAGATGGCTAGAATGGTGGTCAGTATGCAAGGGATGGGAGTGAGGATGATAAAGACAAGAGTAATGATATTAAAACTAGTATGCTAGTTCTGTCTACACTGGCCTGGTCAGTGCTTTCTTTTGGAGAGATTAAAAACAAAGGTTGGGAAAAAGAAATTATTTTTGCCAAAGGGCTGGTTTCATATCTATATCTTACAAGCAATTCCAAGAGTATCACCTGAACCAGTCTGAGCTTCCTCTGCTATTATTATTCAAATGAGGACTTGAATAAGCAGAATTTGTGTCAGTGAGGAAAACTGCTTAGGCACCAGTCTAGGTGAGGCTAACTGGACTAGTTTTGTCCATATTTAAACAATGACTCATGAAGGAGGCCTCATCTTTCTAATCCAAGCATCTGCCACTTTTCAGCCTAATCCTTTGCACTCAGCATCATACAATCAATTTAGTCTAATCAAACTTACTGAGCACTGGCCCAGGTACTGAGAATGCAAAGATGGAGAAGAGATGACCTCTGTCCAGTTTAGTAGAGTTTTGGCCTCTCTATATGGCATGTGGTGAGGAATCTATTTTTTTGTTTTTGTAATCATCATCATCACCATCATTACCATCATCATCATCATCATCATCACCACCACCTAAGCCAGAAATGACAAGTAACTGTCATCTCATTTGATTCTTAACCAATTTTGGTAAGCATGATCATTCCCATTCTGTAGAGGGCAAAACTGAGACTTTGAGATATTAAATTGTTAGGTAGGATAGATAGCTGCTAGGGTAAGAGGAGGGGAAGAGGAGGTGGAAAGGGGAGTTTCTCTCACCTACTGAACAAAGAAGTCAGCAGTCTTGGGATTGCCAAGATGGAATCACCTTGAAATCTAGCCTGTTGCCTAAGGTATTCAGCAGGGGAACTTTGAAACCTATAGGGGCAAAAAGGATAAAACCCTTGAACCCCCACCCACTAGGTGGGGCGCTCAGACTAGCTGAGTTCTCCACTTGTGCTTTATGCCAAGTGTATTCTTAATAAATCCAATGGCTTTGCTTCCTTAATAAATTTGCTTGCTTTGCTTCGACACTGCTTTCTGTCACTCGTGTGAATTCTTTCTTAGAGCCAAAGAGGTGAGAGCCCTCTCCGACATGGGCTGCTCTCTAGTAACAAAATGACTTACTTAAGGTCAAAGAAGTTGGCAAATGGAAGAACTACCTGAATCCAGATACATCTGACTTTAAAACCCAAACTCCTGACCAATCCATCCAACACTACTCCTTTAAGTCTGCTGCCTGTGTGGACTTACAATACTTTGATATGGAAAGTTAAAAGATCTTCCCTTATCCCTCTCCCCCATCATAGTTCAGGTAATGCCTTTGCCCCCTTTGATGTGGTTAGAACAAGCACATGCTGTACAGTGGGTGGTCCTCTGAAGCAGGTGTCTGTTTCATGAAGGTGGTCCCCTCAGCCTGCCACAGGTATACCGAAGTTCATGGTCTTCGTCAGGAGGCTGGGAGGATCTTGTCTCCAATGAGACACGATGATGATTAGATCAAGATGACTTGACTTCAGCAATGTTTTTCCCCTGACAGTTTTGTGTGAAGAAACCTGGCTTGGCCAAGACCAGTTTGTGCAGCTCATGGACACACTGGGGCTGAGAGCATCCTGTTATCAGATACCAGTGCAGTGACTGCTGAATGTCATGTGCAGACCTAGCAGACTGCTAGCCACAGCTTGATTATAATCATTAAGCTTTTACAGGACAATGAATGCATTGCAAAGGATTTTATGATCTTCTTTTCCCCATCCTGCCTAGCCTGATGAAAGGGCTGCCACCTCTGCTTTCAAGATATGGAAGCAGGGCCACGGTGAACTTAAGGTTTCTGCCAGAGGTCACCCAGCGGCTGAGCTGGAGTTCTGACTTGCTGGATTGGCCAGATGTGGTCTTCTCCTTGAGGCTGATCTGTTTATGTGGGAGCCGTGGAAACTTAGAGCTAACGAAATAATATGTTGGGCGTCTGGAAGGTAGTAAGACATGTTGTTTGAAATTTGTCATTCAGTGAGAATTTGATAAATCAAATGTAGAAGAACCGAGTCATGCCTATTTCCCTTCTGCGGTTCTCCCCCTTTCTTTTAAATTAACATTAAAAAAATATTAAAGTATAGTTGGCATTACAACCTTATATGAGTTTGAGGTGTACAATAGTTATTTATATATTTTGGATATTAACCCCTATTGATGTATCATTTGTATCTTCTCTCATTCGGTGGGTTGCCTTTTTGTTTTGGTTGATGATTTCCTTCACTGTGCAAAAGCTTCTTAGTTTAATGTAATCACATTATTTTGGCTTTTGTTGTCCTTGCCTGGGGAGACATAACCAAAAAAATATTTCTTAGATGGATGTTAAACAGTTTCCTACCTATGTTTTCTCTTAGGAGTTTTATGGTTTCTGGTCTTATATTGAAGTCTACAGGGTGTCCCAAAAAATATGTACATACTTTAAGAGCTCTTAGCTCAATTTTGAAAATGAAATCTATTTTAATAAATATTGCCTTTATAATTATTCAAAGTGTGTATATACAGTTTTGGGACAACCTATACAATCCATTTTGAGTTTATTTTGTATATAGTGTAAGAAAGTGGTTCACATTCCGTTTTTTTTCTTTTTCTTTTTTATTTATTTTATTTTTTTCTTTATTGATTAAGATATTACATATGTGTCCTTATCGCCCCAATTCCCTCCACCTTCCTAGTGTCTGTGTCCATTGCTTATGCCCGTTGCATGCATATATAAGTCCTTTGGTTGATCTTTCCCACATTCAGTTTTTTGCATGTAGCTATCCAGTTTTCTCAACACCATTTATTGAAGAGACTATCTTTCCCCCCATTGTATATTCTTGCCTCTTTTGTCATAAATTAATTGATATGATATAATAATATAAGTGTGGGTTTACTTCTGGGGTCTCTACTCTGTTCTATTGATCTATGTGTCTGTTGTTGTGCCAGTACTATACTGTTTTGATTACTATAGCTTTATAATATAGTTTAAAATCAAGAAATGTGATACCTCCAACATTGTTCTTCTTTGGCTCTCCCTTTCCTATGTGCCATCTTTTCCTCTGCTCTCTAGAGAGAACTTGGTCTTGAAGGAGTGATTCCAAGTTCCAGGCATTTAGAGAAGGATCCAAGTGGTGGGTGGGTCTCACCATGCTAATTGCACACCATGTGTGAAGCTTAAGATCCCTCTCTTTCGTTTGGAGGTGGCATTATGAATCCTCTTCTTCTCCAGAGGGTTTCTAGTTAAAGCATTAGTTTCATGGGGTCTTCCTAGGCATTCAGGTACTTCAGGCTCTAATGTTAACTCATTTTGGGAATTCGGGGTTAATTAAACTGAAATGTTACTTATTAATTTTTTATTTTTCTTGCACAGCGGGACGTCTCAAAGCCTCATGTGTATTGTGAGTTTCCAAGGGAGGACTCAAGCGTAAATCATGTCTGAAACTTGTTGACCACCAACTCTATTTTCCCCTTGTGCTATCTTCTGACAGTGTCATTCCACGGAATACCCCTGAGGAAATTCGAGCTCAGAGATTCTCAACAGGCCTCATTCAGTCAGGCCGCACACAGTCCCCTTCCTTCTTTCTGTGGCTCCTCATGGGCTTCATTTGCCCTGTGGAGTTATGGGAAACAAATTTGGGGTGAAATACCTTTACTGCACAAACCTACTAGGCATGAACTTGTACCCAAGGCCAGGAAATGAGCCAGATATCTTCTGACCTGAACTTTCCCCCCCCTGTTCAATTATGCCAACTGTACTATAATAGGTAAGTTTTGAATATAGGGTATGTATTGGGACATAAATTACTATAGAGGTCTTAGGAGTGCAGATCCAGTAGAGGTTATATTATGAACAGCATCTTGAAATCATTTATGCCAAGAATTTTTCAACATAATTAGAATGGCCTTGTGCTAGCCCCACCAACTTTTCTCCCAGAACTGTGCACTGGGATCTTTTTTATACACGGTAGTGTCAGGGGGTAAGAATGTGTCTTCTTTAGGAATTGTTAATTTTTAAATAGATCTGGCTGGCCATGTGGTAAATTGGGAACTTTTTCAAGAGGAGAAGGAGAGCTCCTGCTGTGGGCCCAGCTCAGACACTGGTATTCTCTCTGACCTTAGGTGAGTCACTTAAAATCTCTGGGTCCCGGTGTCTATCTCTGAAATTAGGATAATGACTCCTGCTTCCTCCCTTCCTCCTGGGGGTGGGAGGAAAATGAGATCATAAATTGCAAAGTGCTTTCAGCTTATAGGAAAAAAGGCAAGAAGAGGATTTTTAGAAAAGAGAGGTTTTTTTTCCCCCCGTTTGTTTTGTTTTTAGATTTTAGAGAGAGAAGGGAGAGGGAGAGATAGGAACATAGATGAGAGAGAAACATCAATATCAATGGCTGCCTCTTGCACATCCCCCGCTGAGGATCAAGCTTGCAACTGGGCACATGCCCTGACCAGGAATCGAACCAGTGACCTCTTGCATGGGTCGATGCTCAACCACTGAGCCATAATGGCTGGACAAGAGGAGGATTTTTTTTAAGGTTCCCCATGTTCTTCTCTTAGTATCTACATGCAGAATCCAGGGAAAAGATCCATGAGGAGAGAATCAAGGTCTGGAAGATTCCTGTGTGTGGAACTGCCCAGGGGCCTTTGCAAGACTCCAGCTTTCACAGAGTAAAGGATCTGACTGTCCTGGAAAGCACCGTGAATGCTGTGAGGCTTGTGTTCTCTGTCCTTTATCTATCAGTTGACCATCAGCTTCTGTTATTGTGGGATGTTCAGTCTGATTAGTTCATAGTTCTGCATTAAATCTTATTCATGTCAGGATTCAGGCAAAGTCTCTTCATTAAACCTTGCCAAGCACCCACTTGCTGAAACTCAGATACGGTTTGCTGGAAATCTGTCCTTGCATTGGCCTTTCTTACCATGTGCCCAGCCAATCCAGCACTGGTGTTGTAACCTGTCTTTATCTCGGATTATCAGGATCTGTCATCTCAGCGACTTTTTGCCGTCAGGAGCCCAAACATTTCAGGTTTTTTTTTTAACTATGCTAATATTATCCTGATGCTCATTTTCTTAAGGATGAGTTGGAGACAGAGCTTGTAGCCACAGGGTGACTCATGAGCACAAGGGAGAGAGGGATGTGAGTGAAGGATTCTTCTTCCCTGACCTCACTCCCAGACCCCACACCATCTAGTCCATTGAACTTGTCTGCTTAGAAATCAGGTTCCAAAGCTATTTTGTTGCCTCCTCCCATCCTTTGCTAATCTTTGACGTAATTCATTTACCTAAGGCATCATTTAGCCCATTATCCGCCTTATGGTTCTCACTTGGTTGCAAAGGGTTTTCCTTCTCTTGTTAGACTAAGTACTTTACACGTCTTGGTCAGTGCAGCTCTCCACCTACCCTCCTTTTCTCTGGGCTCTAGTCCTTGTCAGAAGCTTGGGATGATATCTCACAGGGATAAGTGCAGAGTGGTTGCTCAGGAGGGAAGAAAAACTATAATTTATTGAATGCTTTCCATTTGTCATGCTCTATACTAGATCCAAAAATAACACAATAAACCCATGAGTGTGGTAATCATATTTTGCCGATGAGGAAAAGTAGGCATAGAGAAGTCAAGTGACCTGCACAAGGTCCCATGACAGTGAAGGGGTGGAACTGACATTGAGCCCACACTTTCCAGCTATGCCCTGCTGTTTTGGGTTTTACAAAACACTCATTGGTAGTCACACTTCTTCTTATTTACATAATTATAGTTTCTTGCATTTGTATAGTGATTTATGGCTTCAGAAAGTTTTTACAAATTTGATTTAATTTTCTGCCTGCAACAGCCTTATGAAATAGGCACCATGGTAATAATGTTCCATTTTTGTTTTTAGTTGTTCTTTTTTTAGATGAAGAAACTGGTGCTTGTGATTTGCTCAATGTCCTACTATCTGGTGACCAAGCTATACCATAATCTATTATCAAAGTATTCTTCCTCAAATACTATTTCATTATGCCATTTTTCTGATTAAGTGACAACCTATTCCTAATGTACACCTGTCAAATGGTTGTTCAGTTCTCTTTGCCTGCTGACCTTTTCCATGCATGCATTCACTCATTTACTCAACAAACCTTAATTAAACACTTGTGATGTGCGAAGAACTGGGGATACAAAGAGGAATGATACATGGTCCAAGACTTTGAAAAGATTACAATGTGGTCAGGGAGTCATGGGGTCAGCCCATTATTTTAATCCAGGATAATAAAGGCTATGATAGAGGGAGTCATGGTAGCACATTGAAGGGGCACCTCACCCAGAGAGTGGGCTGAAGGAGGACAGCTTAGAGAAGGTGATGCTTATGCTGAATCCTGTAGGACAAGTTGGTTGTAGGGTGTGAGATCGGGAGGGATAGGGGTGGGGTTGGGAAAGCTAAACAGGGGAGATCATGAAGGACTTTGTGGGCAAAAGAAATGTAGACTTTATCCCATGACTATGGAGAGTCATTATTATAGGATTTTAGGCAGGAGATGACATGATGACATAAGCAGATTTACATTTTAGAGAGGACATTATGGCAGAAGCATTTAGAATAGATTGG
>NW_005871199.1:2564773-2616949 GCF_000147115.1 Myotis lucifugus
AGGTAGTCATTGCAGTAAAACAGGTGAGAAACGAAGGCCTGAATTAATGTGTATTTAAGTTGGACTGGAGAAAACCACTTGAATCAGAAAGATTTAAAGAAGCAGAAATCCATAAGGTTTGCTGACGTATTGGATATCAAAGGTGAGGAAGAGGAAGGAGTCAGGAGGAGGTCTGGGTTTTTGGCTTGAGCAGCTGGACAGACAGTGAAGCTATTTACAGGGAGAGGGACATAAAAGGAGGAGTTCCATTTTGAAAACTTTCAGTGTGAGATGCCTGTGAGACACCTAGATAAAGAGGTCCAAGATTCAGTAGTACATATAGGTCTGGAACTCAGGAGAGAAATCTGGCTGGAGATAGAAACTTGGAAGCCATCATTAGGAATAAAGTGATTGCAACCTCAAGAGGAGATGAGATTGAGCAGGAAGAAGGTGTAGTACAGTGGTTCTCATCCTTGGCTGTGCCTTAGGAACCACCTGGGGGAACTTCTTAAATTCTGCATTTAAGAAGCCACATAGCTTGGTCACACCACAGACCTATAAAATTAGAATGTTGGGAATGAGATCCAGGCATCCATATTCTTTAGAACTCTCCAAATTGATAGAGTGGCATCCAAAGTAGACAAGCATTTGGCAGGCAGAAATGAGAATAGGGAAAGTCTCATTAAAGTTGTCAAAAAGGGAGGAGAAACTCATGAGGGAGCCTAAGAAGTTCCCTGATGATAAGAGAACTTGGAGAGAAAGGGGATTATGGGTGTTCTGGGTGGAGAGGTCAAGAAGAAAAGAGTGAGACCCCTCTCTACATAATCTTCAGTCACTTCCTAAAATGTCCCTTACCTAATCTGTTTGCTATTTCCATCATTTAACTTCATAAGATACCCATCTGTGTCTCAACTCAGACTACTCCCATACCCAGGAACCCTGCCCTTTTCCAGGATGCCAATCCACATCCATTCCATATTTAAGACTTGGCTCAAAGCTTGTCCTCCTAAGAATATCTGGTTACTTTGACGAGATTCTGATTACTCCTATTTAGGTAGTCCCCTTATGTATGTAGTTGCTTGCTAAAGATGGCCCTGCTGTGGAGCAGTGCCAAGAGTCCAGGACTTAGACTCTGAAGATCTGGGTTCAAATTCTGACTCTGTACAAGTTAATTAGCTGGACCCTGTTGGAGAAGTTATTAAAGCTCATCAGTTTCTTTATCTGTAAAGTATTCATGGCTATAACTACTTTGAAGGGTTGCTATAAGATTTGTGTGTGAGACTATAAAAAAACTATACATGTGGTATGGCATAGGGTGGTATTATTAAGTTTACATTTGGTCCATAGGTTGCTTTTGCAAGCATCCCAAAGTGTGTGTGTGAGTGTGTGTGTGTGTGTGTGTGTGTGTGTCTGTGTGAATTTGATATTTACTGGGATTATAACTTTGAAGACTAAAACTGTGTTTTGTTTCTTTTCGAACCCCCTTTTAGCTTTGGGGGCTCACGGGGTTAACCAAGTGCAGCAACCTTAAGGATGTTGCTCCCAGGGGACAGGACTTCTGGATCTTTGAGCAGGACCAAGTGTCCGATGACGGCCTGCACTTCTATGTCATTTGAATCAGTATCACCTAGTCTAGATCTGTAGGCTGCAGACACATAGGGGAAAAATCATAGGTATGTGCAGTAAATGGAAAAGGCTTGAGGCAAAACCATCTGATGACTCTGCAGATTGCTCTGAGGAAAATCCAAAATCCTCAAGCCTACCAAGCCCCGCATGGCTGTGAATCTGCAGAGAGACCTCTCTGACCTCGTCTCCTGTGACTCACCCCCTTGCTCATTTGTATCCACTCATCTCTACTATTTCCTGAGTACACGGCTTTAGAGCCTTTGCAGGTGCTATTCCTTCTCCTGAAATGCTCTTCTTTGATGTTCATTGGTTTCTTTCCCTTATCTTCTTTGGGTCTTTGTTCCAATGTTACTTTCTCAGGAGACCCACCCTGACAACGTTATTTCATTTTCGTGACCCTCAGCATTTATCTCCTTCACTGATTTTTTTTTTCTGTAGCACCTGTTATGATCTGATATGTATTTTACTTATTCCCTCTTGTCTTTCCATTAGGATGTAAACTCTACAAGGACCATGTTTTTTGTCTATGTTTTTAAAACTGCTATATCCTTGGTGTCTAGATCTTGAAACACATGGTAGGCATTCATTCTCAACAGCCTTTGTAATTTTCTGGATCTGAAGACACAGGGAATCCAGTGATCAGTAGATGGCGCTAGAGCTCCATATGATCTTTTTCTCCAGTTGGCTTCCAAGGTGTTTATCAGCCTCTGGAATATTTACTGTGCTAAATCGGCCTGGTTGATTATTCTAGACATTTAGTTATACAACCATAGCGTTATGACTTGAAGGAGACATTATAGATTGCATTGTGCTAACTCCTCATTTTAAGGATGAGAAAACTGGAGCACAGTAAGGGGTCAAAAATTATAAAGTCATATGTGGCATTAACAGCAGAGCCAGGACAAGAACTCCTTTCCTGACCCCCCTCCCTCTCTTAAACTGTTACTATATGTTTAGTTGTGTTCTTAGCATCCTTTCCTCTCGAAAATACAAGTTTCTTGTATGCAAAATGCAATAAGAGATTGTATTTTGACAGTAAATATTCAGTCAATAAATATTCCATTTAAATTAGGCTCCAACTGCTTGAGTAAGTCTCAGTAAATTAGCCAACAATAATGGCTGTATATCCACTTGTGCTGGGTTCTCAAAGGAATAGGAGACTCATCAGATTCTTAATGATCTTATCGCTTCTATGGAAAGGATGCACGACATAATTGAAGCAACAGGAGAATACTTGTTTATACTGCTATCAGAAGGCAGAATGCACACTGGGAAATCTGAGCATATGGAGCTCAACAGAGCACTGAGGGAGGATTAAAGGAGGTAAGTTTGGAACTGGCCTTTCAAGGGTCAGATGCCATAAATTTCTACACTAAGGACCAACTCCAAACTGTACAGCAAGCCATGCTATGAGACATTCATATTAAGCCTTGGGGTATTTTATCACATTCATGATACTTGATACAGAATACATCAGACCAAGAGCAGCCACTAGTTTTGATGCAGAGGGTATAGTGGCAAACAAGAGAAACAAAATCCTTGCTGTTGTGGACCTTAAGCTCCAGTAGGGGGCAGAAGACAATGAACAAGTAACAAAAGCAAGATATCAAATATGAAAAATGCTAAGAACAATAAACAAGAAGAGGAGTATGTGTGAGAGAGTGATTGGGGCATAATCTTAGATTAAATGTTAGAGAAGCTTCTTTGAGGAGGTGACTTTTTAGCTGAGACCTCAATGAAATAAGGAGCTAGCCACAAAAAGATCAGGGAGAAGAATATTCCAGGCAGAAGAAATAGCTGTTTCAAGGCCTCAAGATGGTAAACAGTGACTGAAGAGAAGAGGTGCAAGATGAGGTCTGGCAGGGCCCCATCCTAGGAAGGCCCTGGGGAGAATGTTAAATTTTATACTCAGTATGGTGGAAAGCTACCAAGCATTTTAAGCAGGGAAATATGTGTCCTGACCCAGGGTTGAACCTGCAACCTTGGAATATCATCAGGACGTAGGGAAGTGACATGATGTGTAAAATTGCAAAGGAGTAGAGAGTCCCATCAGGAAGCTATTGCTGCATTTAAGAGGGAGATGTGGTGATGGGGGTGATAGGAGCAAAGGTGACAAGAATGATGGAGTTGAGCTATCCTGTATTTTAATAGAAACAAGTGGTCTTGCTAATGAGTTTGTTTTGGGGGAGAGAATGATTACAATAAAGAATATCTCCTAGGTTTTTGATTGAGCAATGTGGATGATGCTACTAGCTTACTGAAATGGAGGAAATTGAGGGAGAAACAGGTTAAGTCAAGAGCTCTGTTTGAGAAGGCTAAGATTGAGATATTATTTCATGTCCAAATGAAATGCCAAGTAGATAATTAGATACATGAGTCTGGAGTTCAGGAAAGAGGTAGGGTTGGAGATGAAGATTTGAGAATCTTAGAAATAGTGATGATAGTTAAAGTCACAGGACTGGATAAGATTACCTGTGGTTAGAAAAGAGGAGAAGGCACCTGAGGAGTGATTCCCAAGGGGAAGGAAGTTGGGCTGCAGTGAAATAAAGATCAGTTATCTGTAAGGAAATGATGTCTTTTTGACTTAGATATATTTGGAGGAAGCACTGTGAATTAGCCTCATAGTATGTTTCTCAGAGTTTGGGAATAGAGACAGCATTTAAGAGTAATGGCCTTCTGTTTGGACTTTCCAGTTGAGGAAATTTGGAATGTTGTTCTGTGGCTCAGATTCAGAGAGCTGCTCCCCCCCCCCCCCCCGCTGCAGAGACCACTTCTGGTCAGCCTGTGTCCCATTAGGACGCTCCCCTCCCTCCTTTCACACCCTTCTTGAGGGTGGACTCCCCCCTTTCTGGTCATTGGCTTTTGACCTTAGAGCTGATGTGTTAACTTTATTCTCAAGTCACTTTGAGTCACTGAAGAGAAGGGAGATTAAGGCAGTGGAAATGGAGAAATGGGAAGAGATTCAAGAGGTATGGAGGATACAGAATTGGCATGACTTAATGATCATTTGAATGTGTAAGTGAATGAGGGGGAAGAGTCAAATTTGACTTCTCTGCAGGGGAAGGAGCTGTAAATGATATCTAGATAAGTTGCTTTTGACTCCTTTTTCTTTGTTTCCTATTGATTTTTATAGGAACTCAAAGAACAAAGTGATCTTAGAAGTCAAGAAATTATGCCTTGTTCTTGGAAAATGACCCACAAGTGAAGATAGCATAGCCCCACAGTGAAGAAGAAAAAAGAGTCATCAAGGTCATTGCTCACCAATTATTTATTGGGCATTTAAATACAATTCCATAGATTTTCTTCTGAAGGGTTTTCAGGCCCCAGTATCTTTGGGTCAACAATTTTGGTTCATTAGGATCTGAAAACTGATGACATTTGCTTCCTCTCTATTTAATATGATCAGAAACTAGAAAGACATTGAGCTAAAACCAGTCTAGTCAGCTTTAGTGCTAGGAGCCAGGACAGTTCCTCTGATGAAGGGTAGGAGCCTGGGCGCTGGAGTTGTGAATCAGAGATGTCCTCTGTGGTCTCTGACTCTCCTAGCAGCCTCTCACTGTGTTTCATTTAAGTGTAGACTATGAGGCTTGAAATTCCTGATGTTTCACCCACAGGAGCCAAAGCTCACTGAAGCCCAGATAGCCTCTTCTTAGTTTGTGATAGGTATCTTCTGAATACCTTTCCTGTTTCTGAATTTTGGGAGAAGTTTCGACCTTTCAGTGACCCAACCATGCCCTATGTACATGGAGGGCAAACCAGGAAATGATTTAAATCCCCAAGCTAATCAAAATTGGGATCTGATTATTTCACCCAATTTACCACTCAGATTTCACCCTGCCAGAACACCCTGGATTTGCTGCTCAAAGAACTGACATGCCCTAAAAGTAAATGCTAATCCTCAAAAGCATCCTTACAAGTAGATAGAAAGTAGAGGACAGAAGGAAGACATACATTTTCAATCTCTTAAACAGAAGTAAATATGAACTTGATCTGTAGATTTCTTCTTTGGCAGTAGCTCTGTTGTGCAATAAGGCCTAGTGCCAATGCTCTCTCTGCTCTTGTAGATAGTCATAGAGAGGGTTGGGAGCAATCGCTGCCTTGGTAGGGTGACTTCCACCCTCTTCTCTTCTTTGGGGCCTCCCCCTGCTCTGGGTTGGATGGAAGGCCAGGTCACTGTGTCTTCCCTGGGAGCCTTGGCTCTGGTCATCCTCATTCATGTGGAATTTTTCTCTGTTAGCACTGCCTCGTTGGGTTCCATGGGATTGTCGATCCTGGGACCCTTGATATTTCTCTTTCTTCTCATGGGTTTGCTGACAGTTTTGATCTTCTTCATGAGGTTGCCTGTCTTGTCTCTGGTGGTTCTGCTCATCTTCATGGGTTTTCCTGCCCCGTGTCTGATGGCTTTGTTCCTCTTCGTGGGTTTGCCTGTCCCGTGTCTCACATGGAGTTTCCTGACCCTCATGACCATGTCTACCCCTGATTTGGTGACCCTTCTCTTCCTCTACCTGGTGGCTCTGTCTCTCACCATGACTCTCCTTGGTCTGGGCCTCTCTGTGACCCTGCCTATCACTCCCTTTGTGAGAGTGTGGCCTTTCTTGCTGAATTTGTGCTACGAGTTTGTGTTGGTGGTGTTGGCAATCCTCCTCAGGCTCCCATGCCTGGTGACTGTTCCGCTCCTCTAGCCTAGGCTGAAATCTCTGTCCCTGATTTTGGTTCACTTTTTGTCCTTGAGTCTGTTGACTGGGTCTTCCTGAACTTCCTGATTGCTCAACATATGAGCCTCTGCTTGTTCGCTCATTCCCTTGGAAGCACCTATTTTGCCCAGTTTCCCCAGGTTCTGACTGACTGCATTGAGAACTCAAGCCTTGCCTGTCTGCCTGTCCATAGTGGGAACTCTGGCCTTGTCTGTCTGCCTGACCATAGTGGGAACCCTGGCCTTGCCTGTCTGCCTGACCATAGTGGGAACTCTGGCCTTGTCTGTCTGCCTGACCATAGTGGGAACTCTGGTCTTGTCTGTCTGTCTGTCCATAGTGAGAACTCTGGCCTTGTCTGTCTGCCTGACCATAGTGAGAACTCTGGCCTTGCCTGTCTGCTTGACCATAGTGGGAACTCTGGCCTTGTCTGTCTGCCTGACCATAGTGGGAACTCTGGCCTTGTCTGTCTGCCTGACCATAGTGGGAACTCTGGCCTTGTCTGTCTGTCTGTCCATAGTGGGAACTCTGGCCTTGTCTGCCTGCCTGATCATAGTGGGAACTCTGGCCTTGTCTGTCTGCCTGTCCATAGTGGGAACTCTGGCCTTGTCTGTCTGCCTGTCCATAGTGGGAACTCTGGCCTTGTCTGTCTGCCTGTCCATAGTGGGAACTCTGGCCTTGTCTGTCTGTCTGTCCATAGTGAGAACTCTGGCCTTGTTTGCCTGCCTGACCATAGTGGGAACTCTGGCCTTGTCTGTCTGCCTGACCATAGTGAGAACTCTGGCCTTGTTTGCCTGCCTGACCATAGTGGGAACTCTGGCCTTGTCTGTCTGCCTGACCATAGTGAGAACTCTGGCCTTGTCTGTCTGCCTGACCATAGTGGGAACTCTGGCCTTGTCTGTCTGCCTGTCCATAGTGGGAACTCTGGCCTTGTCTGTCTGCCTGTCCATAGTGGGAATGCTGGCCTTGTCTGTATGTCTGGCCATATTGAGAATCAAATTCTTGCCTGTCTCTCTGATGATAGCCTGATTCCTCACCCAGCCTTGCAGAATGCCCATAATAAGAGCCTGATTCCTGTTGGTTTCTTCCGCTACAGCATGAATCCTCTCTAAGTATTCTAGGCTGGCTTTGTTGTTGTCTAAGCCCTTCAGACCAGCCATCATGAGAATCCTGAACTTGTGTCTCATACTGAGTTAAAGCAAATAAATATCCTTCTCTTTTAGTCTGGTCACTGCTAGATTTATGATTCAGTCTTTGATCAGAGCTGAAGTCCTGACCTTGCCTCTCAGACCGACTATAGCAGGAGTTCCTATCTTGTGTCTCAGACTGACCATGGTGGGAGTCCTGACCCCGCCTCTCAGACTGACCATGGTGGGAGTCCTGACCCTGTCTCTCAGACTGACCATGGTGGGAGTCCTGACCCCGTCTCTCAGACTGACCATGGTGGGAGTCCTGACCCCGTCTCTCAGACTGACCATGGTGGGAGTCCTGACCCCGTCTCTCAGACTGGCCATGGTGGGAGTCCTGACCCCGTCTCTCAGACTGGCCATGGTGGGAGTCCTGACCCTGTCTCTCAGACTGGCCATGGTGGGAGTCCTGACCCTGTCTCTCAGACTGACCATGGTGGGAGTCCTGACCCTGTCTCTCAGACTGGCCATTGTGGGAGTCCTGACCCTGTCTCTCAGACTGGCCATGGTGGGAGACCTGACCCTGTCTCTCAGACTGGCCATGGTGGGAGTCCTGACCCTGTCTCTCAGACTGACCATGGTGGGAGTCCTGACCCTGCCTCTCAGACTGGCCATGGTGGGAGTCCTGACCCTGCCTCTCAGACTGACCATGGTGGGAGTCCTGACTCTGTTTCTCAGACTGACCATAGTGGGAGTCCCTATCTTGTCTCTCAGACTGACGGTGGTGGGAGTCCTGCCTTTCTTCCTCATGCCTCTGCCTATGTTGTCTGCCTGTATTTCCTGGAAAGCTATGGTCTTGTGTTCCCTCCTGCTCCCCTTCTTGCTGGGAGGTTCTATCTCCACATGCCTTATTTTCTTCCTTATTATAGCAAGCTTGGACCAACTGGAACACCAGCAAGAGATATTCACGAAAATCAACATGTCCATTTCTGTCTTTATCCAAGAGGTTCAGGATGGTTTCCACAGTCTCTGGGTCATTTGGTCTCTGTGGGAAGAAAAACAAAGAGAAAAATCAGATGTTTTCCTGTGGACACTAAGATACGTGCCTAGGTTCATGCCCCAGTCCATTTAGTTTGAATGAGCCTCCCTTGTGTGAGAAGCCATTAATTTGAAGTGGCGTAGGCTACCTTGGTTCTCATCTTTGATCAGCTGGTTCTTAGAACCTCATCCCTTCCTGACTCATTGGAGGGAGCAGGACTATGGGGAGTAGAGATATACTTATTTAAAATCAGCTCCCTTCATAATGAATTTGGGGAAGCTGTCCCACCCCATCACCTGATAGTTGTTTGTTTATCAACATTTTTCCAACCACAGTGTGAGCTCCTGGAGGGAGTAAAAGCTGGCTTTATCTATGTTTGTATCCTCAGTGGCTAGTATGGCGCTGGTGTGGAGTAGGTGCTTAATGATTCTTTATTGAATGAATGAATGAGAAAATGTGTGGACAGCATTAAAATATAGAAACTAACACATTAATGTAGATTTCTTCTGAGAAATGATTTCCAGTTCAAAGTTCTACTTCCTCCTGTTCGAGCTCAGATACAAGGAGATGTGTGTGTGTGTGTGTGTGTGTGTGTGTGTGTGTATGTGTGTGTGTGTGTGTCTGAGCATGCCCGTGCACACATGTCTGTGTGCTGGGAGCAAGCTATTAAGGAGCTACCTGTAACTCTCTTAGTTCCAGGGTGGAGCATGACCAAAGAAAACAAAAACTAAGCCCTAGATGCAGGTTTCAGAGTCACACACACTTGACTCCATGGGATCCAGACTCTATGCATCTTACCCGGAGGATGTTTCCAAACTCAGCCAAGAGCAGCTGCTTCAATTCCTTCTTGCACAGCAGAGCACAGTCCCCGTCCTCTTTAGCATATTTCTGGAACACCTTGATCACGGTGAGTATGCTGTTCAGGAGTGGAGCCATTTTGGAAAAGACAGGTAAACCTAAAAGAAGAAACAAGATTTTGTCTGTGTTTAGGACGAAGCCCAGGAGACAGCATTTTCAGAGGGAAAGTGGCCCCTCTTGGTCAGGGACAGAGCTTCTCCTTAGCCACACCCCTGACTCCCTTTGACCCATAGTCTGGCTCCAAATATCACACAGTGGGAGATGGGCGCAGACTATGGGTTCCCTGCTAGAAAAAAATGGCTATTTCCTAAAAACAAAAAACAAAAATACAGTAGGTGTTTTACATGCCCCATCTTCTACTCCAGATGGGACTTGCTTAATTGAAATTCTCATATTAGAACAAAAGGGAAAGATGGTTAGGAAGCTATAAGGCAGGACCAAAGCCCGTGTCATGAAGCATAATTTTCCACCAATGACTAGCGTGCTGAACGGGGCACTACATTGACCCCACTGCAGGCCGCAGTCTTCTAATGAGCCTTGCTCAAGTGGGGAAGAAGGCTAGAGGTCTCTCGCCATGGCCAAGGAAACTTTCTGGGAGACTAAATTCCAGTAAGTGCTTCTGGCCTGGATGATCACTTTGGATATGATTATAAAATAGAATCAGTGAATACAAAACTGCTACATGAAATAGCAAGCCAAATTAACTGCATAGATGATGGGAAGCCTGATACAATCAGAGAAGTTCACATTGGCCATGCTAAGAGGCAGAGGGTCTTTGGGGATCTGGATCTCAAAGCTATTTCTCCTTACGTTGTGAAAATCCCAGTTACTGGGCTTATAGGCCTCCAAACAGAAACCCTAACTGCAAAGCACATTGGACTTCCAATAGCATGCAACGCTGCCTGTACGGACAAGTGGCAAATAACAAATTGCATGGGACTGAGTCCCTAGTGTCGATTCATTACAATGAGACTTGAATATTATGTGGCCCATGATGAGCTCTAAACTCTTGGGTCTTGCCTAACTTGCACAAAAGGCAAGTGCTCCACTAGGGGAGACTAGCAAACCACCAATAGTTCTAGCCCTTGATTTTGGAATACCTAGGACACACTATTAAAAAAGCGTATATTTTTATAGCCTCAGAAGTAGGCAATCCTAGCTATGATCATATTCTCAGACAGAGCTAAGAAAATGAAGCAGGAGCGTACCCACGGCTATCACCCTCAGAGAGTAGTCTCAGACCTCTCCAGCCCAGCACATCACAGCCACCATCAAGAGCCTCATGGATATTGCCATTGCTCCCCATGCATGTCTTACCTGTGTAAGGAGGAATGAGCAGAAGATTGAGAAGCTGAAGAGGATATTGGAGGCCTGAAAACCCATCCTATTTATAGGGGTTTTAATTGTCCTACGAGGCCATCGTAGGAGACACCCATTCTGTGGCAGAGCCTGAATCACCCTGGACCCAGCCCAGCTCAGCCCAGCTTGGCCTCTCCCTCTACAAACCGTTTAGTTTATTTACTTCCCCCACTTGCTCATGAACTTGTTTGTCATTAGATTAGGTGACACGGTTCAAGTCCCAGCCCCATTTAATTAGGGGAGTATGCGTGTGCATGCGTGCTGTGGGGGTCCGAAAAGACAGAGATGTTCATTCTTAAGATGTGTCACTCACCAAGACTAATGGAGGACAATAGTCAAAGAAGATTAGCAATATGTTCATGTTACAAAAATCCGTCAACGTAGGGACTAGAGATTCTGGGTATATGGCCAGGTTATAGTTCTTGGAAGAGATTTGTCCTAGGCTAATGTCTTGCTTGTGTGTATTGTATGTGTATTTTAATCTATTGACCTATTTTGAATTAAAATTTTTTTAACAGCTCTGCAGACACATGGCTGATTGGGGGGAGGAGGGCTGTGATGATGGTGTTGCTATCATTACTTGAACCTTTTAAGGTTTTATGAAAAAGTTAGAGTTTAGCACCTGGCCAGAGTGGCTCAGTGGTTGAGCGTCAACCTATGAACCAGAAGGTCCCAATCAGGGCACATGCCCCGGTTGTGGGCCCTAGTGTGGGGCATGCTGGAGGCTGCCGATTAATACTTCTCTCTCATCATTGATGTTTCTATCTCTCTCCCCCTTTCCCATCCTATCTGAAATCAATAATGCATATTTTTTAAAAAGTTAGAGTTTAGGAACAACATGGGAGCTTATGCTATTTGTGAGTAGAGATGCGGTCAGAGACCTGGGCCTCCAGTCATTCTCTACCTCTGCACCTGTGACATGCACCAGTGTCTTAAGCATAGGAGAGTCAAAGTAAGTCTTGGTGGAGTAAGTGAATTATTGGTTAGGAAAGCGTTTGGGAATTTTGTGTAAAATGCAAAAAATTCTAGATTTGCTGTACTTTCTATTTTTGTTTCTGGTTATACTTTTTTCTATGTAGCTACCCATCAACCAGTTAGTAGTGCTTGGGATTCTGCAAGGGAATCACAAAAGTGCAGGGAGATTTAATCCAGTTGGAGTAAAGAAGCTTTATGTAGAAGAAAGATTTTGAATGACAGGGACAGAACACGAGGAGTGTTGAGTGTTGGAAAACCTGGGTATGTATGGAGTGTTCATACATACCCAGGGGCTGGGCCCAGACTTCCCATAGAAGGTGAGATTTGTGTTGATCCCTGAAGGATTCAGGTGGCAGAAAGGAAAGAAGAGAAATTCTGGTGGGGAGAAGGGAAAGACCAAAGAGACAAAGGTGAGAATTTACAGGGTGTGTTTGGATTAGAGTGAGTTGGTAAGTCTGGCTGGAGCAGAGGGTGTACAGGAGAATAGAAATAGAAAATTTTCAGCTGAAAAAGAAATCTAGTCTTAGCCTCCTAATTTTACAGATGAGGAAACTGAAGCCCAGCTAGACTGAGTGATTGCCAGGCGTCCGACAGGGTTATGACTAAAGCCGGGCCTATTCTCTGAGGCAGACTTGCAGTCTGCTTTAGGGTTTATTTTAATGAGAAATGTGAAACAGGGAACATTTTGGTCAGGAAAGTGACACGATAAAAGCATTGTTTGGGGGAAGATTTTGATCTGACTGCAGTAAGGTGGCCAGCTGTCTCAGTTGGGACTGAGGAGCTACCCGGAGGTGAGACCTTCAGAGCAAAAACTGGGAGGATTCTGGGCAACTTGGGACAAATTGATCACCCCAGACTGTGGAGTATAAGATGAATTGGAAAGAGCCCTGTCTGAGCAGGGAGGCCTGTTGGGAGTCTCTTGTACGGCCACGTGGGGAGTGTGGATGCAGCAGTTCATAACTATAGGAAGGTGCTGGGTGATGGAGGAGAAGAAAGATGGGGTTGGGGACAGATTCAATGAGGGGCAGGGAAGGGGAGAAGTCAGGTGAGACTCCAAGGCTTTAAGCCTAGGAAACCAGGAGAGCTGAGTTGTACTGAAGAAATGCGACACCTGAGGGCTCTATGGGGTCTGAGGTTCAGCACCCCACCACCCCCCACCCCACTGGCACTGCACAGGGTGTTGCCTTTGGGATCTTGTCACCTTCCTGCCAGTTTGCACCCAATGCTGTTTGGGGTCTCCCAGCACGGGCAGGCCTTGCTAAGATGTGTTTATACCTCCTGAGAGCTGGTCATGCTGAGATTCTATTTCTGCTTTTGTATCTCGACCTATGAGACCTGTTTAGTTATGCCTCTTTTCATCTATTAGAACCAAAAACCAAGAGAAGGGTTGGTGACTCCAGGGACCAATAAGGGGAGTCGAGGTGGGTGGGTAGCGGGTAGAGAGCAGCGAAGCAGGGGGCTCCTTTCTGTGGACGTCTCTCAGGGCTCCCTAGCAGCTGTTTCGTCAGGTTCGTAGGGCAGGCAGTTCTCTGCCTGATGCTGCAGTGCAGAGGAGGATCATGTTCTTAGGAGGAGGGTCTGTTACATATGCCTTCATTAAACACTCAGGAAGTTCCTATAGGACAAGCAGAGAACTGTGTGTATTGCTCAGTTAATCAGTGGAGAGTTGTGCGCTTTGAGCACCATTCTGTAGGCACTGAGATAAAGGCACAGTCCTTGTGCTTAGGGACTTTCATTCTCCTGGGAGGTAGGCTACACAGGATCCTTTTCTATAGTTCAAACCCTGCTCTCATTGCTAGGATATTGAGAGGGACTGATTAGAGGGAAGAAGGGAAGGATCCAGGAGCTAAAAATAATACATATTTAAAGAAATTATGAAACATACTGAATAATTTTGGGTCAATTGCTTAGCCTCTTGGCCTTGAGTTTCTTCATCTATAACAGGAGAGGGTTGGACTGAACTCTAAGCTTTTTTTAAAAAAGAAAATATTTTTTTAAATTTTTATTTCGGAGAGGAAGGGAGAGGGAGAGAGAGATAGAAACATCAATGATGAGAGAGAATCATTGATCGGCTGCCTCCTGCATGCCCCACACTGGGGATCGAGACTGCATGTACCCTGACCAGGAATTTCTGGTTCATAGGTTGACGCTCAACCACTGAGCCATGCTGGCTAGGCGAAGCTTTTTTATTTTTATTTTGGCATTAACATGCTAAGATTCTGGAATTCCAATCTTACGTCAGCAGGAGCTTTTGAGGATATATTATAACTGCTCTATTCATGAATTTGATAAAGGCCTCATAACTTTGTGCTTCTGAGTCTTCCTCTGTGGGGAACAGGAGGACAATAATGGGTGTCCTGTTATGTAGCATTTTGAAGCCCTGGGCTGTGTTTTGCGGCTTTTATTTGCATTCATGTTAGAATGCAGCTTTGTGGTCACAAAGGCTAGATGTTTTTAAGCTACAATTTATTGATCTTACTATGTAGGGTAGGCTGTGCGTTAAGCATTTTACATACTATGTTATCTTGTTTAATTCCCACAACAACTTCGGGAGGCAGGCAATATTGTCATCAGTTTTCTAACAAGGAAATGGAGATTTAGAGAAAGATAAGTAGCTTGCTCAAGGTCATGCAACTTGGCACAGCTGAGCTGGGGTTTGAATCCACAACTTCCTGATTCCAAAGCCCTTGTTTGCAACCCCTATGTTACACCATCCCCTTTGGAACAGGACTGGTGATCGCCCACTTCCCAATGAGAGAAATAGCTTTTCACAAAGGCTGACATGAGTAAGAACGAAATAATTTCCTAATGACAGTCAGTAAAGGAATCCAGCCTTGAAATAAGAACCTCCCAGTGCATAAGCTGTCAAATATTTATTATTTTCCTGTGCTTCTCCAGTATCTAAATGGTTCCAATACTGAAGGTGCTTATAATCTATTTGGGGAGACCAGACAGATGCTTGTATTTATACTATAGGCCCAGTACATGGATTCGTGTACCAGTGGGGTCCCTCAGCCTGGCCTATGGGGATCAGGCCGAAACCAGCAGTCCTACATCCCCCGAGGGTCCTGGAGTGGGAGAGGGCACTCTGAAAAGTTGCTGTTGCTCAGCAGCTCCTGCTTCGAGCGTCTGCCCCCTGGTGGTCAGTGCGCATCATAGATACCGGCTGGTTGGCTGGTCGCTTAGGCTTTTATATATATAAATATGAAAAACAAGAAAAGCAACCAATGTAGAAAATGTACCCTTCTGTTTTTACAATGGATAGAATGTGATTGAAGACGTCCTCTTATTGCCCATTTCTTTGGTTCTTGATTCTTGCAAGCCTTTGCTGTCCACTTTCCTTGGGTGCAGATGTGCCCAGTGGGTATGGCAGGTACTATTTTACCTAATGGAGTTTTCAGGGAGTCACCCTGTCAAATTTTGATTAAGGATAATGATCATGGAATTCTTAGATTTCCTTTTCCTTCTGTGGAGATGTTGGGTGGCTATTTGGTGAGAGGAAACCCATAGGAACCAGAGGATGGCTGAGTGTTTGTAATCTGTTTGGGGAGACCAGACAGTATAAGGGAGGCCCTGTGTAACCCGGGCAGGCTCTCCACTCCTGCTCAGCCCTCTGGCATGAAGCAGGTAGATAAACTACAGATGGAGCAAATGACCACCTTGCCCTGGAGAGGAGTGGGCCTAATTAATAGACATAAAACTCTTTGAGATTTGTTGATATTGAAAGGTCATTTATTATCATCTACAAAATAAGTTCTCATTTTAAAATCTGTCCTTGCAGATAAATTACCCTCCTGTTAATTACAGGCCATTTTTCTTTAATGATATCTGTGAGAGTCAGTGGTTTTTGAAGGTAACACTGGCCTCAGCGATATTTTAACCTTGTCAGAAAATGTGTCTCAGTCCAAGAAAGGAAGTCTAGGGTTCCTGGGGTCTAGCGCACAGGTTTTCATCTGGAGCTGGGCTCCTCGTTGCCAGCTTGTAGCTCAGCCATTTCTTCTATTTCTTTTGTTTTGGGCTGTAAGACCCCATCACCCCTCCGCTCCCAATGTCTCAGGCCATAGTCTCCCCTCCCTCCTTCAATGAAATGAACCAGAAATTGTCAAAAGTCATTGCTGAGCACAGACCGTGGGATTTTAGGTAATTCCTAGAACCTGGTTAATATTGCTCCAGACCAAAACAGATGTCTTCAAAGTTGGCCACATGTAGCAGAATTTGGATCAGTCAGGCCAGGTTTCTGAGGTTTCTTTTTGTTAAAGAGCTTTATTGAAATATAACTGACATACCTTACAATCTACCCATTTAAAGTGTACAATTCAATGTTTTTTTTTTTTACTATTGCACAACCATCACTGAAATCTAGTTTAAGAACACTCCCCTTAGCCCCCAGGAAACCCTGTGCCCTCTTCCATCCCATAGCAATCATTAATCTACTTTCTGTC
This sequence comes from Myotis lucifugus, assembly GCF_000147115.1. NCBI lineage: Eukaryota > Metazoa > Chordata > Mammalia > Chiroptera > Vespertilionidae > Myotis > Myotis lucifugus. The sequence goes on from NW_005871199.1 coordinate 2,580,870, forward strand.
CTGACAGATTTGCCTGTTCTGGAAATTTCATATAAACGGGTCATACATATGTGACCTTTATTGTCTGGCTTTTTTTTTTTTTTTTTTTAGCATAGTGTGTTTCCAGGGTTCATCCATGTTACAACATGTATCAGTACTTCATTTCTTTTTAAGGCAAAATGATATTCCATTGTTTATTCACTCAGCCACTGATAGGCACTTAGTTGCCACCTGTTGACTACAGTGAATAATGCTACTCTGAACATTTGTGTAAAAGTTTTTGTGTGGACATATGTTTTCAGTTCTCGTGGACATGCACACAGGAGTGGAGTTGCTGGGTTACATGATTACTCTGTTTAAGTTTTTGAGGACCTGCCACACACACAGTTGCGTTGTTTTTAAGAAACTTTCTGGAGAGGGATGGTTGGTTTAAAGGCCTTGGCTTGAAGATGCCAACAGGCTGAACCTCGGCAGAGACAAGGCATGTCAGTTACTGCTGTGGTTCTGCGTCTTCCTGGTCTTGCACAACCTTGCCACCCAGAGGCCACCAAAGATCCCACAATAGTAGGCACCTGTGAAGGTTTGTTGACCAAATGAATGAATGTGTTCTGAGGTAAAGTGGGAGTGGAGGAAATGGGGTGGGGAAGGTAAACAAATATGCTTAGTAATCTGTGAAGTTTCAATAATATTTTACGAGTTATTAGCAATTCATTTGGAGTGCCCATCAGTGTTTACAGCTCCCTGCCCCCTCCCTTCCACCTCCAGAGAAACTCTGTCAGGAAGGGAAGAGGTGACCCTGGGAATCGGGATCTGTGGATGTCAGTGCTCAGTCACCTGTTCCCCTTTCAAAAGCAGTCAGATCTCCTGCAGCTTCTGCCCTTCACCTTGGTGCCCAGAGAGCCTGAGGACTGAGAACTGGAAGCCCTGGGTTCTCACCAGGGCCCAGCTCCAACTTTCACTGTGACCTTGGAGAAGACGTTTCTACTTTGGGACTCAGTTTCCTTCCTTATCTAGAAAAAAAGGAGGGGTTTGAAGTGATGACTGGCTGAATGGGATGGTTTCCCACCTCTGCAAGTCTGAGCTCCCTGGGCGCTCTCAGATTCTGTACTAACCCGTTTCTTGTCTCTCTCCCCTCCTCCTTTTCCCCCCTTCACTGCTGCTACAGCCCGGGAGAGAGACCCATAACTGTTTGCTAGGACTGCGTGCAGCTATCAACTTGTCTCTCTGCCTCCAATCTTCCTTTCTAATTTATTTCACACTATATCCCTAGACTAATTTTCTCTTCTCAAGAAGGGTTATCATTTTTCCATGAGAAACAAGCTCAAAGTTCTTAGCAGGCTCTTCAAGGTGCTCCACAGCAAGTAGACCTTTGAGGTTTCCAGTGGCCTCACTTCTCCCCACCGCAATGGACTTCTCAGTGTTCTCTAACTAAACCCTGCACTGCTCCTTCTACTTTTATGCACACTGCTTCTTCCCCCTGGAGCCCTCCTTCCTATTTATATCTATCAAAATCCTATCCATTTTGAACACTCACCTTTTCTATAAAAACATTTCCAAGTTTTCCTCATAGAACTCTCCTCTCTCTTCTCTGTCCCCTCCCTAACGCTGCAGCCTTTCACGGGCTCTGTAATGTTCTCGTTGGTGTTCTGTAGATGGCTGCGTACACGTTTGTCTCAGTAGATTTTGAGTTCAATGAGGGAAAAGACAGTCCCTTAATTCATCTGTCTCCTACAAGCTCTGCTCTGCCATTTACAGGACGGTGTCTTTTAAATGGGGTGGCTTTCTCTAGCTCCTGTGCCCCTGGTATAATGGGAGTTTAAGCTTGTATTTCGTGTAGTCTTTTAGTACTTTTGGCTGTTTCCTATGTAACATTTTTACTTGTGAATCAGAGGATGAATTCTCTGAGGGTGAGACCTTGACTTCCCTTCTGATCCCCATGTGTGTCCTGCCACAGTGCTAGGCTCCGTGGATGGCTGAACCGGATGGCTTGTCACCTCTGCAATGAACTGCATCCGGGCTCCATGGGCAGTTCTGATTTGGGATTTAGAGCTTGTTTGTGGCTTGCCTCTTGGGAATTAAGGGACTACCTTGTGAAGATGATCTCCTTACAGAGTATGGGGCAGAGAGATGGGTCTGGAAGCTGGAGCAGTAGTAGGCTACAATAACTGCAGGAGGCCTGGGGAGTAGCTGCTGGTAGCTTGAAGAGTTTATACGGGAAAGAGCAGAGGCACTGCTTTAGTTTCCCAGAAAGAGCCGGACACTCTGGTTCCCAGGCCCAGTGGAGACGCTGGGATCTGAGGCACAGCCCAGGAGCCAGAGCTCTCACCATCACAGACCAGAGTGTGTCTGTGACACCAGCCAGCATGTGCACAGGGAGTCCTGGAGCAGGCAAGCCGAAAGCAGTGTTGGGGAGCAGTCAGGCCTCTGGAGGTCATCATGCCCTGCCTCTGTCCCGGGGTGAGGGGGGCGGGGGGAGAAAGGGGGGAGTCAGTGCCCAGGCCTTCCTCGGCGGGTCTCAATCCTAAAACTCCCCAGAGGAGCAGATTACCCACTGTTCCCAAGAAGCTCACATCTGTGTCTCATTGCCTCAGCGGTCAAGCATAGCGGATGCTGGATCCAGGGTCCTGAGAGAGCAGGGAGAGAACAACAGAGAACCGCGGGAACTATTGCAAAGGTGTCAGTGAGCGGAGGAATCCTGTGGAAGCCTTTGCCAGCAGAGCACAGCACTATGAGAGGTCACTAGGGGGTAGTCTAGGGCCCTTGGTGGCGATTATCTGGGAGTAGGGAGAAGTGCTGTCCCCAATCCTCTGTGATTTTTTGTCTGGTCCCCAAAAGAGGGCAGTTGACTCTTGAATAATACACCTGCTTGTCATGTCCACCTAACAAATTCTGAGCATAGTCAGGAAATAAGAAAGAAAGATTGAGGAGCTGGAGACCAAGCCAGAGTTTTCTTCATGGATCGGCTGGTTCATTCATTCATTCATTCATCCTCTTGACAAATGTTAAGTGAGGAAGATAGACCATTAACAATGAAAAGGACTCTAAGAGAGGTTATGGCCAGGGCTGGGGGAAGAGCACACTTTCATCGTCATTAATTCTCCCCCTACAGTGGGACCAGCCCGGACAAGCACTCTCACCACCCCTTGGCTCCTGCCCCCAACGCCTGTGCCCCAGCAGGTTCACACCCTTCTGTGTGCCCAGCTGTGACTTGGCCCAATTACCACATCAATTTTCCATGGGAGGTCTGCCTACTCATCCTTTTTTTTAATCTCCAAACTCTTTGTTGTGGTCACAAATGCTCCACGTGGGCCCAGTCACCTGCAGGAAAGAAATCATTAGATTCTGACAGCATCCAGAAACAGCAGCGCCTTCCTGTCCCGGGAGAGGAGCGAGGGTCAGCACAGTTCAGGCATGAGAGGAGGAAAAATGGCAGGAAAGGGAGGGGCCCAGGCAGGATTCTTCTGTGACATGTTGCCCGGGCTGGTCAAAGTCAGTAGGAGCCTGGCTGCCTATCTGAGCATCTCACCTTCGTTATTCTGTACAGCCCGCTCCTGTTGGGTGTGCAGAGGAGGGGCTGGGACTCCCCTCAGCAGGGTGCTCAGGAGCCTGACGCTGCGTGAGGAGGTGGGCTGGTGAAGGTGCGTCAGGGAGCCTCCCGCCACCTGGAAGGAAGGGCGGAGGCCACTGCACATGAAGCCTCTCAGGTCCCATAGAGCAGGGAGCTTCAAATACCCTGAGTCTTCCTGCCTTGGAAAAGGGAAAAATGAAGGCTGAAGAGAGAGGATAAAGTTTTTTACAAGGTCACACGGGGTCCTACAAGATGGTAACAGTAAAGCTACGGTTAGAATCCAAATGTTCTCATACAGCTGCACGACAACCCATCTTTCTTGTCTTGACACTCCATGCTGTGATCCTTTTTCTCAAGCCACACTGAACGATCCAACGCCAGGCAGGGAGAACCAGGGCCCCAGGTCAGGAAGGTCTGCTCAGGGGGAGAGTTCTCGCCCAGCGCCTGGCACAGGGGAGGGTGCAGTCAGCCACGCTCCCCTTCACCTCTGAGGTGGCTTGGCCATTCTCGCCTTTCTGGAAACTCACAGGGCATCAGAGGTCCCGATCTCCCTGGGTGTACTTGGGCCTCCATTTATAGACTGTGTCAAAAGTTCAAGTACTTTATGGGCACAGATTAGTTGCTATCATGATTTAATATACTAGCCACCCACAGTGCCCTGAGAAGCAGTGGAAGAATTGTGTAGGGCTAATAAGATCTGTGCCATTAATTTGTGTCTTGAGGGTGTGGGATGTGGAAAGTAGGCTGTTTTAAGCTGTGCTGTCACCTTTGTCTAAGATGGAGTTTGTCTGTTCTTCAGTTCCAGCCCTCCACCCTCGCCTTCTGTTCACTCCTGTGTGTTTGTTGGATGTCTCTCCAAATTTCCAGTCCTCCCCCATCTCACATTTCTTGTTGTCTTAGGCATCATGACAGATTCTTCCTTGGCGTTTCCATTCCAGCTAAATGAAGGTAATAGCCGCTGCCACCTCATGCTCACAAAAATGCCGGCCCATGTTACAGGGGATTAATGGCATTTTAGGATTAAGGACAGGATGGTAGTTTAAAAGCTTTTAGCTCTTCCTTAATTAGGAGATTTACCTGACACAATGCATTGCTAAGCCTCACAGATTTCCCTGTGGCAATACTTCTGTTTCTCTGTGGTCCCCCCAGTGGCTGCCATTTGGGAAATCTGGGGACAGCTGCTTTGGGTGTCAAGTTACTGTCCCCCCCCCCCCCACCCCCCATAGGGCCGGTGACAACAGAGTTCAGGTATATGGCACCTGATGCCCTTACAAGGGATGCGGCTGATGGTCACCCACAGCCATGGTGGGACACGGTGTGGACACCTCAATAGCTCCCTTGTCCTCTGTGTCACAGACCTCACTGATCAGGTGGGCACCAGGGCCTTGCGGCAGGACCTTTCTCTGCCTGGGTCTTCATAATCTGATCTAGCTCCCACTTCTGCCTCCATCTCCCCTTCAGAACGCCCCTGCTCTAGTCAAAGTGGCATCTGTGCGGAGCCCAGGGCCCATCTCCACACCTTCATTCAGGTGGTGAGTCTTCTCTGAAATGTGTTTTCTTCTTCTCTCACTCCCTTTAAATCGACCCCCTCACCTCCCATGAAATGGTCCATGAGCCCTGCTTTGGCCTCTCCCTGAACTGAGCTGCAGGGCACATCTTACCTTGCAGAGCACTTTGGTTCAGAGCAGCCTCTACCACCCCACAGAATCTTTGAGCCACAAATGCCCAACCCAGTGGTTTTCAAACTGTGTTCCTCGGAACCTGTCAGGGGCTGAGGGGAGTGGCCTGGTGGGAAGGCCTCTGTTGCTCATGCTCATTCAAATAACTGCTTTTATCTTTAAAGCATCCTAAGCTTTTCTTTGAGGAAGAGATTCCGCTGTCAAACAGTTTGAAAACGACAGCATCCGATTTGCTTTGTTTATGATGTGGAAGTGGAGGTCCAGTGTCCACAGGGACACACAGCTGGGCAGGGCCGGGATCAGGGCTGGGCTGGGCCCTGAGACCCGTGCTTCCTGTGGCCAGAAAGTATCCCTGGGCTTGTGACATGCTCCATTGTATTATCTAATATATATTATATCTCTTTGAAATCATAAAATATCTCATTCCTCCATGTTCCCTGGCACAATGCCCTGCTCATTGATGCCCAATGAATATTGGCCGCTGTCAGTGGTGGTGATAACAATGACATAGATGTCTAGAGAGGCCCTGTGAGGCCCCTCGCTGGCTTCCCTGGCTCTGGCCCCTTCAGGGCAGTGCCTATGGCAGTGGTTGGGCCTTACGTTCAGGCAAGGCCATCATTTGGGGGGATAATCTCAGAGGGATCCTAATTGCTCTGCAAACTGTGCTCTTCTATAAGGTTAATATGAACCAATTCTGCTCTTTCCCCTCATCCTTTCAGCATTACCCTTAAAGCTGACTCCCAGGCAATCTGAAGGCCCCCACGTGCTCCCTGACAAACCCAGCTTCCAAGCTGTGTCCTTGCCCCTGACTATGCCCAGCCCTCTCCTCTTCTCTATATATGCTCTTTCAGCATCCACCTCCTCCCTGAAGCCTGCTCTAATTCTTCAGGCTCCCAATACTCTTTCCTTCTCTAATAATAATCCTTTTAGTTATTATTATAATTTTTCAGCTTTATTGAGGTAAATAAAGCAAATACAATTGAGATATTTAAAGGATACCTTGTGATGAGTTGATATATATATATATATATATATATATATATATATATATATTAGTACATCGTAAAAGGATTCTTCCCATCTAGCTAATTAACACATCCATCACCTCACATATTTTTTTTAATAAGAATTTTAAAGTTTTATTCTCTCAGGAAATTTCGATTGTTAATAAAAAATCATGGAAATGTGTTTTCTCTTTTGTTATATATAAGTACCTATGTAATATCCTTAGGCCACAAGTGCCTAAAATATGTATTATCTAGCCCTTTACAGAAAAAGTTTGCTCACCCTGGATTTAATCTATACTGAAAATGTTCAGGGACAACACAAACAGACAATTGAATTTCCTTTACACATGTAATTTATTTCTTTTCATATTCATTTTTTAAAATCTTTTTTTCTTTTATTATTTTTATTTATTTTAGAAAATACATTTTTTAAGGTTTCCTTTTTCCTATTTATTTATTTACATTGCAAACTTAATTTCAATATGAAATTCAAACCAAACCTTAAACCAAAACATAACCATTGTACAAATGCTACTCTTGACACATAAGTATTCTTTCAATTCATAACCTCAACCAAAACCAAAATATAAAATTAAGTATAACATCAATTTTTTATGTTTCCACAAATGATAACACAATGCAAATTTTAACACATACAGTAATTTTCTGTCTGCCCTAGGCTTAACCTAGCAGTATCTCTAACTTTGACATCAATCTATAAACTATAATAGAGTCAACATTAAAAAAAATTAGATTTGGGATTAACTAAATTTTAGAGAATAGGTTTGTGTTGAAGTTACAATTCAGGTTAGTTCTAGAAAATGCATTTTTGAATCTCACTTAGTTAAATCCTTAGTCCTGCAGTTTAGTGATTTCTTTTTTTATCATCATATCTTCACTGAAGAGGGAGGCCATCGGGCCATTGTGGAAATCAGTTTTAATTTGCTCTGAGTCAGTACTATGCAACAGAATAGTGAAGCCCTTTATTTGCAATAAAGAAACCCAAGGTTTTAACTGCCTGAATTGGGTTAGTTACTCCCCTTTCTGTTCCAGCTTCCATATTTGTTCACTCTGGAGCCAAGGAGGTGAAGTGTGAATGTTTGCAGACACCTGGTGGCCTATTAGAAGAATTAAAATCAGTGTAATCTGAGAGCAGAGCCCTGTGTACCTTGCTCAGGTGTGTCTGGGGTCCCCCAAAGCACTTTCTGGGTTTGGAAGTTGAGGTAGTCAGTGTGCTATCAGTCCAAGGGGTTCATCCTGGGAAGACGGTCCTGTTTTCTAAGTCAGGTTTGTCTAGAAATGTATCCTTGTGGCTGGTTTAATTTTACTATTCCCACAACCTTGACAATCATTTCTTTTTTCTTGATTCCATAGATTTTCTTCTAGAGGTAAAGTGCTGTGGACCTAGGGCTACCACAGCATCTTATGGTGCTTACAAATGCCTTTCACATTCCTACTATCACCCCCATTTTATAAATGAAAACACTGAGGCACAGAAAGGTTCGATAACCTACCTGAGGTCACATAACTAGTCAGGGAAATGGGCTTTGAATCCAGACAATCTAATTCCATAATCTCTAACTTTTAACTTTCAATAAACAACTGTTGACTGGTCAATGACATATTTGTTACTTGAGGGACCCTGAAAAAAGATCTCACTCCAAAATATATTTTCCACTGAAGGGAGTGTAGTTGTATACTATTACCATTAAACATTGCCCTTCCTCAGAGTTCCTTATCGTGCTTTAAAAGGTGTAGTATCCTATGAAGAGTTACATTAACCCATCAGTGTGAATTTATTTATTAGATGTTTTTATTGTCTTATTGAATGAAATTGCTAGAGGGGCTAGAGGAATTGTTGGGTTCTTCAAAGAAATTACATAAACAGCTATTTTCCTTCTCTTTTTCTAAACAGGGTTGAGAAATTAAAGAGAAAGAAAATATGGTAGCCACAATGCCACCTTTTTACTGATAGTGGTTAAATTATCGACAGTGCTCTAGGTCTGTTAGCCAAGGCTTGCTCATACTAGACCCAAGAATTAGGCAGATGAACCAACCCAATAGCAGCCTTGGGCTGGACATGCCCCATCCCCCACGTGTTGGTCCCCATTTTGGTGTGGAGGGTCTCTGCAGTCTCCAAGTAGAAGCAGGGCTGAGCTGAGTCAATTATTCTTACAAACTTTGCTAATCAGTTAAGTCCTACCATCTCAAGGACAAAGAGAGGAAGAGGCCAGGAGTGGGGGAAAAGCACTACCATCCAGCAGAGGCCTTAACCATCAACTACTTGAGCCCCTCATGGTACAGACACAACAGAATTTCAGGAAGGAGAAAGGACTTGGATGAGTGAGTGTCGCAAGTTCATGGGGGAGGTGGACCAGGACACTAGGTATCACTCCATCTACATTGCACATTGTCTTCCTTCCGGAAGAGCGAGCAGTGGGAGCTCTCCAGGACCTGGTGGGAAGGGGTGGGGGGCGGGGGAAGAGAAGCAGTAAAGCCAGGGTAAGGGTGTCCAGTGACTAGGCATAGGGTGACCCCTCTGCAGGCCAGAGCCGAGGGTGCGCTTGGCTTGAGGGGACCCCCAAGCATCAGAGCATCAGGTATTGGAGTCAAGCCCTCTCTCCCCTCTGTCCTCCTCACAGCCCCACACAGTGCCAGAGCTGGGAGGACTTGAGATGACCACTTGAGTAGTCAGGGTTCTCCAAAGAAAAAGAACCAATAGGATGTTTGTATATGTATGTTATAATACACATATTATACTGGATTGGCTCCCATGATTATGGAGGCTGGCAAGTCCGAAGTCCTGCAGTGTGGACCAGCAGGCCGGAGACCCAGGAGAGCCAAGGGTGCAGAGAAGGCCCAAAGGCAGTCTGCTCGAGAATTTCCTCTTGCTCAAGGCAGTGGTCCTTTTGTTCTCCTCAGACCTTCAGCTGATTGCATGTGACCCATTCACAGTATGGGGGATACTCTGCCTCACTCAGTTCCCTAATTTAAATGTTAATCTCACCCAAAAACGCCTTGCAAGTTGACACATACAATGAGCCATCACACCCACCTTTCCTCTTCATTGTCCTCGTAAGGCTTAAGTTTCCCATTATATCAGTCATTTGAGTACCACTTTCATGATTTTTCCCAATATCTGTGTGTTATGCATTTAGTATTTTCTTTAAACCAGTGTTAACGATTCACTTAAAAATTAGCCTCATACTAAATATTCGAGATAAAGGGATTTATTGTACTAGGTGTAATTTTTTCCTAACACACATTAGAATAACATTTTTAAAGTATGGTAGCCTTTAAAACCAATTTGCAGGTGCCTGAGGCTCCGACTGGCCAGCAGGGGGCGCGGTTGCCCGCTGACCCCGGAAGCCCTCTGGGGATGGGTGGGCGTTGGGGGCGGAGGGCGGTATTTTTCAGACCCACCGGGCGCAGGGCGGAGAGGAGGGCCCTGGGCCTCATCCCACCAAGGGGCGCCCTCCACGGCGCTGAGCCCCCAGAGCGCCCGCAATCCAGGCCATTGGAGGCCCAGAACCGAGACCTGCGGCGCCAAGGCCCCCCCTGTGCCAGGGCCCCGACGGGAGGTAAGGCCCCGACTAGGCGCTTCCATCCTCCCAGAACCAGAGGATGCTCGGAGCAGAGGCCGCCCCGCAGAGGGTGAGAGCCCTGCGGGTGGGAGGCGGTCTGTCTGTCTCCTTCGAAGCCTCATGCCACTCGGGGCTGCACTTTTGGAAACAGCGAGAGGCTCCGCCTTAGGCCGCCCGCAGGTGAGGGCGGGTGAGCTCATTTCCCAAAAGAGGGGAAGACGCAGGGAGGGGTGAGGGGTGGGGGCCGGGGTGAGAGGACCGGCCAGCTCAGCAAGAAGGGCTGTTGGTAGCATCAGGGCCCAGAAAGCGCCCTCGCGCAGAGCTCGACTGTGGCCTATGGAGGGAGGTGGATTGGGGGTGGGTGGGGTGGGGGGGGGGTACCCTCCTTATTCTGCGGTGATCAGAATGGGACGGGGCGGCCTCCGGTGCCCGGAGCCCAGGGCCAAGGGTGCTCCTGGCGTGAGGGGACCCCCAAGCACCACGGGCACAGCATGGCTTGGTTTCTCTTATTACTATTTTAATTTAAATGGTTTCGCTGCTTTACTTAAATGAAAACATTTATTTTAAAAGGAAACTTCTGTCTATAAAAGGGTCATAAGGGTACCTGCACCACGGGATTGATGTGGGGATTAAATGAAATAATACACCAAAGTGCTTAAAGAAGTGCTTGACATGGCAGAGCTCAGTACATATATGCTCTTACTGTTAGGATTTTAGTGGAAAATGAGTTCTGGGGAACACTGGGACATATGGGCCTTCAGAGAAGGTTCTAGGAGCTTTGGGAAATATCCAGGCTAGACTCTTTTTTTTTTTTTTAAATATATCAATTTCAGGGAGAGGGAGAGAGAGATAGAAATATCAATGATGAGAGAATCACTGATCGGCTGCCTCCTGCAGGCCTCACACGGGATGGAGCCCACAACCCGAGCATGTGCCCTTGACCAGAGTCAGACCCAGGACCCTTCAATTCCCAGGTCGATGCTCTATCCACTGAGCCAAACCGGCTAGGGCTCCTTCCTCCTGTTTTAAGGTAGAGCCTGATTGTCCTCACTGGCCAAAGGGAGATAATCCCTGCAACTCCATTCACCCCTGGAAATTCCTGTGAGTTTAATTGCTTAGTTTGCTACTAAGTACAATGGCCAGCAGGTGGCGAAAGAGCACCGTGGATGTGTTTGCCCTTTTGTGATTGATAATAAACACTGTGGTTCAAGGTTTCCGGGGATATAGGGATGCTGGAGGGTGTGGGCAGGAGACCTTGGCTTCAGGAATAATATTAATGATTTATTATTCTAGTCTTTTTTTTTTTATACAAGATTTTGGTTTTTATTTGGTTCATTCATATATTCATTCAACAAATATTTATTAGATGCCTACTTTGTTCCATATGTTATTCAGAGACTTGATATATATATCAATGAAGTAGAACAAAGATTCTTGCCCTCATAGAGCTTACATTTTTGCAGGCAGCAAGCTGATATAATAAAGAGGTAATATGCAAATTAACCCTCACGCCCTCACAAGATGGCTGCCTATGACCAGGCTGGCAGGGGGGTTAGTGAGGGACCACCAAACGACTGAACAGCAGGCTGTGTGGGGGCAACCAGGCTAGCAGGGGGGTGCAGTTAGGGGTGACCAGGCCAGCAGAGGGGGGGCAGTTGGGGGCAACCAGGCCTGCAGGGGGGGCAGTTAGGGGTGACCAGGCTGGCAGGGGGGCAGTTAGGGGCAACAAGGCCAGCGGGGTGAGGGATGCAGTTGGGGGCAACCAGGCCAGAAGGGGGGGAGTTGGGGGCAATTAGGCTGGCAGAGGGGGCATGAGGGGCAACCGGGTCAGTGAGGGGGGGCAGTTAGGTGTGACCAGGCCGACAGGGTGGGCAGTAAGGGGTGACCAGGCAGGGAGGCAGGTGAGCAATTAGGAGTCTGCAGTCCAGGATTGTGAGAGGGATGTTGGACATCCCCCAAGGGGTCCCGGATTGGAGAGGGTGCAGGCTTAGCTAAGGGGACCCCTCCTCCCGTGAATGAATTTCATGCACCAGGCCTCTAGTAAAGATAATAAATTATGTAGCATGTTAGAAGTGTTAAGAAAAATAAAAGTGCAAACTAGAGTGTGTGGGGATAGAATTGTTGGGATGGGCGGGTTGCAGTATTAAATGTGGTATCTAGGACAGGCCTCATTGGGAAGGGAGATTTGAGCAAAGATTAAAAAGAAAAATGAAGTTAGCCAAGCAGAGATCCTGGGGAAGAGTGTTCTAGATACTACGAATAGTTTGGAGCAATTACATTTACCCTTTAATTGATGAGGTAATTGAGACTCAGAGAAGTGAAATGACTTACTAGTACAGTGGGGCCTTGACTTACGAGTTTAATTCATTCTGAGACTGAGCTCGTGAAGGAGCTCATTAAGGAGCTCGTTAAGGAGCTCGTTAACTCAAATTACTCTGTCAACTCAATGCAAAAAATCGGCGGAGAGACAGCTGGTATCTCAAAAAACTCGTTAGTCAAGGCCCCACTGTATTTAAGGTCTTACAGGAGGATGATGGCAAAGTTGGTGTAGCTTCACCTCCTCATTTCTAGCCTCATGTTTATTCTCTAGATTATATTATCACTTTGTTTGCCAAGGTGATGGAGCCTTCCAGTAAACCTGCACAATACATAGCTTGCTTAAGTGATGACTCACATTATCCTGGCATATTTTCCCATTGGGCAATACCAGAACTGTTGTGATCTTTCGTTTGTACATAATCAATAAAATATTTATTTTGCTAAGTGCTGTGGAGGATAGAAATGAGGCATGCCCCTGCACCTAAGGGACTAATAAGCTATTCATAAACATCTTTTGGACTTCATGTCTTCTCTTTCATCTACTTTTCCAACTTTCCTCCAAGCAAGTTCACTGATGATCTCTACCTACAGCTTAGAATTCAGTCAAGTTCTCAAACTTGGTCACTCATTGGTTTGTACGTTATTGAATTTCCCCCTCAATTCCCTTTGCTGCCAGTTGGTACATGGTGCCCCTGGTTATCCATAGGTTACAGTCTCCACTCCCTCTGCCCTGAGTTGACTAATCTCTGAAAGCAGGCTTAGACTTTGCTCTCTACTCCTAGGCTTCAATTAGGTTTTCCACCTGGATCCTTAGTTGCCCTCTAGAACTGTCTCCTTGCCACCTGTATTCATAATTTTGTTGTTGTTGTTGTTTAATTTGTATGAGTTTATTTGAGCCAAGCTGACATATCCCAGGGAGCAAGATTTCAAATGCTCTCCACAGTTGTTGAGATCTGACCTCCTGATTGGAGACTTCCTTCGTGTCCTCCTATTTGGAAATTGTGCGTAGACACCGTGCTTGGTTCCCTCAAGCAGCCTCTCTGAGCCTGAGTCAGTTCTCTCCGCCTCTGAGTCCCCTTTCCTTCCTGCCCACGCTTGCTGGGAGGAGATTGTGGTGCTCTGTGTGCAAGTCCTGGGTTATAGCACTTGTGCAACATCAGTGAAGAACAGAGGCTGTATTTTTAGGTAATTAATTGGAGTTTGGTAAGCTTGTCATGGATAAGAATGTGGCAGAGAATGGAAGGTGGAACTGGAGCCTTATCTTGAAGGACAGCTGGAATTAATGGGTGTAGGGGAGAGAACAGGGTGGGGGTGACCTTGAAGTGTTGTGGCACAATGAAAGATTAGCCTAAATGGAATGGAACAGAGAAGGTGTGTTTGGGAGTGGTGCTGGGAAGAGGACTGATAGGAAGGGTGAGCTGGAGCAGGGCCTGGAGCACCAGGTCAAGACGTTTACAGTTCAGCATCATAAACTATTCTTAAGTATGAAGTTCCCTGGAAGGTGGCAGAAAGGCATAATGACAGGACCTACATATCTGTCTGTCTATCTTTGAGCATCTCACGTTTACTACGTTCCTGAATGCCCCATATCAAAGAGGTTCCCTTGGATGTTTTGTCAGGGCATCCTGTTTCTTACCTACTTTTTGCTTGTTTATTCTCAGTCTTCTCTAGTGTACCTTAGATGAATGCTGCCAGAGGCAGGATTCTGCCTGATTCCTTGTTGAATCCCCAGAATCCAGCACAGTATCAACTACTCAACACTCTAAAAATATTTGTTGACTGAATGAATACCTTAAATAAAATATCTGTTTCTCCAAACCTTCTTTGCCTTTTGAATGCTTGAGTGCTAATGTCATCTATCTCGCCTGCAAAGTTGGAAATTTGCAGTCAACCTTGAGGAAGACTGGGCAGAAGACCTGGCTACTTCTAAATTTCACATGGGGGCTATACTCTTACGGAGATCTTGTTTTATGCTCCATTACGACAAGATAACATAATGTACCCTGTTGCATTTTACTAGTAGATGTGAAGGCTGTAAGCAACAGACGTGAAGAATGAAGGAAAAGGAAAACTTATTAGGGGGGGCCACTGGCAAATTGTAAATTACATATTTCTAAATGTAACCATCATATTAGCTGTTTTGATCTTTTCCAAGGGCAAAATCACATAGTGGTTAAGGGTATGGGCTCAGATCCTGGTTCTGCCACTTCCTAGCTGTGTGTCTTTGGGAAAGGTGCTTTACCTCTCTGTGGTGCAGTTTTCTCCTCTATAAAACATGGGTAAGAATAATACCTCACAGAGTTACTTTGATTACTTTCTCAGAGCAGTACTAGCACATACAATGCTTAACAGGTATTTGCCATTAGTAGCTGTTTATATTCAATGGGTCATTGAGATATCATATGTTCTGTTGCCAGTTGGGGCTGCTGCTCTGAGACAAAAGGGTGTGATAGTGAAGGGAAGTTAGAATTTGCTGAGTGAGGAGCGAGTTCCTGTGGGAGATGGCAGTGGTCACCGAGGGAGGCACTGGGTCCCAGATGGGATGATTTCTGGTGAAATGTGATGTGAATTCCTTGGCACACTCAGGAGGTGTTACCACTTAGCTCTCTCTATGAGGGGCTGTGCAGACAACTGAAAGAACTCTGCTCCTACCCATTTTTTTCTTTGTAGGAGGAAAGGACAGCCAAATCTGCAGCCAGGCAAATTATGATCACGGTGATTAGTGCAACATTGAAGTTCTCCACCTGCCCATCATCTCCTTCCTGACGGTGAGTCTCCCACCCTCAGTGAACACACAACTCAACATGCCATTCCAAGAGTGGCGGTGGTGACAGTGAGGTGGGCCAGGAAGGTGTGGTGATTTTACCAAACCGAGTAACCATAAAAAATTACTTTTCACCCTTGAATCCTGTGGCCCACTATTCCAGGCACTTGGTATTCTTGCTGACATAGCAAAGATGGATTTGATCCCCATTATTTTACACTTTGGAGTGATTTTATTTTGTGGAGTGTTGAAATATTTGGAAGTGAAACATTTTAATTTTTTATTTTATTTATTCTTTTTGGAAGTGAAACATTTTAGAGCTACAGAAACGACTGTGGCCAGGTATATGCAGTATCCATGAGGCCTTTCCCAGCCCTTCTGTGGGGCGTCACACCAGTGTATTCTGAGGGTCCCTCAATGAAGGATCTGAAAGCGAAGACACCAACATTCTTTTCTTCTGAATGCAAAAGGCAAGGTGCAGGTGCGAGACATTAAAGTTCCAAAGAAGATGCTATTGGACAGAATATTTATTCTTTTTCTATCCCACTTCTATCCAGAATAGAAAAAAGACCACCTAAACAGGGGTGGAGGGGAGTTTGGAGAAAAAAATACAGAGTAGGATGTAATGTGTGGGTCTATGATCTTCTCTTACCCAAGGCTGTTATGAGTGGTGGTGAATTATTATAATTATTATAATGATAATAATTATTATTATTACAGAAAGGCATAGATGTATTTTTTGAATAAGGCCTTAATTAGGGTAATCTATTGTCTTTGTAGCACATTCTCCAATTAAAGGAGTCTCTTTAACAGTTCCAGTGTCAATGAACGGTCCACTCTCTAAGTGTGAGCATCCCGGAGCTGAGAGGACACCTGCCTCCTTCTCTGAGTGTCACCAAGGTGCCTGAAAGCCTTGTAGAGAGCCCTTCAGTGCCGTGGAGTAGAAGACATGGCTTGTCTTGTCTTGAGATGCGAGTTGGAGAAGCTCAGTGGCATGAGAGGACATCTGAAAGTACCAATTATTCCTGTTCCTTTCTGACATTTTGATGTCTTCCTCTTAGCCATCCCGATCTAGTCACTTTTCTAGTTCTATCTTTAAGAGGATTTAGGTCTCAGTATATTGGGTTTTCCCTGCCATATGGATCCATTTTGGACTCTAAACTTCAAGTCTCTTCTTTTGTGGGCTGCTCTCTCCATTTGTTCCTTGAATGGATACTTTTCTGAACGATAGTAATCTCTATTTATGACTTTCTGAGGTTTCTCTGTCTGTTCTCTCAAGTTATTTCACTCATTCAGTGCCAACTTGATTTTCCAAGATTGAATATTTTACTGATTGTTTGGCCTTGGCTTTGTGTTAATCTCCTTCAGCATTCTGTCTCTCTTGATGCTGTTGGCATCTTTATCTCTATTCTGAGAGGTCCCGGTTCTTTTTTATTTGTTGGTAAAACCTACCACTCCCGTCTTGTTGAACACATAGTCTTTGGATCATGTAGGAGAACTATCGGTGAAAGATATTAAAAAGAAACATTAGGTTCAAAATAGAGTCACTTTTGTTAAGCCCCATCAAGATTCAATACCTAAGCTAATTGCAGTTTCAGCCCCTCCCAGTAGGGGAATTTTAAACCAACCAGTCTAGAATTGCTTGATAAGACCTTGGTCACCATTCCTCCAAAGAAAGGTGACCCAGCCTGAAACAATACTTATCTTTTGCTAATAACTTTCTTGTCCTGCCCAGTTTCTGCTTATAAAAACCTTCCACTTAGTACAACTTCTCAGATGCTGCCAGATTCATAATTCGTACAATAAAGCCAATTAGATTTTTACATTTACTCGGTTGAAATTGTGTTCTTTAATAGAGGAAAGCAAATAACAGGTAATAAATAACTAAATAATCAGATTGCTGGGTGAAGGAGAGTGTGCATGGGGGAGGTAGGGGTGGAGAGGAGAGTAGTGTGAGGGTGCAGGGAAGAGCAGGGTGGGGAAGGAAGCGAGAGGAAGCAAATGTTCTTAGCCCACTCACTGTCATTATGTGTGACCTCTCAAAGGAGGTGGAGGCCTTGTCTAGGTAGAAGTCATCATTCCTGGCAGGAGGAGGTGGCTCTTGTTGCTCCCTTAACCCCATCCTTTCCTTCTGCCTCTTTAGGAAGCAATCAGGAGACTAGGTTTGCTCCTTGAGATGCTTACCCATCACTGACAATAATCACAATGCATTACAACAGCTATTTTCAAGTGGTGTTCCGCAAGAATTGTTAAAGCATGCAATACCTGACTATTTGGTCAGAAGCACTGACCCCTTTACCCTTAGATTATCAAATTTTAAAAAATGACAACAGCCACCACAACAATAGCCACCCAATGTGAACGAATCAGAATTATATCTATTTTTTTTGTCAGACTGGCAAAATATATGACATTTTTTAGTGTGCCACAGAATTTTAGTAATTAGTTTATATGTGCCATGAGATGAAAAATGTTTAAAATTGCTGCATTATAACATGGAGACCCACATTTTCAAAAGTGTGATTATGAAATTCAGCATAGATATGAATAAAGGCAAAGGACTGACTGACAGACTAAAGAAATAGAGACATGACAAAGAACATATTTAAAAATTGCATACCCGCTCGGCTGGCGTGCTTCAGTGGTTGAGCATCGACCTAGGTTGACCATAACTAGAAGACTCTCTTTTTAAGTTCTCTTGCCAAAAAATGCCCCTGTTCTCAATTTTTTCTTAGAATGCTCCCTCCATTCTACCAGAAATTTATTTTTTCTTGGATGAGGCTGTTTCCATTAACTCTATGAAGTGGAGCCTAGCTATTCTTGGTGAAGTCAGTATGGGCTAGTGGACTGAGAATGTTTCCCAGTCAGCACACTTAATTAAGTTCAAGTCTGAACTACATCCTGGACAAGCTGTGTGTTCTTGGCTTAACTTCTAAAAACCTCAGTTTGCACACTGAGAAGCTTAAGGATCTCTGCCCCCAAAAGTTATTGTGAATTAAAAAGGGGATACGTGGCCTGACTTTGTATATCCCATATTCCTGACTGTGTATTTTATAGTTATTTTCTTTTACTTGAAGAGCTGCTGCTACTAGCAAAGTCCATCTTTACTACAGTAGTTGAATGTAGAGGGAAATTTGGCTGTAAAAATATCCCACCCTTCACACACATACAGTTTAGGCCCAGGAGAAGTTCTGTAAGGGTTTCTGTCCTTCCCGCCTATACTTGTAATCCTCAGTATGTATCATTGAGTGTCCTGGACCCATAACTTTGTCTTGCACCTGCCCTGAAAATCCCAAACTTGCAATTAACATGGACTTCATTTTCTTTGCTTCTTCTGCCAGGCTGTTGTTTTTAGTCAATATCACAAGTTGTGATTCATTAGCTTCTCTCTACATGTTTATGATTTCAACTTTATCTCAATTCTGAATACTAACTGGGATTCTCTTTACTCATTCCTAGTTGGTGCCCTTTTTTTTTTACAGACTCCTCAACAAATGCTTCAAATCTTTCCGACTCTTTCCAAGCCTCCTATCTTTTCCCCTCCCCATCAGTGGGAGGATGGTGGAGTGATTAAAAAAAGCATTCGTTCATTCCTGAGACGAATATGCTCTTGAATAAATAACACAGAAGGCATTTAAAGGAAAAAAAAATCAAAATCACAGGGTTACCAAGTTTATAGTTAGTATGTTTATGTGGACAAAACAGAAACTTCCCCACATAATTATCATATTTGTAGACGTCGGTATTGCAAAAGTCAGGGAGTTTTTTTACATTAGGAAGTCAGCAATTGACAGGAAATGGCTTAAGCTTCATTGATTCGGGGAGACTAATTCTAGGTGCAATCTTCTTCCTTATTTCTAGGCTATCTCAGGGTGTAGGGTTTTTTCCTCCTCTCCAACTGTGGGATCTGATAATTGTAGTCATAGTGGTAGCTGGGCAAAGGATCAGTTTTGCTTTCTCTAAGTGGCCAACAGATGTGAATTCTCCTAAATTTCATTTTTCTCAAAGAAATTCACTGGGCCACAGACCATTGAAAAAGCAAGTTGCTGGGCTTTATCACCTAGAAATTCTGATTCAGTGGGTCTGGGATGGAGTCCAAGAATTTGCTTTTTAAATAATTACCTCAGGTGATTCCATGCAGCTCATCCTTTTAGAAACACCAAGGTAATTATATCTTCACTTATTTTTACCTTCTTTTTGCTTCAAGAATATGATATATCCTATTCCTTTTCAAGGCTGATTTCACTATATGTGCTTTTAATTCTATTTATGCCATTTCTTCTGGGTACTTGAGTCATCAGTGAACATCCTTCTCTGGTATTGACAATCTCTTCCTTTTCACAATCGCCTTCCCCTTGGCTTACACATACTTTTCACTCATTTAATAAATTTTTATCAAGTGCCTCCTATGTTTCTGGCACATTCTTTAATTTTTTAAAAAAATAGTTTTTATTGATTTTAGAGAGGGGGGGAGGGGGGGAGAGAGAGAAACATTGATGTGAGACAGAAACATCAATCGGTTGCCTTTGACATGTATCTCAACCTGGGATCGAACCCACAACCTGGGTACATACCCTGACCAGGAATCGAGCCAGCAACTTTCGACACAGGATGACACTCAAACAACAGAGCTACACTAGCTAGGGCTAGATTTATCTTTATCAGTGTTTTTTCACTGACTTTTCTTCTCTGCCTACCTCACACTCCCCTAAAAGCCCTTTACAGCCTGCTTCCAGCTTGCTTTACCAAGCCACAATTCCTGAAACTCTTTGCCCTACGTGCTTCGTTCCAAGGCACGTACCCTTGGGTCCTTGAACACACTATTTCCTTGATGTCTTCGCACATGAAGTTTCTTTGTCTGTGAAGTCTGGAATATCGCATGGCAGATCTGTTAGTTATGTGCCTCAGAGCACCCACTGATTTAAGGTCTTCAACATCTGGAATGCTCTGACTAGGATGTGTAGATGAGGACTGAGCAGCAGCTAGGAGGGCTGCTCAGGGATCTTTCATGTTTGGGGTAAAGCACATAGGGTGAGAGAGTCAGAGCACAGGAGTACATAGGGGGACAGGGCAAAATATGGAATTCTGGCTATTGAGGGGAATTGGATATAGGATCTTTGTCTTTTAAAGAGTGGAAAACTGTGGGTGGTTGTTTATAATTAGTCCATAGTGAACTTCAAATAAGGCGCGTACTAAGGAAGACTAGGTCAGAAATGCCACCCTCTGGAATTGAAGCTAATGAGAATTATTAAATGTGACGAGATAAATTAAATGTGAGGAGATGAGTTATCTGAAGCAGGGATCCTCCCTTGGAAATTGTTCCCTAAGTGTGTTGCTAATGAAAGAGGGTGTTTCTCAAGTGTCCCTCAAGGACATTAAGTGTTGCATTGAGGGTAGGAAAAGGAGAGTCAGAGGTAGAGTTTCAGTTGGTGTGTTTCCAGCAGTGTCCAAAATGAGTTGTTTGTCTTATTATTGAGTTTTAATAATTTCTTATAAAATCTGGATTATTCATGAAGCATAGGACCTTGAAAATAGCTATATGAGCTAGTTTCTAGTCTGACCACCTGTGTGTGAGAGTGAAGTGAAGCAGAGATGAGACAACCTTAGTGTTTGATCACTACTTTTTATTGTTAATTTTAATGCAGTCCAGTTATTTGAAACAAATATGTTATAGTCAAACCAAGCAACTATACAGCAGTGGCAGATTAGTCTTTCTTTCCCTCTGGGTTTAAAGGCTATTTTCCTATGTGGAAAGGCCAATGAACTATAGAGATAGGTTGGAGCCATTGTATTTCCATGGTATTGCTCTTCCAGTTTTTGTATTGTTTTGTTTTTACGTAGAGCAAATTCTTGGGCAACATCTTTCTTGCTAAAAACAAGTCAGAGCCCTCATTTGGATTTCTTAATCCTGAACTGGTCCATCTCTGCTGTTTAAGAAATAATGCTCTCACTCACTGGCTAGGGAGAAACAAACACCTGGTGCCACTTTTTAATGACTCTGTAGGTTACTGGTGAAAGATGCACCTGAGAATAAGGGCTTGATGGTTTTGATAAACTGGGAAACTTCCTACATTACATCTTTGCTTTTAGGATCTTCTTTCTACCATCCAATGTGGGGCACACCAAAAATTATGGTTTACATTGATGTAAGAGAAGCTTTGGCTCCAGAACTGGTAGTATAATTTTTTGCTTTTTAAAGATGCAGGCTTAGTTTGGCATAAATAATGTATAGTGAACTCTCAAAAAGACACCTTAACTAAACCCTAGGCTCCATAAATACTTTATATTATGCTTCTAAATTTAGTCCCACACATTATTTATTCAACTCAGGATTTCCTAGCAATGTAGCCCACATACCCTACATTCTTTGGAAGGAACCCAATAGCAATGAATAGAATACAGTCAAATGAAAAAGATAGAAACAAATACATTCACTTTTAGAAAGATGCTTTATAACAAGTTGCTTGTCTGTTATAGTTTCTTATTTTTTAAATTACTACTTGAGTTAATTTCACTTCTATTTATTATTCATCATTAGAATTAACACCTGTGCTCTTGGACATATTTATAGAGTGGAGTGCTGCTACTGAAACTGTGGGAACTTGAGTTGGTGCTTCCATATCCACAGTTATCGCCTTCTGTCTGATAATAATAATGGCCATCTTGTCTATTATCCTCCTTGAACATTAACACTAAATTGGGTGTGTTGGCTGTAGGTTGTCCAAAGCCACAACTCAAGGAGCTTTCTACTTGTCTTTGTCCATGAATACTCTCGTATCTCTCAGACTCACTACTTCTTTCTTCTTCATTGTACCCTGACCATTCCTGGCTATTTCTTCTTGATTGATTGGGAGTTGAGCCTATTTTGGGTTTACTGTCCTCATCATGAGTACCAATTAAAATTAACCCACATCTTCCTTGTAATTCATGTTGCTCATAGCTAGGACACCAACTGGATCCAGAACCACATTGTTTAGGGCAAGATGAATGACACGAGCCATAACCATATTGTTCGGTGTCAGAACACTGACCAGATCCCAAACCAGATTGTCTGGAGATAGATGAGTGAGATGAGCCAAACCCAGATTGTTCGGAGTCAGAACACTGACCAGATCCCAAACCATATTGTCCAGAGCTAGATGAGTGAGATGAGCCAAACCCAGATTGGTCAGTGCCAGAATACTGACCAGATCCAAAGCCACATTGTTCAGAGCTGTATGAGCCAGACCCATATTGTCCAGTGCCAGAATACTGACCAGATTCAAACCCAGATTGTTCAGAGCTAGAACACAGACCTGAGCCAGATCCATGTTGACTATGGTGAGAGGCAGATCTGTGTTGGCCACAGCTAGAAGGCTGACTCCATCCACACCCAGATTGGCAATAAGGCTGACCTGATCCAGACCTGTGTTGGCCATAGCTGGAAGACTGACCTGAGCCATACCCATGTTGACCACAGCTAGAAGACTGACCTGAGCCATACCCATGTTGACCATAAGAAGACTGACCTGAGCCAGAACCATGTTGACCATAAGTAGAGGATTGACCTGAGCCAGAACCATGTTGACCATAAGAAGACTGACCTGAGCCAGAACCATGTTGACCATAAGAAGACTGACCTGAGCCAGAACCATGTTGACCATAAGAAGACTGACCTGAGCCAGAACCATGTTGACCATAAGAAGACTGACCTGAGCCAGAACCATGTTGACCATAAGAAGACTGACCTGAGCCATACCCATGTTGACCATAAGAAGACTGACCTGAGCCAGAACCATGTTGACCATAAGAAGACTGACCTGAGCCATACCCATGTTGACCATAAGAAGACTGACCTGAGCCATACCCATGTTGACCATAGCTAGAAGACTGACATGAGTTAGATCCATGGTGTCCAAAGTTTGATGACTGTCCGGAAGTAGAACCATGTTGTCCATAACTAGAGGATTGACCTGATCCAAATCCATGTTGCCCAAAGCCAGAAGATTGACCTGAGCTACGTCTGTGTTGTCCACAGCTAGAGGATTGACCTGATCCAGACCTATGTCGGCTATGGCTAGAAGATTGACGTGAGCCAGACCTGTGTCGACCATAGCCAGAGGATTGACCTGATCCAGACCTATGTCGGCTATGGCTAGAAGACTGACCTGAGCCATACCTCTGTCGGCCATAGCCAGAGGTTTGACCTGATTCAGACCCATGTTGTTCATAGCTGGAAGCCTGGCCTAATCCTGATCCATGTTGGCCATAGCTAGAAGACTGACCTGAGCCTGACCCATGTTGGCTGTGGCTAGAAGACTGACTTGATCCAGACCCATGTTGACCATAGCTGGAAGACTGGCCTGAGCTAGTTCCATGGTGTCCAAAGTTTGATGACTGCCTTGAAGTAGAACTATGTTGTCCATAACTAGAGGATTGACCTAAACCAGACCCATGTTGCCCAAAGCCAGAAGACTGACCAAACCCAGGTCCATGTTGTCCACAGCTTGATGACTCACCTAAACTGGATTCTGAACTAGGCTCATGGTATCTCTGACTAGAAGATTGATTAGAGCCAGATCCATATTTTCCATAATTAGAGGATTGTCCTGATCCAGAGCCATGCTTTTGTCTTTCACGGCTCCCTGACTGACCACTTGAGTGGGATCCATGTCTTCTTTGACTAGAGGACTGACCTGAGCCAGACTCATGACCATAACCAGTGGGCTCATTTGAATTTGACCAGTGGTCTTGTCCTCCACAACTCCCTGAGCTGAATCCATGATGTTGATTTGATTTCTTCTCCTGTAGTCTATTTCCTAAAGATTCATTTGAGTGAGACCTATGTTGGTCAGAACTGAAAGACTGATTCTCTGAGTGGGAACCATGCCCTTGTTCTCCACAACCGCCTGACTGATTTGCTGAGTGTGATCTTTTTCTATAGTTATTTGACTGAGTATAACCATCTTCTTCACTCCTAGACCTTTCTTGCTGATGAGAGCCATACTTATTTTTCTTATTATCCTTGAAGTGGCCCGAGCTTGACTCTCTCCATCTTTCCCCAGAGCTTTGCCTGTGTCCCAAATTAGACGAACCTCCTTGATGCCCAATTCTTCTGGAGCTGGATTGAGGCCTGTGTTTAATGCGTCCTCTGGAGCCCCTGGAATAGGAATCATTCTCTCCTGCACTCCAACTTGAATGGCTGGAAGACGATTCTTCCCCGTTGTCCTTCTCTTCTGTTTCACTATGTTCCTCTTGGTGCTGGTGACTGTGATCTCTTTGCTTTGACCCTGAAGCTTGGCAGTAATCTTTGCCGATGATTTTATTACAAGCCTGAGCCAGCTGGAATATCATCAGAAGATACTCAGTAAAATCCACTTTCTTGTTATGGTCTCGATCCAGACTTTGCATGATGATATTTACAGTGTCTGGATCATCTGGATTCTGTATAGGAACAAGGTACAAAGGGCAGCTCTGTCAATATGGACCACATACCCAGCTAACCAATTGAAGAAAGGCTGTGGAAATATGAATGCTTAGCTTACATAGGTTAAACCACATAGTCCCTTAGGCTGGACTGTGCTATCCTGAGCATGAGAGAAGGAAATAGGCAATGAATAATGTAGTGAGAAATAGATAGAAGAATATGCAACTGGAAGATTATTTTTTATAAGGAATGGGTCAAATATAAATGATTAGCTAATTTATAAATAATAATTTTGGATACCTATATTATATATGATTTTTCTTTATTTGTCCAGCTTAATTCATTAACTCATTAATTCATTTACTCATTTAACAGATTTATTTTGCACCTACTATCTGCCTCTCATTCAGTTAGGTGCAATGAACAAGTTTGGTTCTTGACAAAATGGAACTTAAAGTCTAGTGGGCCAGACACACAAACTTAAAAATCAGTTTATTGTGATGTTTCTATGAGAATACACCAGAGGGGAGCCATTGGGGATTCAAGGAAGTTTAATGAGGGGAAATGATGTCTTTTGAAGGATTGGTTGGACCCAGGTAGAGGGAACAATATGAACAAAGATCTGGAGGTAAGAGAAGACATGGCTCATATAGAAAGAACCGAAAGAATTGCTAAATTTAGAGTCTCAGCAGTCAAGAGACGTGACTAGAGAGGTAAATATGGAGCAAATCATGCCTTTGAAGATATGTTAAGTAACTTTGGACTTTATTTTAAGAATTGGGAGCTATTGAAGGATTTTGAAATGAGTGTGAAATGATTAGATTTGTAGCTAATGCTGAGATTGGAAGTAAGAAATGGCTTGAACCAGCAATAGTGATGGGGAGAAATGGGCTGATTGAGAGACTATTGATGAATTTGATGGAAGTTGGAGGATGGAGCATGCTGACAGAGGAAATTAAAATGGCACCAGATTTCTGCTTTGGGCACACAGGAGAAGGAGAGTTTAGTTTTGTATCTGACACACTGAATTTGAGACATTGATAGGAATCCAAATGAAAATATTTAGTATGTAGCTGGATTCAATGAGTTGGAGATCAAGAACAACATCTAAGCTCCCAGATATTTATTTCCAGAACTGACATTTTAAGGTGGTGGTCACCCTCTTTCATGATTTAGGAGTAAGATGCTAATTTCTTGAACTCAAAGGCTTTATAGTGTCAGCATCTCAGAAATGGGCTGTGGTCAGGATATTTTGGGCAGAAGAAAGACAAAGAAAGGGAAGAAGATACATTTTATCTACTTTTCAGTTTTTCCGAGGACCATCTCAGTTGTTGTTCCAGAAGAATTACTCACTTAGGACATTTAATCTATGAATTTTTGTCTTTAAAAAAAATAGGATCACTTTTCTTGTTCATGTTATAGAAACCATTATGGGGTCAACTTTTGACTTTGTTTTAAGCCTTTACTAAACCCTGTTCTCTATTACTAAGTAGGGAGAGTCCTCTAGAAATTTGACATTTGTGACAAAAGGTAGAAAGGGAGAAGTAGGGAATTGCAGTGTTTTAGTCCTGATATGGAGTTCTTACCTTCATAATTTGACGGAATTCATTTTCCAAAAATACTTTCATTTCTGCCTTGTTCAACATGGCACACTCCTCATCGTTGGTGGCATATTGGTAGAAAACTTCGATGACAGTGACAATGCCTTGTAGGAGTTTAGGCATCTTTTTGGAGATTTAATTAACCTAAAAGGGAAGAAAAGGAGAGACCCACCTCTTATTGTTCCTTTTTCTTGCTTAAATACATAAGTAGTCTCAATTATTTGTAAAAATTATTCAGAATTAATGAGGGATGATTAATTCTGTTATGATCAAGAGCCAATCCAGAGTTAAATGACTTGTTTAAGTCATATAGCAAGAAAGTGATGAAATTAGGAACAGAAACTATATCTCATATTTCCATTCCTGAATGAATATAGGAGTGGTGACTTCCTTTTTCGGTCTCTTTGCCTCTACCAGGGATAATTTTATGAACTTTGTTCTGGAGCTGTAGAAGTCCTGGGTGTGCCAATCTATCCATTTCCTCAGTTCCTTTCTAGTTCTCAACCATCACACTAGGGAAGGACAAGTCTATTATCTACATGGCATGCCTGACTCCAACTAAGGGGTATCAGGGTCTAAACTAGACCCTCCAGACTTCCAGGCCAGAGAAAGTAAATAAAGTGAGCAAAGACAACAGGCTTAGGTGATATGGAGCTGGGGCAGCTGCTATCAGGCTCAGCTTCTGTTTTCATTCTCCAAGAGGGGCTGACCCCAGGCTTTACTAATTAGACAACAGACAGAAAAAGCTCAGTAAGTAAAGGAGGCAATCTGCCTACTGGATAATTTGAGCCCAAGATGGTTAAGGAAATGACCCCCAAAGAAAGCTGATACTATCAGTCCCAGTTATTTCTTCATTTTTCTTCTCAATAAAGTTAAACTTATACCAAAGTTCTCCAAAGTATATTCAAAAGAAGCCTGGTACCCAGGGCCTCTTTGCCTTTGAGCACATCCCAGATTCTCATAACTTATAGCTCTAAGTACTGCTCACTTACCTAGTTCACCAGAGGAACAAGTAGGATAGAGGCTGAAGCAGCTTACAGGGTGCTGCTAGTTGCGGATAGTGGCCTTTTTATAGAGGGAGTAATGGTCCATCTTAGGGAGGAGCTGCTCCCTTTGAGATGTCCTAATTTACTCTCAAATAAGCCCAGCTCCACCTCCATCTCCACCTCCTAGTGTTTATCTTCTTACTTCCTTACTTGTTCACCTGAGATTGCATTAGCAGTTCCCAAATCTGGGCGAGTACCAGCTCCACCTGTCAGTCTCTGGACACTGAAGAAAGACCTTTTGCATATTCAATGAAGTAACTAGCATAATGCATTGATAACAAATTATGTGGACTTTAACTGAAGTTGAGTGGAATGTCTGCAGGGACATCAGGGAACAAATGTCAAAGAGTCATGGAATCTGATTTTTAAAAGGAAGCTTAAAGATCATCTGATCAAAATCTTTTTTTTTTAAAGCTAAATTTTCTTATGTAGGATTCCAGCCAAGGTGTACCCATGGTATTATTACCTCTTGAAATAGATAATGGCGGCAGAGGCCCTCTTGTTTCTTTACCCAACTCTGTTTACCAGACTTTAGTGGCCTTTTGTCAATGTAGCTTTCTTTTCAGCCACTATATAACCTTAAGAAGAGATGCATGCTCTTTAGCATAGTATTCATGGTTCCTCATGATCTGGGCTGTGGCTTCTCTCTAGCCCAGCCATGGGCAAACTACGGCCCGCGGGCCGGATCCTGCCCGTTTGAAATGAATAAAACTAAAAAAAAAAAAAGACCGTACCCTTTTATGTAATGATGTTTACTTTGAATTTATATTAGTTCACACAAACACTCCATCCATGCTTTTGTTCCGGCCCTCCGGTCCAGTTTAAGAACCCATTGTGGCCCTCGAGTCAAAAAGTTTGCCCACCCCTGCTCCTCTAGCCCCATCTTCTCTCTAGCCCCATCTTCTCTCTCCCTCTTCCTCTTAATGCTCTACCAGTGATCAACTACTTAAATTTCCTGAAAATAACATACTATTTCATGTTTTTTCTTGGAATATCTTTTCTCATTATGTGCCTAGTGAACTCCTATTCATTCTTAAAAACCCACATTAGACACCCTATAAAAACTCTGTCTTGAATTACTCGAGAGTTATAATTGTGTACCTTATTCATAATTCTGTTGTAGTATCAATCAAACTATTATAATCTTCTAAAATAGTCTTACTATGAAATTAATGTTTGATACAAAAATTGGAAAATATAGATGAACAAAGAAAAGAAAGTGAAAATACCTATAATCCTATTACCCAGAAATAGCTACTGTTAATTATTTGGTTTATATCCTGAAATACACACATGCACACACACACACACACACACACACACACACACACACACATGTCTATTTGCCTAGATCATTTCTGGACTATGAGCTTGAGAATAGGGAATGGGCATCATGGAGACTAAGCAAATTGCTTGGCAATAAAGGTCCCCAATAAATGTTCGTCAAATTGAATTGGATTGAAAGAGGAGTGAGGACCATGACTACAGTGATCTTCATTGATCAACTTATACTTTTTCACAGGACTAGGATCTGCCCTCTCTCTTGCCATTGTTACCTCAGAGGACATTATTTCACCTGAATATAGACTGAATCAGCATTGGAATCCACGAGCGCCTTTCTGCTTATCTCTGAGGTCCTTGCTCTGCACTCCATCCTTGTGAGCATGTAGCACAAATTTCACTAAAGCCGAGTGAAATTACATAGACTTAAACTTTTGCAACACAACCATCAGAATTTTGGGAGGAGTGGTAGCAATTATTGGCAAATGATAAATCACATGATTCAAAATTCAGCCAATATGATGCTATATGTTTTCTTCTAAGAACCACCCAGAGGGCTGCAGAGTCAGTACCCATACAGTGCCCTGTTTCCTCTGGACACCTGATTTGGGTCAGGTCATCATACTTCGTCAGAGGAAAGAGCTTTTCAAAGGTGTGGCTGAGACTGTGGGAGTGCAAGGGAGGTGGAATTTGCTAAGTGAAGACTAATTCCCTGCAGGAGCCGGCTATTGCCAAAGAGGAAAGACAAGGTGAGGGTGAGGTGAAGACTACTCCAGGCGGACATGCTCTTGGGATGAGTATTCTCCTGAATTAGGGGCCAGCAAACTTTTTCTGTAAAGGGCTAGAGAGTAAGTATTATAGGCTTTGCGGGCCAGATGGACCTAGTTACAACTATTGAACTCTGTTCTTGTAGTGTGAAAGCAGCCATAGGTGATATGTAAATGAATGAGCATGGCTGTGTTTCAATAAAACTTACTTATCGACACTGACCTTTAAATTTCATATAACTTCACATAATTTTTTTCAACCACTGTAGAAAACATTTATAGCTTGTGGGCCATCCAAAAATTGGCGATGAGCTAGGTATGGCTTGTGAGCTGTAGTTTGCCACCCCTGGCCTCTTCTGTATTTGCTTGTCAGGAAGACTTGCCAGGAAAGGAGAATCTGAGGGAAGAGAAGTGCTGGGAAGTGTGGGATATCAGAATCAATAATTCTTGTGTGAGAGAAAAGGTGCATGTCTGAGAATGTTGGCGTGTCCGAGGTGGTAGGTAAAGGAAACAGAACAAGGGACCTTTGGGTGCTCATAAGAGTGAGGTAAATTTTGACTTGCTGTGAGTAAGAAATTTTTAACATCTGCGTTGGCTGAAAATGCAATGAGCTCTTTGCAGAGTAATTGAGTTTATTGCCTGGAGTATTGTAGAAACTTTCATTTCTCATGTAAGCAGTTTTAATCCTTTCGTGTTTTGTTTTCTGAATATTCTCCAATGTCATCAACCAAAGTTTTGTTGAGCTTTATTTCTTGGTTTGTGTCACAAAAACAAGAAGCATGTTTAATGTACTTTTGGCCTCTCCTCTCCCTTTTGAGAATTACTAGTGTAAGAGTTGGAGTCGATAACCACAAAGGTCCTTTCCAAAACTGAGAATCATGATTTTACCAGAACATGTGTCCCACAGTCATAGGGTGGACGTGAAGACCCCTTTCATAAGTTTGGTTAGTGGTTTTCCCCTTGGAGATGACAGGGTTCAGGAGAAGAGATTTCTTATGGTATGTGTTACATTCTAGGTTTTTCAGTGCCACCATGTGTTGGCAGAAGAAAGGAAGTTGCATTCTCCATTATGCCAAACACAGTGCTCTGTGGGCTTAAGTATATCATTTTATTAATTCTCACAACAGCCATATGTTGTAGGTATTATTCCCTCCATTTTTCAGATGAGAAAACTGAGGCCTAGAGAAATTTGAAACTTGTTTCAAGTCACTTAGCAGTTAAGTGGAGAAGACAATATTCAAACTCAGATCTGCTTCTGTCTAGGAATAGCCAGGGAGTAGAGATTATTCATGCAAAAGGCAAAAGGGTTGGGGGACAGTTTTTGAGGAATGGAGTGTTTGACCTGAAGAGAAAACCAACCAACTAACCAACCAACCAATCAACCAACCAAAATTAGTAAAGATAAACGGTGAAGTTCCCTTCCACAGCTGTTTTCACTTGTGCTTGTCTGAAAGGCAGGGTAGTGTTCCTATAGTGCCATCTGGTGGCCTAAAGGGATATTGTACAGAAAGTCTTTTCTCCTTGACCTTTCTCTTTTCCCTCACTTCCCCCATGCAATTTCTTACAGTTCCATGAATGAGGAGAATATGCAAAAAATAGGGACATAACAAGCAAAGAATGTTGGTTGTCATGATTTTGGGGTGAGTGGAGTCAAAAGAAGTTAGCTATAAAATAAAACTAGTCAGCAAGCATTACCTTCCTTATCCTTCTCACCAGGTACAAGGGTCATTTTTTCTTTTATTTCAAAAATAAAATAAAAAATGGATCTGATGTAATTTTATATCTTAGCACTGGGGGAGGGAGTTGTGGCAGGCATGATGATACATCTTTCAGCTCCAGACCCAAGCCCTAGAATATACTCTGCTTGGGTACTGGTCTTCCTATTCAGTTGTTTCTCTTTGTATTCTTAGTATTCTTTCTTTTCTCCTCCAAGACCTCAAAAATGCCCAGATGCTAGGAATCCATAACTTATTCTTACTTGTATACTCTTACTTATTTTGTTGACAGCTTTCTCTTTCCACCTCCTTAACTTGCTGCTTGATGCTCTTACTACCATGGCCCTTCATGGCTTGTATTCCTTAGTTCCTACTTTATTGAGGCTTTCTGCATGCAGGACTTAAAGTGGGGAGATTGAGGAGATTGGTTGGAAATATTCCCCAGGGACCATAAAATATTATAGAGGTAGTACAAAAGACCTGCTTGCATGGGAGATATCAGAGAGGACTTCAGAGCCACACAACTTAGTCTGTCCAAGATTCTGCAGCGAGGCCAAGTTCAGCAGGGTGTGGCTGCTGGGGAGGGTTGAGCTAATGGATCTCCCATGATGGGGAGGTGCTAGTCAGGCTTGAGGGAAGGTTGGAGGAGTGTTGCCCACCCCAGAGCCACACAACTTAGTCCATCCCAGATTCTTCCCGGAACTTGGCAGGGAGGAGGGGGCAGGCCCCAGGAGTCAGGAGGCTGAGATTGCTGGGAGCCTTGGGAGTGGGCCTAGCAGATGTCCTGTGAGGGGGAGATTCACAGGAAAGTGGGGGCAATATCCCCTCCCCCAAAGTCACACCACTCAGTCACAGACACCTCCTGAGTCTGGCCAGACCTTTACATCCCAGCCCAGGCAGCTAACTCTTCAGAAGGGCATGACTCCATAGGGTGGGGCAACAGGGAATTCAAAGGGTGGGGCTATTGCATTTCCCTAGGTCAGGAGTGGGCAACCCCTGGCACGCATACCAAACATGGCACGCCAGTAACTTTTGCTGGCACGAGAAACCCTCTCTTATAATATTCCATTTACAATTGTGAATCTTTGTTCTCAGTGATGAATTTTGTTAAGTCTCGTAATAGGAGTAGCCTGACGGATGAAAGTAGTAGCTCGTGCATATCTCTGAAGGTCACGAAATATAAACCTGATGTAAAATCTCTGTCATCAGTGATGCAGCAGCAAAAGTCCCACTGATAATATCAAATGGAGTTATAAAGTTTTCTGTCGGACTATCAGTGTACATGTATACATTAAAAAATAAATGTATTTTTCATCATCATATACTGTGTTTTTGTTGCTCGAATGAATTTTATTATTTCTTCAAGGTTCTTCACATAGGTACACCTTAAGAGATATCAAGTAGGCGTAACATGTTCTCAAAAAATTAGGGTTGGCATGCAGAAGAATTTTGAGTCAGAGATTTTGCTGGTTTTGGCACGCACTCACAAAAGGTTGCCCACCCCTGCCCTAGGTTAATTCCATAGAAAATGAGTGCTCCACCCAAGTAAGATGGTTTCTGTCATGTGGTAGAGGAACTCAACACAGGGGTCCTGCTGGCTGTCCCTTCAGTGCTCTCCCCAGAGTCACAAACCCCAGTCTCTACTCACATGACCTTAGTCTGCTCTGCCCTCCCTCCACTGGAGCACAGGGTGAATGGCTGCAAATGAGATTTTGTGTTTTGGCTCTTTAGGAGGGTACCTGTGTCTCTAGCAGACTCCTATCTCTCCCTGGCAGACAGAATCCCTGCTGATTT
Organism: Myotis lucifugus; assembly: GCF_000147115.1. Classification (NCBI taxonomy): domain Eukaryota; kingdom Metazoa; phylum Chordata; class Mammalia; order Chiroptera; family Vespertilionidae; genus Myotis; species Myotis lucifugus. The sequence continues at coordinate 2,613,380 of NW_005871199.1, forward strand.
TCACAGCCAGATGTTATGTGGGTACCTTTTTGTATATTGATTTTGTATATGCAACTTCACTGTGTTTGTTTATTGTTTCTAATAGTTTTTTTTGGTGGAGTTTTTAGGGTTTTCTATATATAGAATCATTTCATCTGCAAATAATGACAGTTTTACTTCTCCATTTGGGTGCTTTTTATTTCTTTTTCTTGCTTAATTGCTCTGGTTAGGACTTCTAGTACTGTGTTGAATAATAGTGGCAAGAATGAGCATCCTTATCTTGTTCCTAATCTTAGAAGAAAAGCTTTCAGTTTTTTACCATTGAGTATAATATTAGCTAGGGTTTGTCATATATGGCCTTTATTATGTTGGTACTTTCCTTCTATGCCTATTTTATTGAGTGTTTTTTTAAAGTCATAAATGGATGTTGTATCTTGTCATTATGCTAATTGAAATAAGCCAGTCACAAGAAGAGAAATATTTTATGATTTCATTTATATGAAATATCCAAAGTAGTCAAATTAGTAGAATCAGAAAGTAGAGTGGAGGTTGCTAGGGGGTAGGGAAAGGGGAAATAAGGAATTTTTGTTTAATGGATATAAAGATTCAGTTGGGCAAGATGAAAAAAATTTGGAGATTAGTTGTGCCACACTGTGAATATACTTACCTCTACTGAACTGTGCATAAAAATAATTGATAAACATGTGAGGGAGTGTATGGTAATTTTGTTCTTGAGTGGACAGGGATATGAAAGAAAACAATTTCAGTTGTTTGTTTATGAGTTCTTTACAAAACATCGAGAGTTTTGCCTAGAGGTGTATTCATCTGGCTATCTCTGTTGTAAGGTCAGTCAGTGTCTTTCCATCAGTACTTCCTACCTTGGGTAGCCAGATCTGCACTGTCTCTCTCATTCTAACTTTTATCTTCAGCCTGTCAGTTAGGCCTGACTCCTCTAGAGAAAGAAGGGTCTCAGGCGGTAGCTGAAGTAGCTGGTTGTGAGTCTGTAGGCAAGGTGACAAATAGTGACTCATAAGAGAGGCGGTGTCTCCATATCTGTGTCAGTGACAACTCAATGAGATCGGCAGGTTTGGCACCTTGTATGGGAATTTAGGAACAGAACTTTAAGCGGGGAAGCAGGGGACCAGTGGGTGGATCAGATCCCCATTGAGTGGCTTGTCGAGCACAAACATAGACATGATATTGTTTGAGGCTAATGAGAAAAATGAAGTTGTTGCTTTTTATTTACTCCCTTATCCACATTGGGGATCATTTCAACTTTGACAGTTAATTTCACTTTAGCTTGATTTATTTAAGCAATAGTGAAAAAAAGACAGCTTTTGTAAGTGTGCTTATAAAACCACTAAGCAGAGAGTTAAAAGACTTGAGCTCTAGTTGCTATTTTGGTGCAGACTATTTGTGTGATGGACTCATCTGCTAAATGTGAACAATGGTCTAGCTAGTCTCTGAATCCCTGCTGGTCTCCTGTTACAAAGAAGGAACCTAGGTAACAATTCATGCAGAGGGATTTTCCTTCTAATGAAAGAATTTTGTTCACATAGTTCCTATTATTTCCTTTATCGCTTTATCCACTGGACTAACTCATGAAATACATGAGTTTTCTTTCCAGGAAGGAGAACGTTTTCTTTATTGATTTCCCTTTGTCAAGATATTTTAGCACAATTTTTCTGCTCTCATTAGTCTTCATTAGAAAACATTTCCTAGTGTCTTGGAAGCAGGTCCTATGGACAGTAGTTTGTGCTTCCCGATCTTGGTTTGACTTGGATAATAGCCATCTGGGTTGATGTTTTGATAATAATTATGATTCTATTAGCAATTGAGATAAACCTTTTTCCATCCTGGAGGTGACAATGTGGAAAATGATTATGTTACAGAAAAACATAGGATTTGATTAAATACTTTCTTCTTTAGAGTCAATATTTTTGCATGCTGTGTAACTAGGGTTTGGTTATACAGGTTGCTAGTGATGAAGAAAAGATGTAATTCAGGCCATTGGGAAGAAAGTCTTTCGGGGTTTATAAGAAATAAGCATAGAAGACACAAATTATGGTATATGATCAATTGTTTATTTTCAGTTTTTATGCAATTTATTTTATGAATTCTATATGCTAAAAGGTGATTTTAATGAGTACAGAATAATACACAGTTCCAATAGATGCATAATAGAGGCACATGTACTGAGCCATGATAGTAGTATAGCAGCTATGGACTCTGGAACTATGTTTCTATAATTTTGACTCCACTTTTTATTTTTGGCAAAGATTATAGTATAAAATCAAACAGGTTCTAAATTTTAATCCCGCAAAAAAAGGTTACATAAACCCGTCCACCAAAATACTCATACATTTCATAATTTATCTGTCCATAACATTGCTTTCTTCCATTCATCATTTTATAGTTATAAAGATAAAACCTTCCCAGAGAATGAGAAGAAACAATCACCAAGGTAGAGAAATAGGATAATATGTTAAAAAGATAATAGAAGATAACCTCTGTGAAAGTATAAAGAAACATTCTTGATTCAAATTTGTGTTGTTCCTTCTCATACTCTTTGAATTAATTATATTTCTATTGTCTCTCACTCATAATAATAGTGTTGTTGAGACTGACAAAATCCCAGCTGCTTTAAACTATCACTCGACTGACCATATATCACAGGGTTTATATAACTATCTGATGTATTGGACCTTGAAAAGTCTTCTCCATATAGAGGTGTGCCTCTAAATCCCACATGACTGGATTTAGGTCTTCCAGCCTTGCTGTCGCTGGCCTGACTGCTGCTGGACCCCCGATGTCTGGTTGTCTTGGATCCTGAAGACGATGGTCCGTGTCCAGTGCCCGAGTGTCTGTGGCTGTCGGGTGACTGCTCATGCGGGGATTGCTGTCTTCCTCTTGAGCTTGATCCTGACTGCCCATGGGATGAGGCGTGGTGTCCTCGAGAGGATGTCTCTGCATGATGTGAGCCTGATTGTCTAGAGGTGTCTGCAGACCGTCCATGACTAGATCCCTGTCTTCCGCTGGCATGAGAGCCTGAGTGTCCCTGGGAGTGCTCAGAGTGCCCATGCTGGGCTTGCTGCCCTCGATGGGTACCAGAGTGTCCAGAACCGTGTCCTGACTGGTCATGGGTAGACCCATGGTTGGTGTGCGGAACTGGATCCAGCCCTGTCACGGGTTGAGCCAGATTGTCTACCTGAATGTTCAGAGTGTCCTTCGCTGTCGCTGGCCTGACTGCTACTGGACCCCCGACGTCTGGTTGTCCTGGACCCTGAAGACGATGGTCCGTGTCCAGTGCCCGAGTGTCTGTGGCTGTCAGGTGACTGATCATGCGGGGATTGCTGTCTTCCTCTTGAGCTCGATCCTGACTGCCCATGGGATGAGGCGTGGTGTCCTCGAGAGGATGTCTCTGCATGATGTGAGCCTGATTGTCTAGAGGTGTCTGCAGACCGTCCATGACTAGATCCCTGTCTTCGCTGGCATGAGAGCCTGAGTGTCCCTGGGAGTGCTCAGAGTGCCCATCTGGGCTTGCTGCCCTCGATGGGTACCAGTGTGTCCAGAACCGTGTCCTGACTGGTC
>NW_005871199.1:2617207-2646629 GCF_000147115.1 Myotis lucifugus
GTGGTGTCCTCGAGAGGATGTCTCTGCATGATGTGAGCCTGATTGTCTAGAGGTGTCTGCAGACCGTCCACGACTAGATCCCTGTCTTCCGCTGGCATGAGAGCCTGAGTGTCCCTGGGAGTGCTCAGAGTGCCCATGCTGGGCTTGCTGCCCTCGATGGGTACCAGAGTGTCCAGAACCGTGTCCTGACTGGTCATGGGTAGACCCATGATATAGGTGAACCTAGAAAGAAGAAATAAAAGTTTACTTTTCTTGTACTATTTTTTTTAGGTCATATCAATTATTATTGTGACTTTTCACATTTTAAACCTACATTATCTCCTAAAGTTCATCTTTTAAAATGGAAGTTAACTATGAAAACTTAGCTTTACTATGTGCATAGTGAAAATCAAGAGAGAGTTTGAATGAATTATGAAACCTGTCTATTTCTTGTTCATGAACCTACTTATAGCAGGATTTAGATAGTCTCATAGACCTCACTGTTATATGGTGTCTGCAGACCGTCCATGACTAGATCCCTGTCTTCTTCTGGCATCAGAGTCTGAGTGTCCCTGGGTGTGCTCAGAGTGCCCATGCTGGGCTTGCTGCCCTCGATGGGTACCAGAGTGTCCAGAACTGTGTCCTGACTGGTCATGGGTAGACCCATGGTGGTGTGCGGAACTGGATCCAGCCCTGTCATGGGGCTGGATAAGACCATCCTTCTTGCCCATAGTAGGATAGTAGGAAGCCACTGATCAAAAGCAGCAGAATTTACTCATACCAATTTGCTGAAAAATCAATTCTCTAGAAGCAAATTTGCTAATTGATTAGAGAGATAATTTCCTGAAAGCCAAGTGACTGAGACTCTAATTGAACATTCTTTTTCTTTTCCCTAACAATTCATGATGGTTACAATTGCATGGTATGACTTTAATGGCTTTTCCATACTATAAAAAAATTTTTGTTGACTGGCTTTTACTTTGCCACTTAAGAAATAGCATGGCATATAGAGTTTTGGAAATATTTTAGACCAATTAGAAATTTTGTGGTAAAGGAAATATTTGGGTTTAAAATGGAAAACCAGGAAGGAACTAACCTTATTGATTAGTTGAAGACTTTGAGATAAAGGGAGTTGTGCAATGTATCTAACATGGGCATCCTTAGTGCTGCCACGGAGGCAGGAGAGGCTCCTGCCACTGCTGTTGCACTTGAAGCCATTAGCCCAGCTTGTGGCTGAGCGGAGCTCCCCTTGAGGGAGCGCACTGACCACCAGGGGGCAGCTCCTGCGTTGAGCGTCTGCCTCCTGATGGTCAGTGTGTGTTATACCGACTGGTTGTTCACGGTCGTTCCGCTGTTAGGGTCAATTTTCACATTTCCCTTTTATTATATAGGATGATCCTAGTTGAAAGCTCAGCAAGGCAGAAAGAATGAAGAAAAAGTAAAAGAGCAAATGTGTGGGGAAATAAAAATGGATAATGATTGCATAAAATCATCAGCAGCAGCATCATATCTTTCAGGATTTAGGATTGATAGAACTCAGATACATAACAGTCCTATATAATAAAACCCTAATATGCAAATCAACTGAATGGTGGAATGAATGGTCACTATGATGAGCACTGACCACCAGGGGGCAGACACTCAGGAGCTGCCCCCTGGTGGTCAGTGCACTCCCACAGGGGGAGCGCCGCTCAGCCAGAAGCTGGGCTCACAGCCGGCAAGCGCAGAGGTGGTGGCAGGAGCCTCTCCTGCCTCTGTAACAGTGCTAAGGAACAGCGAGCTGAGCAGTAAGGAGTAGCAAGTAAGTGGGTGGTAAGGAACAAGGAGTCCCAGACTGTGAGAGGGACCCCCAACTGCGAGAGGGATGTCTGACTGTCAGCTTAGGCCTGATTCCCAGCCTAAGTCAGACATCCCCCGAGGGGTCCCAGATTGTGAGAGGGCACAGGCCGGGCTGATGGACCTTCCACCCCAGTGCATGAATTTCATGCACCGGGCCTCTAGTATCAGATAAGGCTAGAGCGGGTAAATGGAGTCCAAGTATTGTAGGATACTTGAATGTTTGAGTTTGGTTAAAGTATTTTTTAATATACTCAGTAACTCGAGGACAGATACTGTTTTTTCTAGGGCAAGCATAAAAATAAGAGTAAGGAAATATGTAATTAATAATCTAGTATGTGGAAAATTAACTAACAAATACTTAATTCATCCAAAAAAGTCAAGAAGAGAAAAGGAAAGTAAAACAAGTGAGATAATAGAAACCAACTAATTATATGCTAAATTTAAATCCAATAGTACAGTAATAACAATGAATATAAATGGACTAAATACTCATTTAAAAACAAAGTTTGTCAGTCTAGCATTTAAAAAAACAGTATGCTGCCTATAAGAGACACACATTAAATATGACAATAGTTGAAAGTAAGAGGATAGAAAAGGATAGTATTAAACATTAAAATCTGTTGTTACTATGTTAATATTTGTAGAGTAGACTTTAAGGCAAAAAGCATTACTAGGGGAATATTTCATACCAATCAAAGGTCAATTTATTAGGAAGATATAAAAAATCTAAGTTGATATGTACCTAATAACATAGTCTCAAAAGACATAAAACAAAAACTGATGGAATTATAAAAAGAACTAGACAAATCTATAATCAAAGTAGGTAAACACACCTCTCTCAGCAACTGATAAAACAAAAGAACAAAAATTGTAATGATATAGATTTCCACAAAATTATTAATTAAAAACATTAACATATTGAACACTCCGCCTAACAAATCTAGAATACACATCCTTTTGAAATAACCATGAAACATTTTAAAATTTACTGTATGCTGGTTCATAAAGCAATTTTCAACAAATTGTAAAGTATTTAAATAAGTGGAAAATTATGCTTTGTTCATAATCTCAGTGTTGTTAAGATGTCACTGTAAATTCACATATAGATGTAATAAAATCCCATTCAGAACATCTGAAGGTGTTTTTTTTATGTGACATCTCTGGAGAAGTCACATTTTCTTTTTTAAAAAATAATTTTTAAAAAATATTTTTTTATTGATTTCAAAGAAGTAGAGAGAGATAGAAACATCAGTGATGAGAGAGAATCATTGATTGGCTGCCTTCTGCATGTTCCATACTGGGGATTGAGCTGCAACCTGGGCATACACCCTGACAGAGAATTGAACCGTGACCTCCTGGTTCATAGGTCGATGCTCAACCACTGAGACACGCCGGCTGGGCCCTCTGAAGTCTTAAAAGTAAATATTGATAAAGTAATTTCTAAAATTTATATGAGAGCCAAGATGAACCAAGACAACTTTGATGAAGACAGACTTTGTGGACATACTAGTACTAGATGTCAAAGTGTATTATAAAGGAAGACAGCATGGCATCAGTGGAAAGCTGAACAAATGGATCAGCGAAAGGTAATGTAGTCCAAAATCAGACATATATCACTCTGGACATTTGATTTATGACAAAGGTGATGGTGCTGAGTTCATTGGATTTCCATAAGAAAAAGAAATTAGTTCTCAGGTGGATCTTACATGTAAAAGTAAAAGAAGGTAACATAGGAGAATATCTTCAAGAACTTGGGTAGAAAAATACCTTTTAAATAAAACTCATAAAGAGAAAAATAGAACTGCATTAAAAGTAGGAATCCTTGTTAAAGCAGGGAAGAGAAATCCACAGAGTGGAAGCATATATGCAACACATTTAACAAATAAAGAGCTGTTTGACATCAATCTTAGTAAAATTTTCTTGGATCTGTCTCCGTGGGAAAGGGGAAAAGAAGCAAAAATAAACAAATTAGACTACATAAAAACTAAAACGTTTTTGCACAGTGAAGGAAGCCATCAACAAAATGATAACTTACTAAATGGGAGAAGATATTCACAAATGATAAGGGGTTAATATTCAAAATATATAAGGAACTCACACAACTTAACATAAAAATAATAAGCACTACAACTTAAAAAGTGAGCAGATGATGTGAATAGACATTTCTCCAAAGAGCATGTACAGACAGCCAACACACCAACAGACATATCATCAGGGAAATGTAAATCAAAACCACAATGAGATATCACCCAACTGTTGTCAGAATGGCTATTATCAAAAAATCAACAAACAACAAGTGTTGGCAAGGATGTGGAAAAAAGAAAAGATTTGTGCACTGTTAGTGTGATTATAAATTAATGCATCTACTATGGAAAACAGTATGAAAATTACTCAAAAAAGTAAAAATAGAGCTCCCATATGACACAGCAATACCACTGTTGGGTATTTATCTGAAGAAAACAAAAACATTACTTCTAAAAGATATATGCACCCTTCTGTTCATTGCAGCATTATTTACAATAGCCAAGAAAATATGGAAGCAAGCAAGGTGTCTATTGATCAATGAATGGATAAAGCATATGTGGTACAGATATATAATGAAATATTTATCAGCAATAAAAAAAGAATGAAATCTTGCCATTTTCAACAATAGGAATGGATTTAGAGGGTAATTTTGCCAAGTAATATATGTCAGACAGAGAAAGATAAATACCATATGATTTCACTTATTTGTGCGAGCTAAAAAAACAAAAAACAAATGAATAAACCAAACCAAACAGAAACAGATCCATAGATACAGAGAACAAGCTGATAATTGCCAAAGGGGAGGGAGGTGGGTAGATGGTGAAAAAAGATGGGGATAACAACTAGATTTTGGCTCTAGCAAAGATTTTTTTCTCACCATTTCTATTAATACCATCATCTCTTACCTAAAACTACAGCCCATCCATCTCTCTGCTCTGACTCTTGTGGTCTTATTATCCCTTTTTCCACTTAGCAGCCCAGAATGATATTTTTAAGACATGCCCTCAATTGTGTTACTGCCCCAGTCAATGACTTCTCATATATTTAAAATGATGTACAAACTCTGCTATGCTCCTTCTTATATGGTCTATCCCAGTCTGTCTTTCTCACATCACCATATACTCCCTGTTCCTCTAGTTAAATATACTCGAGGCACACCAGCTTCTTTTTTTCTTCAAAATAGTTTACTTCTGCTTTAAAATCTTGCCCCTTGCCTTGACTGGTTCTTTTTGTCTTTAGATCTCAGCTCAAAAGATGATTTGCTAGAGAGGTATTTCCTGGCCATTCTTTTCCTGCATCTAAAGTTCTCTCCTCTTACTATTCTACCTCATCACTCACTTATTTTCTTCATTATTTTTCTTACTCTGTGAAATTTTACTTATTCATCATTTACTGAAAGTCTTCTCCTACTAAAATGTAACCTCTTAAGAGTAGGGAGATTATCTTGTTCACTGTTGCATAATCAGTTAACAGCAGCACTTGGCAAATATAAGGTAGTTAATATATATTTGTTGAATGAATGAATAAATGGAAACTACAACAATATCAAGAGAATACTAAGTAGCCTCATAGAAAAAATGTATGCCCTTATTTTTCCTCTGTATTGAAATAAACTTTTAGTAACAGCTCCACCAAAGGTAAAGAACCCCGTACACTAAGCAAATCAAACTCTCAGCCTGCAGGCTGCATGCCTGGTTTATTTGGCCCATGTTGGCCCTTGAGTTTGACATGCTTGTCCCACACCCAGAACTTTTTGCCTTGGAGTACAAGAACATCCAGAATTCTACCTTGCCACCAAGTAGGCAAAGCTAGGTGCATTCCCTCTTACTTACTTCACCAGAAGAGCACGTAGAATGTAGCCAGAAGGAGCTTGCTGGGTGCTGAAGTCTGTGATAATAACCTTTTTATAGATGGCCTGTCCAAGGAGGAGCCATCCTCTGTGGGTTGGTCTGATTCATTTCTAACCAAACCCAGATCCACCCATATCTCCACCTCTATTTCTCTACTGACATGTGTTTACTTCTTAACTTCCTCACGTACTCATCTGTACTTGCTTAAGTTCCAAAATTATAGGAACCCCATATATTGGAGAATTTATGGAAGGTTTCCTTTAGCTATCATAGATTCTTTGTGTGCAGGGTTCACACTTACTTTTTAAAAATTGACTTGGTAGGTGCTTGGTAAATATCTATTGATAAATGCACTATCTTATTCTTGTCCTTAAAGGGATAGAATATGCATTTATGGAAAACTTTAATTTATGGTAGGAAGACATCACAAGCACCTACCTGCATTAAAAAAAATCCTCATCCAAGGACATGCTTAGAGAGAGAGAGAGAGAGAGAGAGAGAGAGAGAGAGAGAGAGAGAGAGAAACATCGATTGGTTGCCTTCCATACACTCCCCAACTGGGAATTGAACCTGCATCCCAGGTATATTCCCTGACTGGGAACCAAACCGGCAACCTTCCAATACACAGGACCATGGTCAACCAACTGAGCAACTCCGATCAGGCTGCATGTCCCTTTTTATTAATGAATTCCATTGCTGGATACTGGGAGAACTTACCATGGGATGAATGTTCATCTAGAAATTATGATGAAGGGAGAGAAAAGAGGCAAATTTAATTTTGTCTTTTCTAAAGAGAGCAAGACAATGAGCTTTTGGGTTATAAGTGGTAAGCACTAGGATCTAGCATGAGTTTATCAGGCAAGAATCATTCGTCTATTTTACATTGTTTTCAAGCTTATCACATTGGTGTATCAGAGACATGTTCCACATCTTCTTCCTCTGGGTTAAAGCATGCTTTTATTTTTCATTTATTCTCAAAAATATCCAGGAGACTCCTATTTTGACCTTACTCTTGGTTTCCAGACCATGTCGGACCTTACATCTCTATTTGAATGTGTCTTGTTACCTCTGTCCTTAGTGTTTAAATCTGAACTTATTATCATGCCCTATAACAAAATGTACTTCTTACAGATGTCCACATGTTGGTTAATTACATCCCCATCCACTGATTTCCTCAAGCTACACAAAGTAATTTTTTACTACTCCCCATTCTTTTCCTCCATAAACATGTCACATCATGTAAACTGTACCTAGCCTTATATTCTTTGTATGTGGGCCTATTCCCTATATCCAGTGCTGCAATTTTAATTCTGGACCTCACCATCTTTTAACTGAGTATTTGTGAACAGTGTCACAACTAGCCCCTCTACGAATAGGCTGCCTGAATCAACTAATATTATCCTGTCATTCCCTCCATGGCTTCTCCTTGCCTATAGAATTCCAAACTCCTTTACTGCCATACAAGCTCCTTCACAATAGGTACAAATCTGTAGATACTAGCTGCTTATCTTATCACCTCTATTTTATGTGAAAGACACTCTAGACTGATTAAAATTCCTTGGATGGCCTGACCGCTTTGGCTCAGCAGATAGAGTGTCGGCCTGTGGACTTAAGGGTCCCAGGTTCGATTCTGGTCAAGGGCATGTACCTTGGTTGCGGGCACATACCCAGTAGGGAGTGTGCAGGAGGCAGCTGATCGATGTTTCTCTCTCATCGATGTTTCTGACTCTCTCTATCCCACTTCCTTCCTCTCTGTAAAAAATCAATAAAATATATTTAAAAAATTCCTTGGATGAACCTTTTGTGGTCCACCACTGTTCACAATCTCTGAATGCTGTCCTTACTAACTGGACAGTCCCTCAACCTTACCTTCTCTTCATCTTTGAAGATGCATCATCTTCTTCATAAAGCCTTACCTGATATCTACAAATAGAATGCTATTCCCTCATATACAGTATTATGTATTTATCTCTCTTGTAGCACCGGTAATGTTTTATTTTAATTATTTGCTTATGTGCCTGCACCCCACCTCCCAAATTGTGTTTCTTCTTACTCTGTATTGCCTGGGTCGCAATCATCTTTAGTGTGCTAGGACCCTATAACAATTCTTAGGACATGATCAGATAAGAAACGCAAGTTTGTAGATTATCTTATTTAGAGCCAATGAGATAGAAAAATGTTTGGGGTTTTAAAAACTTTGTTTAATATTCTCATTTCTAACTTTATTTGACCATGACTTCTTTCTTTTGTGGAACATTAATTAACATTCACAGAACACAGATCTTCATTTTCTCCTCCTCTTGGTTTTAATTGTCTTTGTGTGCATGTAGCTATTGTGTTTTTGTCTCTCTCTCACCATGCTGTAATAATAACAACAGTATGATGTTTCATGCCTAGTATGTGCCAATAATGTACTAAGATTTTGCACATATTGCTTCTAATGTTCAGAACAATATCATGAGGTCATCATTATCATCCCTATTTTTGAGATGAGGAAACTGATAGGAATATGATGCCCTAGGTTACCCAGTGAGTAAGTTACAAAACTAGGATCAATTCCAGGTCTTCTGATTCCAACTCCCACACTATTTCCACGACATCACGTTGTACTGGGTGTGGACTACTCTTTTTATTTGTTATTTTTCTTTATATGTTTACTGTTTAAAACATTGTTTCTCTCAAAGTGCCCCAAGTCCTGGGCATTCTTATCTGTGGGTATTATTGCAGAAGCAGCAGAAAGAAAAGACCAGGGAGAGTGAGTGAGCTGAGAAAAGTGGAGTCCAGAGAGTGGCAAGGAAGGAGTAAACTGGGATCTAACCTTTTGATGGCCTGAAGATCCAAATCTTGCATATTTATGTTATTATGGAGGGCAGTCTCTAAGAGTCTGTTTCAGGACTGTTTTGTTGACCACGTTATGATCATTATATTTTATCAATAACTTGGATGAAAATGTCAACAGATGGCAAAATTTCTTAGGATAGACTGAGGATTTGAGAAGATGTCAGCTTTTCTCACCAAATAGCTCAAATTTCATAAAATGAATTTTACAGAAATGAAAGTAAAATTCTGACTTTGCTAAATTCAACATCATAACGACTGGGAAGAACTCATGAGTCAAAAAGGGTATGGTGACAGTGACAGTGTGATGTAGTAGCCGAAAAGGTAATGCTGATTTGGGTTGCATTAAAAGATGTATTAGCCAGAACGACATAAGTGGCAGTGTTGTTCTCTTGGCATTTGTCAGCTTGTTTCTCTGACTGTTTGTTCAGGTCTGATGGCCACTTTTCAATAGGGATGTGGACAGTTGTTACGTATTCTGAGTAAAGTAAGGAGGATGATTAGGTAGATGAAGGAACCAAGTGAAAAGCAGGTAGATAGGAGATGGATATCTGTCTTCATTATATGAGTGGCGGTTATATGGAAGAGAGATTATACTTGAGTTGTATCAAAAACTCAGATAAATGGATAGAACCCATTGGAGGCATATTTTGGCTTTGTACAAGGAAGAATTTTTTAATATCAGAATTGTCCAAACATGAAAATCATTATCTTTGGAGCTAGTTCGTTCTCTGTCACTGCCTAGAGGATCTTGAACTGGATGAGATGTTAGCAATTAACTAGTCTAGTCTCCTCATATTGTAGTTGAAGACAAGTAGGTCTAGTGTTGTATGACTGATAAATCTAAGCATTGGGACCCAGGCCTCCAACCCAGGACTTTTCTTTCCAAATCCTCTATGCATCACACCAGGTTATATCAGTTACTTGGAGATGAGATGGGGATATTTTGGAGGGGAGTTAAGTAGAGGAATATTGGGTGGAAGTCTGATAAGTCCCTGTTTCAACCTGAGAGCTGTAATTCTAAGATCCAAGTAAATCTATGTTTTAATTGAATTTATTGGGGTGACATTGGTTAATGAAATTATATCGGTTTCAGGTGTACAGTCTATAATACATAATCTGTATATTGTGTGTTCACCAACCCTCAAGTAAATATCTTGATTCAGCTCAGCTCAGATGGCTCTTTGTCCAGTGCAGGTTAGTAACTGTAGGGAAACAGGACTATCGATTGTATTTCATAGTATGAACTGGACAGCCTTTGGGTTTCAATGCCCTACTTCTTGCCAACGGAGCTGATCCCTCTGGCATTTTAGCTTTTTACATTCAGCATCCCAAAGTGTTTTTTCTTTAAGCCTTTAAAATTAGTGTTCATTGAATAGTGAACTTGGAGATGCATCTTCTCTATCCTCAGAGAGAATCTATTCTTCATTTCATTGCTATGAGACAATGAAATGGTTTCAGATGTGTTTTGGTGTTTGCATTTACATATTGTGTCTGTCAGGATTGGCTTAGGAATGAAGAAAACTCCACAAAGTCAGTAGTTATTGACAAATCACCAATTATAGGATTTCAATTTCAGTCATTCAATTGTTCATCCCTAGTATTTTGTTCAATTGTTGGAAAGGCGTGATGTTGCCATAATGCCTCTGGGCTGCTGATGTGGGTCAGGCTGTCCTAGTTTAAGGGATCAGCCCTTTGAGATGTGTGACTGAGGCTGTAGGAGTGAAGGGGAGTTGGACTTTGTGGTTAAAAGATTTCCTAAAAGAGTTGTTGTCATCTCCTGGGAGGTGCTCTTTTGTGGTTGAAGTTTTTCCAGATTGAATATTCTCATGGATTCCTTGGCATAGTTATAGCTGATGTTCCTGTTTAATCATATAATTGTGGAGTAGTAGCTGACAAGGACATGTTTACTGGGAGCATGTATTTGGACAAAAGTGAAGGAAAGTAATGGTGATCCCAATAAAAATTTTCAAGTTGCCTATAGTGACCTCAGATTCTGTTTTCTTCAGCCTCTTCTCTCTCTCTCTCTCTCTCTCTCTCTCTCTCTCTCTCTCTCTCTCTCGTCATTTAAGCTTCTGCAGAAGCAGAAGTGACATACACAGATATACACACACACAATGAAAATTTGTGTGAGACAGACAGAACAGAGAAAATTACAATGAAAGCTAAATCTTTGGAATAGTGAAGACATTCTCAAGGAAGTACTTATATCAATAAGCTATTATTTTTTCTAAAAATTATGGTGGTTTGTTGAATTCCTTTGATACAATTGCAGAGATGGCCAGAAGCATTGTAGGTTGTGAAGGGAGTTACATTTATGCAGTAACTGTGTTATAGGAAAGCTTTTTTCTAATGATTAGGAACAAAAGCAATAACAGAAAAAAAATAATAGCTGGAATAATGGAAGTTAAGGAAAAAGTCTTCATGATTTACTTTTGAATGGTTATCAACAGAGATTGTGAGATTTTTAGAGTGGCCATATTAGCAAGACTAATATCAGTAGTAAAAGAAGGATCAGTTACCATTCTATGTCCCATAGGAACAGTGAGTTTGGTGACAAGTGGTACAGCATTAAGTAACTGAAAAAAAAGAAAGAATCCAAGAACAAGCTAGGCAGGGACATTATAGTCATTCTGAACCGATTTTACCAATGTCATTGTTCAGCCAGCGTCTACAATAGGCCAGTGATTACAGGAGAATGTGGAAGATCAGAAGGGTTTGGAACTTGGAATAAATTCCCACTCCTCTTTCTTACCTGCTCCCTTGTGTTTAGGGACATTATAGACATATAGTTTAGGATGTATTCTGGAGGCACATTTTCTGCAGGTATCTTAGGGAAGCTCTGATTAAGAGATAGGCCAGGGTATTAAGAGATGAATGAATCAGTTATTCATTAAACAAGCATTTGTTTTCAGCTAACTTCTCACCAGTCACCATGCTTGTCAGAGGACTATCAATGAAGAAGACATGCTTCCTGTCCTCAAAGAGTTCATAATCTAATGAAGAAAGCAGACATGTAAACAATGTGATGTGTGTTATCATAAAGGCATTTATAAATTATTATGCGAGAACAGATGAGGAAGCAACTCGTTCTCTTCTATTTTTAACATTTTCCCTCAGCTTTATTGAAGAATAATTGACAGATATAATTATATACACTTAAAGCATACAATGTTCTGATTTGATACACATTGTGGAGTGATTACCAACATTGAGATAATTAATCACCTCATATACTTAACACTTTTTTTGTGTGGTGGGAATGCTTAAAATATACTGGCAGGAACTATTTTTTTAAGGAACTTTTAAGTATACAATATAATACTATTGACTATAGTCACCATGATTAATATTAGATCCTCAGAACTTATTTTGCTTATAACTGAAAACTTACAGTCTTTGACCTAAATTTTTCTAGTCCTCTACTCCCCAGCTCCTGCAAGCCACATTTCTATTCTTTGTTTCTATGAAATTGGCTTTTTTTTTAAAGATCCCACATATAAGTGATACCATACAGTATTTGTCTTTTTCTGTCTGACTTAATTCATTTGGAATTCCAGGCTTATCTGTGTTGTCACAAAAGGCAGGATTTTTTTTTTAAGGCTGAATAACTTTCCAGGTTATAAATATATCCTACAATATCTATATCCATTCATCTATTTTTTTTAAAAAAATATATTTTATTGATTTTTCACAGAGAGGAAGGGAGAGGGATAGAGAGTCAGAAACATCGATCAGCTGCCTCCTGCACACCCCCCACTGGGGATGTGCCTGCAACCAAGGTACATGCCCTTGACTGGAATTGAACCTGGGACCTTTCAGTCCACAGGCCGACGCTCTATCCACTGAGCCAAACCGGTTATGGCTCCATTCATCTCTTGTAGGACATTTTGGTTGATCTATATCTTACCTATTGTGAATAATATTTTAATGAACATAAGGGTGAAGATATCTCTTTGAGATAATTAATTTCATTTTCTTGGATATATACCCAGGTGCGGGGTTGCTGGATTGAATAGCCATACAATTTTTAATTATTTGAGGAACCTTTAATATGGTTTCCCAAAAATGTTTATTTAGATCCTTTGCCTATTTTTAAAGTTGGGTTATTTGCTTTTATGTTATTGACTTGTATAAGTTCTCTATGTACTTTTTATATTAATCCCTAATCAGATATATGGCTTGTAAATATTTTCTCTTATTCCGAAGGTTGCTTTTTTCAATATATTGATTATTTCTTTTGCTGCATAGAACTGTTTAGTTTGATGTAGTTCCACTCCTTTATTTTAATTCATTCTTTTAGACAGATCATAAGGAGGTGGTATTTGAACTGAGGTCTAAAGAATGCACTTATTGGATTGTGTGGGAAAGAAGAGGAGATGGATTTGAAAGGCCTTTTGGAAAGGATTTGAAAGCCATGGTAAGTGAATATTATCTTATTTACATTGGTTAACAGCTGAAGAGTTTTTAAGTAGAAAAGTGACAGGATCAGATTATTTTTATTTAAAATAACTTTGCTAAGAATAAGGATGGTGAATTGAGTTTTGATACATTCAAGGATGCTCGCATTTTGAAAAAAGAAGAGAGATAAAGTTTCAAACAGAAGTGTTGCTTTTGGAGAAGGGAGCAGACATTTCAAAAGTAGAGCTCACAGATACATTGAAGTGGGGGCTGAGGGAGGGCGAAGAACAAGAGGCAATAGTTTAGAGCAATCATGCCTCGTTTATTTGGCCCGTGTTAGCCTTTGAGTTTGACATGCTTGGTTTAGAGTCTTGACAGGCAGCTTTGAGAGGGGGAAGCTCAATAAAGTAGGATGTGACAAGTGGATAGAAGAAAACTATTGGGGAAAAAAGAAAATGATGGAGAAGCTAGGAAAGGAGTTTAGATGGGCAGGTGATGGGGAGTTGGAATCAACAATATCAGGACCTAGGGTCATCTTTTAGGCCAGAATTTTAACTTGGGAAGTAGGAAAAACTGAAAAACCAAGAATAGATCCTAACATGAGACACTGAGGCACAAGGAGCCAGGTAGAGACCTTGCTATCCCAACTGAGAGGGGTCAAAGCTAGA
This sequence comes from Myotis lucifugus, assembly GCF_000147115.1. Lineage (NCBI taxonomy): Eukaryota > Metazoa > Chordata > Mammalia > Chiroptera > Vespertilionidae > Myotis > Myotis lucifugus. The sequence goes on from NW_005871199.1 coordinate 2,630,808, forward strand.
TTAGCAGCACAGGCGACCTGAACCTGATTCCTGAGCTTTGGGGAACTTCCATACTTAAATTCCTCCTGCTGAAGGTCAGTATTTGTTCTGCCTGATGGAAATCTCGCAGAGAAGTGCAAACTTCCAGAACTTGAGGACCCCTCTATCTGTTCTGCACCCACTTTTTATCAACTTTGACTTTAGTCTCCTTCTGCAAACCTCCTGGTTATTTGTCCATCATAACTCATCACCTCCACCCTGTAGATTAGGCAGATGTTTGATTGATAATCTCCATGATTATTGGTGTAACCTCGCTTTAGACTTTGAGTACACCACACCCCAGTATAATCAGGGGAGGGCCCAAAGTAGCGCACCTGGCTTAGCTGTGTGGCCAGAAGGGTTGCACAGTCTAATGTCTGGGAACTGATGGGTTCATAAGGTGAATATCAGAACCAGGTTTTTAAAAGCTATTTACTATTAATTATTTAATGTATTATGATCAGAGACTATAGGCTATATGATGTTGATTTTCCAGAATTTATTCCTTGATAGCCCGAATGATCTATTTTTCTGACTGCATAATGTATTCTAGAAGAATGCAATGTTTGTAATAGCTTGAGCTGGATAATCTGTTTTTTAGTTTTTAAAAACAGCTTTATTGAGGTATAATTGATATACTAAGAATGGTGCATATTTAATGTATATACTGTAATTTGATGAGTTTGAACATGTGCAAACACCTGTAATATCATCACCACAATCAAAATAATAGATATGTATAAAATCTCCCAGTTTCCTCTGTCCTTTGGTGTGGTGTGGTGGTGGTAGTGGTGGTGGTGGTGGTGTGTGTGTGTGGTATGAGACTCACTTTCTCTTTTTTCTTTTTTTGACACCTACCCTCTTAACAAATATTGAAGTGCACAATATACTGTATTGTTAACTAAAGGTGCTATGTCGTACAGCAGATCTCTAGAACTTAAGCATCTAGCATAATAAACTTTATATAATTTATTAAATAACTCCCCCTTTCCTGCTTCCACTGCCCCTGGCAACTGTGATTCTGTTCTCTGCTTATGTAAATTTGACCATTGACCATTTTATTTATTTATTATTTTTTAAGTCCTTACCTGAGGATATGCGAATATGCTTAGAGAGAGAGGAAGGGAGAGAGAGAGAAACATTAGTGTGTGAGAGAAACATCAATCACTTGCCTTCTATTTGTACCCCGACCAGGGATCAAACTTGAACGTACGTGCTCCGACTGGGAATCAAACCGGCAACCTTTCGGTGCACAGGATGACACTAACCCTACTGAGCCACTCCCACTGGGCTAAGTTTAACTATTTTAGGTACCTCATATAAGTGAAATCATATGGTATTTGTCCTTCTGTGACTTGGTTATTTCATTTAGCATAATGTCCTCTGGTTTCACCTATGTTGTTGCAAATGACAGACTTCATTCTTTTTTTTAAATATATTTTTACTGATCTAAGAGAGGAAGGGAGAGGGAGAGAGAGATAAAAACATTAAAAATGAGAGAGAACAATTGATCGGCTGCCTCCTGCATGCCCCACTCTGGGGATCAAGCCAGCAACCCAGCCATGTGTCCTGACTGGGAATTGAACTGTGACCTCCTGGTTCATAAGTTGATGCTCAGCCACTGAGCCACACCAGCTGGACCCTTTGCTGTAGGCTTTTATTTCCATGATAAAATGAATGATTAATCTTTTCTATTAATAGATAGAAACTCAGATTGGACAAATAAATAACCCATATTTAACTATATATTGTTTATTAGAGTCATAACTAAAGCAAAATTACAAAGAAAAGATAGAAAGAGAGAGATGGAAAATATATGTCAGTAAACACTAATAAAATTAATATCAGATAAAACAGAGTTGCTTAAATGGTCTGAAACAAGAATAACAACAAAAAAAAGGTTTGACCTAGATGATCTTCAGTGTCCTTTTCAGCTGTGAAATTCTGTTAAAGGTAATCATTGAGACTCTTTTATACTGTTCTTTCTTCTCTGTCCACTCATCAAACCCCCAAAACAAACACAAAGACAAAATAATTAACAAGTTTCATCAACAATTAAATGAAGACCATAGTATCTAATTCTCAAAGTTAATATGATTATTAAATGGAATAATCCACGTAAAGCCCTTTACCACAGTCTACACATAGTAAGCCAAAAACAGATATTTAAAAAAGAGAGATGTAATGGAATTTATTAGTGTTACTACAACAACTTTGAATCCCTAAGCCAATAAATAAGTCTGATTTGTGTTTTTTGTTTGTTTGTTTGTTTTTTTAGCTCCTTGGAAAACTGTGGCTAACTTTGAAATAGTTAATGATTAGGGCTGAAAAGGCTCTAAAAGTTGACCTCTGAGATTAGGAAAACCAGTTGAAACCCAGTGAAATGAGAGTTAAGTTCTGTTCAGAACCTGGAAAATGACAGGCACTCAATCAATGTTAGTTTCCCCCCAAATTTGGCCCCATATTCCACATATTTCCTCCTTTGTCTCATCTAGAAGATCCAAGGCCTAAAGAAAAGGAAAAGAGATCCAAGGCCTAGAAGCTTATTAAATCTAACAACAAAGAATCAAGTTACACTTTTAAAAGTGATCACTAAAATGTTCTATGGCAGTGCATCTCAAAATGTGGTCTTAGGGTACATGTGAAGTAAAAAGGTATTATTATTTTCAGAATAATACTAAGACATTATTGGGTTGTGTGTTTTTTTCAGTCTCATTCTCTCACAAGTGTATAGTAGAGGTTTTCAGATGCATGATATTACAACAGATTGAATTCAGATACAAGAATCCAGGTATCGTCTACATTAGTGAGATTTGCAAAAATGAAATAGTGATACTCTTTATATTAAGTTTTTTTTTATAGAAAAATAGTTATTTTATTATCATTTTTAAATCCTCACCCGAGGATATGTTTTTATTGATTTTAGAGAGAGAGGAAGGGAGAGAGAAATATGGATTGGTTGCCTCCCATACCCACCCCAACTGAGGATCGAACCTGCAACCTAGGGATGTGCCCTGACTGGGAATCAAACTGCAACCTTTTGGTGTCTGGATGATGCTCCAATCAACTGAACCACCCAGCCAGGGCAGATAAACTGTTATTTTAAAAAATGTGTTAACATGTATTGGATTTATTATTAAACTAGAGGTGCGGTGCAAGAATTCGTGCACGGGTGGGGTCCCTCAGCCTGGCTGGTGATTGGGGCCAATCAGGGCTGTCTCACCCAGTCCCAGTCGGGGCTGATATGGGCCAGCCAGCCAGGGAGGGACCACTGGAAGGCTCCAGGGTGTGTCCGGCCTATCTCACCCAGTCCTGATTGGCCACAAACTAACCTACTGGTCAGAGCATCTGCTCCCTAGTGGTCAGTGTGAATCATAGCGACTGGTTGAGCTGGTTGACGATGGGTCAGACACTTAGCATATTAGGCTTTTATATATATAGATAAGTAAATATTTTTTAACTTTTCTGTTTTAATTTCTTATATGGAAAATAGTGATAGGTATAATCCATATAAACAAAAGCTCTTTGGGGTCCTCAGTAATTTTTAAGAGCAAAAAAATACCTGAGACAGAAAAGTCTGAGAATCACTTCTTTATGGAAATAATTGTTCATTAAAGAATTAAAAATCATTTATAAAGTAGATATGGAGAAAGCTATGGTTCACTTTCATTCTGACCACAGTCATTGTGCTTAATTTCTAGGTTCTAAGTACTGTAAAGAATTTAAAAAGTTTTGTTTTGTTTTTTAAATGTTTTTTTTATTTTTTATTATTATTTTTAATTAAATCTTTATTGTTCAGATTATTACAGTTGTTCCTCTTTTTTCCCCCCATAGCTCTCCTCCACCCAGTTCCCACCCCACCCTCTGCCCTTACCCTTCCCACTGTCCTCATCCATAGATGTATGATTTTTGTCCAGTCTCTTCCTGCACCCCCATACCTCTTTCCCCTCAAGAATTGTCAGTCCACTCCCTTTCCATGCCCCTGGTTCTATTATATTCACCAGTTTACTCTGTTCATCAGATTTTTTTTTCACTTGATTTTTAGATTCACTTGTTGATAGATATGTATTTGCTGTTCATAATTTTTATCTTTACCTTTTTCTTCTTCCTCTTCTTAAAGAATACCTTTCAGCATTTCATATAATGCTGGTTTGGTGGTGATGAACTCCTTTAGCTTTTTCTTATCTGTGAAGCTCTTTATCTGACCTTCAATTCTGAATGATAGCTTTGCTGGATAAAGTAATCTTGGTTGTAGGTTCTTGCTATTCATCACTTTGAATATTTCTTGCCACTCTCTTCTGGCCTGCATAGTTTCTGTTGAGAAATCAGCTGACAGTCGTATGGGTAGTCCCTTGTAGGTAACTGACTTTTTTTCTCTTGCTGCTTTTAAGATTCTCTCTTTGTCGTTTGCTCTTGGCATTTTAATGATGATGTGTCTTGATGTGGTCCTCTTTGGATTCCTTTTGTTTGGGGTTCTCTGCGCTTCCTGGACTTGTAAGTCTATTTCTTTCACCAGGTAAGGGAAGTTTTCTGTCATTATTTCTTCAAATAGGTTTTCAATATCTTGCCCTCTCTCTTCTTCTGGCACCCCTATAATCCGGATATTGGTACTCTTGAAGCTGTCCCGGAGGCTCCTTACACTATCTTCATATTTTTGGATTATTTTTTCTTTTTGCTTTTCCGGTTGGGTATTTTTTGTTTCTTCGTATTTCAAATCTTTGACTTGATTCTTGGGATCCTCTTGTCTGCTGTTGGATCTCTGTATATTATTCTTTATTTCAGTCAGTGTATGCTTAATTTCTAGTTGGTCTTTTTTCATATCCTCCAGGGTCTCACTAAATTTATCGGCGGTTTCCAGAAAATTCTTGAAAAACCTTGTAACCGTGGTTTTGAACTCTATATCCAATAGTTTGCTTTCCTCCATTTCTGTCATTTGTGACCTGTTTCTTTGTCTCCACATTTTTTATGCTTCCCTGTGTTGGTAGAGTGGCTTTGTGTGCTAGGTGTCCTATAGGGCCCAGTGACTCAGCCTCCCCAATTACCTGAGGTGGACACTCTTGGTGCACCCCTTTGTGGGCTTTGTGCACTTGTAGTTAAGCCTTGATTGTTGTAGTTATCACTGGGAGGAATTGACTCCAGGCCAATTGGCTGTGAGAATCAGCTGTGTCTGCAGTGGGAGAACTTCTGTGCTGAAGACACCCTTCTGGGGCAAGACTTGCTTCAGTGGGGCTTTGGTGCTCACTGAGTCTGCCCCCTGAGTGTGTCCCTTATGGATCTGAGGAGTTGTAATCTGGATGGTCCCACTCTGACCACTGGGTACACTGGCTCTTGGATCTAAGGAGGTGCTAATTTAGCCTCTGCCTGAGGCTACCCAGCAGGAGCTACAAAGAGATCTGCAGATTCCCCTTCCTTTTTGGGGGCTTTGGAGGTGCCCAGATGAGGCCCAGCTGTGAAGCAATGCAAGCTGCTGTGGGGACTTGGGCCTTCTCTTGGAAGTTCTGGGTCTGTCTTGCCCAGCTGCAATTTGTTAGGTAATTTTCAGATTGCAAAGGGCTAGGGCATTCATATGCAAAAGCCTCTGCAGCAGCTTGGGTGGGGCGGGTCTCAGGGAATCAACAGGGCGGAGCAAGCAGCTATGGCTGATCTTCAGCCCTGCCCTAAGGGGCCCCGAGTCTCAGTGCCCCGGTAATTGCTGCAAGCACCTCTGAGGGAAAGCCGCCCTCAAGTTCGAGTCCTGCCTGCTGCCAGACAGTCCAGTTTCTCCCCGTATGAGTCCTGGGTCCCCAGAGATTTCCCGGAACTGGAGTTCAGAGCAGTTGGGAGCTTGTGACTCCCTCCCGATTCAAAAAGACAGCCGTGTCCTCAGGTGCCAGCCCCTTTCTGCGTGCGCTCTAGCCTCCGTACCTCTGCACTTTACTTCTGCAGATCCTCTGAGTCTCAGTGTGCTTTTCTCTTTCCTTCTAGTTGTAGAACTTCCACTCAGCCAGCCTTCCTGTAGTTCTGGATGATGTCCGTTTTGTCTTTTAGTTGTATTTTTGAAGTTGTTGTTGGACGTAGCACTTTCCGGTGTTTACCTATGCTGCCATCTTGGTTTCTCCTCCAAAAAAATGTTTTTTCACTCAGTAAGTGAAGTAGATTTTCTTGCAATCATATTCTTTAAATAGAAGGCTGACAAGAGCCAAATCTGTACTAGAGACAAGAAATGTTGACTAAAGCTTGGAGACCTGCTGTACAAAATAGGTCCATTTTATAATCATTCATAAATGCTTGGATCTCCTCTCAAGTTAGATCTTTTCCTGTATTCCCTGATTGGGTAGGGCTAGAGCATTGCCCTTTTCACCTATAGGCATTCTATTCAAACCGTTCTCAAAATTATCTTGACTTAACCATAATTTGTCCCATGGTTCCTGATTCCCAATCCTCAAGATGACCCGAGAATTTTCTTTCCTATATTCTCTGAAAACTCATAGTCAGATAATGCTTTTCACCTCTAAATCCTCAAGGGGATTAAGGTGTTAACACTTTGCTTCCTTCCAGCAAAATTACCTAAGCTTGAATTAAGTCTCTCTCTCTTTGTCTGGTGTATGAGGTTGACTCCACAGAGCCTTCTTGATGTGACCTCTCTTTGTTCTCTAGAAAGATCTTGATTTCTCAGGTCCTTGAAGCAGGAATTATTCTGTTCTGTTTCTTTGTCCAGGTAGATTATTATTTTCTGCACTGCCACTCAAATGAATGTGATTTTCTACCTGTTTCTTTTACTTCACTTTTTTTGGAGCATCATTTAAGATGACTAATTTGTTTTGATCATGAATCTTGGCAGTATTCTTTTTAATCAATTTGTTAAAGTTTGTGTTATCTCTTTAAAATTGACCAAGATCATGGTTCTGAATCTCTCAAGGTCATCCATTGCCATGTCTCACTTGGTCTATTTTCTGTATGGAGTCATTTAAAGGAGCAGAGTATAACAAAAATTATTTAAAAGTATTTCTTATCTCTATGTGGGTCTCTCAAAGTACTTAAAAAGGGTTAAATTATAACTCTACCATAACACCTCTTAAAAATTCCTTTTCTTCTGCTTTCTAATGATCTCATATTCTGTAGTTGTCCCAAAGTCTCTTTCTGTCTATACTTTGTTTTTTGTGAGTGTAAACATGAGTTATTTTATTTCTTTGCCATACTAATAATGTCTATAAGATTCTTTAAGGATAAGAGGAAAAGAGGAAATTTGGATTATAATAAATGAGTTATTTTATTTTATTTTATTGATTTTTTACAGAGAGGAAGGGAAAGGGATAGAGAGTTAGAAACATCGATGAGAGGGAAACATCAACCAGCTGCCTCCTGCACACCCCCAACTGGGGATGTGCCCGCAACCAAGGTACATGCCCTTGACTGGAATCGAACCCAGGACCCTTCAGTCCACAGGCTGACGCTCTATGCACTGAGCCAAACCAGTCAGGGCAATAAATGAGTTTTTTTAAATTAGATTTATAGCTTTGGTCAGTGTGGCTCAGTTGGCTGGGCATCATCCCATGCACTGGGGGTTGCTGGTTCAATTCCTGGTCAGGGCACATGCCTGGGTTGCAGGCTTGATCCTGGTGAGGAGTGTGTGTGTAGGGGGGCAGCTGATCAATGTTCCACTCTCACATCGATGTTTCTCTCTCCCTCTTCCTTCCTCTGTCTCTATGAATCAATAAAAAAATATATAAAACCAAAATAAAATTAGATTTATAGTTTTAGGCCATGTTAATTGACTCTCTACAGTAAGAAATGAAAAGATTAATAGGCTTATACTTCTGTTCTCTTCCTCATTTATTTTATTCTATTTTTAATTTTTAAAAAATTATTTGTAATTATAGTTGACATATAGTACTCTTCCCCATTTTTGATGGATATTTTTACTTTGTTAGGGACTTTTTAAAAAGTATTTCTATTATTTTCTATATTCAAAATTACCTCAGATTTTTGACCATGTCATCTCCATTCCTTAGTACTTTATTTTAATGAATGTCTGCATTACCTATATTTCATCTTTAAGAAGTTTTTTCATTTTGGGGGGGGGGGAGAATGGGAAATATCTGTATTACTATCAACAATAAAAATATATTTTTTAAAAGAAGTTTTTTCATGGGTGCTGTTTCTAGGAAAATTTTGGTACTCCTCAAATACATTCTGGTTAAATATAAAAGCTTCATCAGTAGCTTTCACTATTCAAATATGCTTTTCTTTCAGCAAATGACATGTATGAATGAGTAATGAGAATCATTAGCAAGAATTGCTTACATTTACTTGGAAAAAGACATTTTTAGTATTCAGAATATCATACTGATGCTTTTATTTTATTTTTATTTTTTGCTTTGTCCCATGAAGGCTCTTCCTCTAGATCATTGTAAGGAAATTAAATAAAAATGTTTTATTTTCTATGCTGAAAAAAAAAAAAATCAGAGTGTCTCAATAGAGGCCTAAAATATCCTATTTTAATGTCTTGTTTTATCCTTCACAGAAATGGGTATGAAACAGGGAAATAAATACCTTGATCAATCATGAAAGGAGGCATTTGTAAAACTAATATTTAAGTGCTCCTTTTAGTATTAGAGAGGATTTTATGGCCTCAGGCAATGTACGATGAACCCATTTGGGGTGGGTAATTGGTATGTTTTTCTTTTGTTTAAGTGAAAGAAGGGCTTACTGTAAGAATAGCACATGCTCTTAGAAAAATGTTAGGAAAGATTACATACAGAAGTTGAGGATTTGGGGAAGTGATTTTGTTAAGACTATCCAGGTCTGTCCACAGGTCTAAGTGAATGAAGCCAGCTTCAGTGTAGGGGAGGCATTAAAAAATGATGGAAACTCTGATGTGCTGGCTCACACATGTCCAGTCCAAAGTGAGATTACAACTACTCAGGTCCAGCTGCTTGTTCAGAGGGGATGTGACCGGGATTGCTGGATATTTGACTTAAGAGAAAATGGAAATCCAGGGATTTTTTTTTTGTGTGTGTGTGTGTGTCATCTCCTAATTTCTAAACATTTTAACTAATTCATATTTTAAACAACATAAACCAGTAGTATGCTCGCCAAATGAAACACATCAGTAGCCTAGCTATGCCCTGCTAGTCACTTTTGCATATAGGTTTCTGTATATGAACAATGGCCTGACCCAATTCTTTTCTTTTTTAAAATATATTTTTGTTGATTTCAGAGAGGAAAGAAGAGGGAGAGATAGAAACATCAATGATGAGAATCATTGATCGGCTGCCTCCTGCATGGCCCCTATGGGGAATGGAGCCCACAACCCGGGCATGTGCCCTGACCAGGAATTGAACTCTGTGACCTCCTGTTTCACAGGTTGATGCTCAACTGCTGAGCCACACTGGCTGGGCCTGACCCAAATTTTATACCATATAAAGAGAATACCAACAAAGTTCACTCTCCTCAAAGTCTCTTTTTTCCCCCCTACAAACTTGCTGTTTATTTGATGACTCAAGCCATAAACCTAGCAGGTCATTTTAGACACCTTCATCTCACTCAGACATTATATACCATGCAACAACAAATCTTTTCAGAAATATGTTTTGTTTTGTATTTAGCCCATCTTCTGTCCTCTATGTAACCTCTGTCATCTTTTACCCAGACTATTATAGTAATCTCCAAATGAGTCTCCACACCTCTAGTATTTCCCTTTTTACACCCGCCCCCCTATACTCACACTTTCTTTTCGAAATGAATATATTATTATGTGATTTAAAAAACCCTTTGCCGATTATTAATTGTTTACAGATAAAAACTAAAGTTCTTAGCAAGGCTTATAAGGTTCATTTTGATCCAACCTCTGCCTATTGTTCTGACATCATCATTTCTTGCCATGTTGCCACAGGGATGCTTCTTAGCTATGCTAATTATTTCAGGTTCCCTGAGCTCATCATGGCCGTTCTTACTTTAACACTTTACACATACTCTAAAAATATGTAAACCTGGAGTAGTCTCCCAAGTAAGTCTGGATAACTCCTGGCCATTTCTGGAGACCTACCACAAAGCTCTCTTTTTTCCTAAAGATTTTTTTGAATCTTGTTTCTTTACTTTTAATCAGTTAGTTGATTACTTTGCTACAAACAGTCCCTGGATCATACCTATATAGCACTTGCCAGAGTGTTTATGTGTGTTGCTTTCTCATATGTTGATTTCCCTGATAAACATGTAAAATATTAAAGGACAGGGATGGTATCTTTCTCATATTTGTAACTTCAGTGCTAAGTACAGGGTCTGTCAACTTAGTTATTAAAACTTCTCTCTAATGAATGAATGAGTGAATGAGTGGCCCTGATGTTCCATTGACAACACCCTCATCATCTGGATCATCTGGATTCTGTAATCAAACTAATCAGAGAGGGATTGATCAGCCTAGCCCACATTGTCAGATTGCTTGATGAAGGACAGCTACAAAAATGTATTTTGTCACACATAGGTGGAGCTCAGCCATCTATTCTTACAGGCTTGGATAGCTGAGCCTGACAAAAGGTACCAGGAAAGGCATTAGGAAGAGTGAGGATTTGGAAGAAAAGAGCAATAGGAACTAGAGCAGTGGTTCTCAACCTTCCTAATGCCGAGACCCTTTAATACAGTTCCTCATGTTGTGGTGGCCCCCAATTTCATTGTTACAAATTGAACATACTTAAAGCATAGTGATTAATCACAAAAACAATATGTAATTATATATGTGTTTTCCGATGGTCTTAGGCGACCCCTGTGAAAGGGTCGTTCAACCCCCAAAGGGGTCGCGACCCACAGGTTGAGAACCGCTGAACTAGATAGTAATGTTCCTGGAAAATAAAGACTATCAGGTATTCCCCTACTCCCCCAAATATTCAAATCTAGAGTGTATGTGTGTACTTTGGGAGGCAACATAACCCTTGTCCCGATCTGAAATTGCACCAATTAATAACAGTTGCTGACTTAATGCATTTTTTAATGCCACTTGGAATAAATTCGTTTGAGTGAGATGTTATTTAGTTTGTTTATTGGTTGGTTGGTTTTTAAGACACCCAGCCATCTGAGCAATTCAATAACATCAGAGCTGATAAACAGTATTCAGCTTGAGAATTTGAGGAAGAAGAAGGGTTGAATTATTGTCTTTTAAAACCCCTCTTGACAAAAGGGAAGTAAAGATACTGCTGAGTGAGGTATGGAGAAGTTTTCTAACATTAAAAATTTAAGTTAAAAAATTTCAAGTTAACATTTAAAAAGTTTAAAAATCTATCCCCTCCCTCCTTCCCTCCCTCCCTCCTTTCCTTCCTTTCTATCTTTCTATCTTTCTACCTATCTATCTAAAAGAAGATACATGAACTGATTTTTAGAGGAAAGAAAGTAAGGGAAACCAACATTTGATGTATGCTCTCTAGGTGTTAGAGTTCTGTGTTGGGTAGCCTGGTGGAGTAGAAGCCACCTGGGCTTTGAGTTATCAGGGTCTGACTTGAATTTTGGCACTTTGCTGGTTAACAACTATGTGTATTTCAGGAAGTTTTTAAAACTTCTCTAACCCCCAATTTTGCACCCCCTCCCCCTGCTTTAATCTCCCTGCTGGTTGCCCCACAGATTGGCCCTGATTGCCGGCCAAGCCTAGGGACCCTACCCATGCATGCTTTTGTGCACCGGGCCTCTAGTTAGATAAGATGTAGTTTAAAATAGGTTTCAGACTCCTACTAGTGTGCACGAGTTTCAGTTTTATATCCTACATATGAGTAAAATCATATAGCTCTTAGTTTTTTTTCCTGACTTATTTGACTGAGCATAATATTCTCAAGGTCCATCCATGTTGTTGCAAATGGGAGTCTTTCATCTTTTCTTATGGTTGAATAACATTCTGTTGTGTATATGTACCATATCTTCTTTTTTTTTTAGAACAAATATTTAAAAAATATATTTTTATTGATTTCAGAGAGGAAGGGAGAGAGAGAGAGAGAGAGAGAGAGAGAGAGAGAGAGAGAGAGAAACATCAATGATGAGAGAATCATTGATTAGCTGCCTCCTAATGCCCTACACTGGGGATCTAGCCCGCAACCCAGGCATGCACCCTGACCAAGAATCGAACCGTGACCTCCTGATTCATAGATTGACACTCAACCACTGAGCCATGCCTGCTGGGCTGTGTCACATCTTCTTTATCCAATCCTCTATCGAAGGATACCTTCGATTGTTGGTTGTCTCCATGTCTTGGCCACCGTGAATAATGCTGCAATGAGCATAAGGGTGCATATATCTTTGCGAATACATGTTTTCAAGGCTATACCCAGAAGAGGGATTGCTGGGTCATATGGTAGATCTGTTCTTAATTTTTTGAGGAATCATCAGACTGTTTTTCATAGTGGCTGTACCAGTCTACAGTCCCAGCAGCGGTAAATGAGGGTTCCCTTTCCTCCACAACCTCTCCAACACTGAGGGAAGGGGGTAGAGAGCTGGGGGCTAACGAGGACCTAATATATGATGGTAAATAATGATTTTTTTGACTTTTGGGGCACATAGCAATATACAGATTAACAGATTTTTTAAATGTGGAAAAACCCCCCCCTGTAACCTATATGATCCTTTTTAATCAATGACCCCCCCAATAAATTTAATTAAAAAAAAAAAGGTTTCAGAGTCTGTGTGAATGGCCCTTCAATAGTGCCAAAGTTTGTTATTAGTGAGGAGGATGCCCTCTGCTGGCTTGATTCATTTTCAATCAAATCTAATTTTGCCTGAATCTTCTTCTTTTACTGTTTTTTCACTTTCTCTTGCCCATTGCCCCTAAGCTTATATGTAGACTCACCACTGATTGCATTAGAGTGGTCAACACAGGTTTCACTCAGCATGTATTATTATTATTGCTTTTAAAAATATTTTTGTTGATTTCAGAGAGGAAGGGAGGAGAGAGAGACAGAAACCAGGAATCGATCCATGACCTCCTGGTTCATAGGTTGACAGCTCAACCACTGAGCCACGCTGGTTGGGGGAGCATGCAGTATATTTTTTTAATTGAATTTTATTGTTTAAAGTATTACAGATAGTAGTACATATGTCTCCTTTTTATTTTTTCCCATTGACCTTTCCCCAGCCTCCCCTACCCCGCCGGCACATGCCCTCACGCCACCCCCCTCCCCCCTCGCCCAGTGTCTTGTGTCCATTGGTTATGTAGTATTATTTTAGATCTTTTCTGGTTATCAAAAACTCCTGGAACATTTACATTTCAATAAGCAATCAATGCATGCCAGATGTCTAGTACACACTGACCTTCAAGTTCACACATTCAAAGGTCATTTTTATCTAGAAAGTTTGAAGAAAGAAGAATTTTATCTTTGTTTCTCCTAATTTGGCCACTGAAATCCGGGCATGTGTCCCCACCAGGAATTGAACCTGCAACCTTTGGGTGCACAGGATGATGCCCATCCAACTGAGCCACACTAGCCAGGGCAAGGACTATATTTTTAAACATTTTTCTTCGACTGGAAAATTCAGGACACCATTAGCCTCCACTGCCATTAGCCTCCATTGGCAGTGATATTTCAATTAATATCTTTGACAGAGAGAGTTTGTGGTGCATGACTCATTTCCAGAGCTTGGGTTGTCTCAGGGTATAGTGCTTAGGATTATGTTTGATGATTGCTGTGATGATCATTATTAACAAAGCATCTGAGGTCAACCCATCAGTATAAAGAATTTCTTTCTGTAAATGCTTTGGACAGTAATTACATTGAGGAAAAGATGAGATCAGATGTAATTAAGTTTATTGAGTTTTGCCTTCTTTGAATTCCCTATTGTTGGTATCTGATGCTTTACCGCCATCTAGGTGTTCAGAGGTAGAAGGAAATGTGCATCTGACCTCATGACAGGGATCTTTGTGTTTGTGAGGATGAAAGAGAAGCAAAACTGTAACTTGATGAAAAGTTTATTGTCAATTATTTGCAGTACAATTTTCTGGATCCTATATCCAGGAGGTCATGACAATAAATTTAAAAGTAGTAGTACAGAGTTCCAGAGGTGGCACAAAAGAAGCAATTCTTCTGAATCTTCAATACCATAACATTCTTTGCTCAGTACATGGAATATGTTACAATGCTATTAGAGAAAATTTGGCTCCTGAACCATGTCTCTTAGATTTCTGCATAGGTTTGTCAATAAATAATTGAAAGAAAACTGGAAAATCTAAAATTTGAATTTCAGAAAAAATTTTTAAATGCCCATTTTATCCCAAAGCATGCAAATCACTTTTGTCATATAGTATTAAATATAGTCCCAAATGCCATTTAGTTCTTCCATTCACTGTTTTTCAGCCAAAGAGCTCAATAGTTAAGGAGCCTTACAAAAAAAAACACCTTGCACCGAACAAAAGAGTAGCACAGTTAAACTATGTATACCTCCACTACCAAAAGAAGGGATCACGTTAAATATCTTAATTGCATGTGTATGGAATTTCTTCTTTGAGTTAGTTCTTATTTTAAGTTAGTTTTCTATTATCTTCAAATGATTATTCAAAGTAATAGTACTTTTGCTCTTGGATATATTGATAGAGTGGGGTGTTGCTATCTAAATGAGAAGGACCTACGTCTGTTCTTCCCCTTCTATGGTAACCCCTGGTTTCAGAGTCTCTTGCTTGCTTATCATCCATATGCTGACTGAGTCTTCTGATGCTCCCTAACATCCTTGATCCTGACTCTTGCTTTTGCTTACCCCCACTCCATCCAGTTGTACTGCTTGATGAATACCCATATCTATACTCCTCAGTTCCTGTATGATCTTGGTTCTGAAGAGGGTGACTGGAAATGGATCTTTCACTTCTGCTTCTGCTGTCACTTGCCTGTCCATAGCTATCACTTGAATGGCCATGGCTATATACTTGCCTTTCATTGGTATTGAATCCAGATTGATCCTGGACATCTCTGGATTGTCCATGACTTGATCCCTGTCTTGCTAAACTTATGCTGGATTCTACCTGATCTTGAGAAGATGTATCTCCGAAATGCTGTTGACTGGATCCATGTATATCAATTGTATTGAAGTCTGACTGTCTGTGCCTAGATCCTGATTGTTTATTAATCTGTTTCCCCCAATCTTCTGAACGCACTTTACTATTATTATGGGATCCCTGCCTAAAAGTTGAGCTAGATTCTGAATGGCTGTGAACTGACACTTGCTTGTTTTCAGTTCTGTTCCTTGGCCTAACAGGGCTAGAATTGTGACTGCTTGTTCGACTACCCCCTGAAGGTCCATACCCAGATTGCCCATAGTCATATCCTGCACATCCATAGCTACCGTGTCTCCATCTTTGACTTGATCGACGATTTTGTCTTCCTGCTGCCTGCCCATGTTTGTAGGTGTCTCCTGACTGTCCATGAGTAGTTCCCTGTCTCCCTCTACCAGAGGATCCCCACTCTCCATGCTGAGATCCAGCCTGGCCATGACTGGACCCTGACTGTCCCTGTGAGCCTCTGGAATGCCATTCACTGCCACTGGACTCACTGTGACTAGATCTCCTTCTTCCACTTTTGCCAGATCCTGACTGTGAGGAATGTCCTTGACCTGCCTGCCCATGTTTGTAGGTGTCTCCTGACTGTCCATAAGCCTGGCCATGACTGGACCCTGAGTGTCCCTGTGAGCCTCCAGAATGCCATTCACTGCCACTGGACTCACTGTGACTAGATCCCCTTCTTCCACTTCTGCCAGATCCTGACTGTGAGGAATGTCCTTGACCTGCCTCCCCATGTTTGTAGGTATCTCCTGACTGTCCGTAAGCCTGGCCATGACTGGACCCTGAGTATCCCTGTGAGCCTCCAG
>NW_005871199.1:2647304-2763468 GCF_000147115.1 Myotis lucifugus
ACTGTCCATGAGTAGTTCCCTGTCTCCCTCTACCAGAGGATCCCCACTCTCCATGCTGAGATCCAGCCTGGCCATGACTGGACCCTGAGTGTCCCTGTGAGCCTCCAGAATGCCATTCACTGCCACTGGACTCACTGTGACTAGATCCCCTTCTTCCACTTTTGCCAGATCCTGACTGTGAGGAATGTCCTTGACCTGCCTGCCCATGTTTGTAGGTGTCTCCTGACTGTCCGTAAGCCTGGCCATGACTGGACCCTGAGTGTCCCTGTGAGCCTCCAGAATGCCATTTACTGCCACTGGCCTCACTGTGACTAGATCCCCTTCTTCCACTTTTGCTAGATCCTGACTGTGAGGAATGTCCTTGACCTGCCTGCCCATGTTTGTAGGTGTCTCCTGAATGTCCGTAAGCCTGGCCATGACTGGACCCTGAGTGTCCCTGTGAGCCTCCGGAATGCCTTTTACTGCCACTGGACTCACTGTGACTAGATCTCTTTCTTCCACTATGATATTCTGAGCTGGATTGGCCTGTTTTAGACCCATGCTGGTCAAAGCCAGAAGATTGACCTGAACCAGATCTATGTTTTCCAGAGCTAGAGGAATGTCCTGAACCTGATTGTTGATGGTCAAAGCCAGAAGACTGAGTTGAACCTGACCCATATTGGCCATAGCCAGAAGACTGACCTGAACCAGATCCCTTTTGTCCTAAGCCTGAGGACTGACCTGAGCTAGATCCGTGTTGACCATGGCCAGACAACTGACCTGAGCCAGACCCATGTTTTCCAGAACCAGATGACTGTCCTGAGCTAGACCCATGTTGTTTGAAGCCAGATGACTGACCTGAGCTAGACCCGTGTTGTTTGAAGCCTGAGGACTGGCCTGATCCAGATCCATGTTGGCCATAACCAGAGGACTGACCTGAGCCAGATCCATGTTGGCCATAACCAGAGGACTGACCTGAGCCAGATCCATGTTGGCCATAACCAGAGGACTGACCTGAGCCAGAACCATGTTGTCCAAAACCAGATGACTGACCAGAGCTAGACCCGTGTTGTCCAAAGCCAGATGACTGACCTGAGCTAGACCTGTGTTTTCCAGAGCCTGAGGACTGACCTGAGCCAGATCCATGTTTTCCAAAACCAGATGACTGTCCTGAGCTAGACCCATGTTGTTTGAAGCCTGAGGACTGGCCTGAGCCAGATCCTTGTTGGCCATGGCCAGACGACTGACCTGAACTGGACCCATGTTGTCCAAAGCCAGAGGACTGACCTGAGCCAGATCCATGTTGGCCATAACCAGAGGACTGACCTGAGCCAGATCCATGTTGGCCATAACCAGAGGTCTGACCTGAACTGGACCCATGTTGTCCAAAACCTGAGGACTGTCCTGAGCCAGACCCGTGTTGACCACAATTAGAAGACTGACTTGCTCCAGACCCATATTGTCTACCACAAGAGGACTGTCTTGATCTTCTTCCCTGTTGACCACAATTAGAAGACTGACTTGCTCCAGACCCATATTGGCTACCACAGGAGGACTGTCTTGATCTTCTTCCCCGTTGACCACAATGAGAAGACTGACATGCTCCAGACCCATATTGGCTACCACAAGAGGACTGTCTTGATCTTCTTCCCCGTTGACCACAATTAGAAGACTGACTTGCTCCAGACCCATATTGGCTACAGCAAGAGGACTGCCTTGATCTTCTTCCCTGTTGACCACAATTAGAAGACTGACTTGCTCCAGACCCATATTGTCTACCACAAGAGGACTGTCTTGATCTTCTTCCCTGTTGTCTTCCACAGTTCTGTGGTTGACAACAGTTCTGTGGTTGACAACATGCCGGGGATCCATGTCTTCTTCTATGACAAGAAGGTGGGCTACAGGAGCGAGGCTTACATTGGCCATATCCAGAGGACTGACCTCTTGAGATGCATCTCTGACCTTGTCCTCCACTATTTCGTGATTGACAACCTGACTGAATACAGCTAGATTTATTTCCTTGCCCTCCATATCTGCCTGCCTGACAGGAGCTGGAAACATTTTGTCTTCCTCCACACCCACTTGAGTTGATGGAATCACATGCATAGCTTTGTCTCCCACTATCTCCTGAACCTTTAGAGCTAGAAGCAATAGCCTCTAATCCATGTGACAGACCACCATGACCTTTCCTTTCCCCGCTCTTAAATCCAGATTCAGATTCAGATTCCTCCCCAGATTCCCTAGAGGGGCTAACTGAGTGGCCAGAGCTAGACCCATGGCGCCTTTTCTCAAATCCCTCTTGTTTCTCTGAGCTAGACAAACTACCTTCCCTTCCCAGACTTCTGGAGTGGGACCTATGTCTATGTTTCGCAGTTCCCCTCAAGCCCTCAGAACCATGCTCCTCTCCCTCACTCCAACTTGAATTTCTAGGACCTGATTTCTGTTCTGATGTATTCTCATCTTCTTCTTCTGTTTCACTTTCTTTCTTTTGGTGCTGGTGACCATGACTACGCTTCTGCTTCTTTGACCCTGAAGTTTTGCAGTATTCTTTGTTAAGAACGTTGTTGCAGGCCATAGCCAGCTTGAATACCATCAGAAGAAACTCAGTAAAGTCCAGTCTTCGGTCATGATCTCGATCCAGCATATGCATAATGACCTCCACCGTGTCTGGATTATCTGGGTTCTGTATATGAGCAACACACCAAAGGAATCTTGATCAGCCTAACCCACATACTCAGTTAAAATATTCAGATAGGACTATGAAATTGTAGATATTTGACATGAACTATTTTAATCCAATCAAGGATTGCTTTAGGCTAAGGCAGACTAATAGGACCCAGCAGGTGCGAAGAAGTAATAAAAAAAATAAAGCTATTGGAATCCTCAGGAGAATACAATTCAAGGACCTAAGTTAGAGAACTAGGTACTCAAATATGGCATACAGGAAGGAGTTGGATAAACAAAGTTCAGTACTGGTGTGTTTTAGTTTTGCATACATTTAAAACATCATATGCTAATATATTCTATGTCGGGATCTATACTTTCGAAGTCAATAGCTGCATCCTTTTCAAGTAGATGGAAAAAACTCATGTATTTTGTTTTCTGTTTTTAGTTATCCTGGCTACTTGGTCAGCTGCCCCTGTATATGACTTCTCTTTCTATAGTTTTTCTTCCCCATTTGATAGGGTAACTTACTAATTCATGTCTTAGTACAGATTTCATTTTCTGCTCTTTCAGAATGGGAAGCTTGGGAGGCATGACGAAGTCTGAGAGTCCACATGGTGGAAATATACAAGAAAATGAGGAAACAACAAGTCACTTTTCTAAAAATACACACTGCCTCAACAGACTTTCTGATGTCCCAAAAAAGTACTGCTTATAGAGTTTTCTCAAAGACTACTGGAACTAATATTAGCTAATATTTGGTTATATAACAGAGAATGTACAAGACCGTAGAAACCTTTAGTCCTAGCACATGGTCCTCACCTTCAGAATTGGCCGAAACTCTTTTTCTAGAAGTTCCTTTAGCTCATCCTTGCTCAGTGTGCCACATTCCCCATCTTTGTTGGTGTATTTGTAGAAAATATCAATGACGGTGACAACACTTCTTAAGAGGTCGGTCATCTTTTTGCACGTTTAAGTGAACCTAAAGAGAAAAACAAAAGAGTCTATCATTAATTTTCTTTCCTTTTAATTTATAGGCAGTTCTGATTTTAATAATCGTCATCATGAGTTTTCAAATCTCTTGTCTCTTTAAAACCTAAAATACCTCAAAAAATAAATATGGGTCAGGATGATACAAAACCTTTCAACACAGTGAAAAATAACTTTGTTAACATTAGTCATGGATATGTTACTGGCTGAACTGGGACTAAATCTCAGGTCTCCATGGCCTGGATGAATATATTCTTTTCTTAATGTCTCTACACTTTGCGTACTTTGGTGTCCTGGGTGTTGTCCGTGGGTTTCCAAATTTTCTAGAACCGCCTAGACATTTTCCCCAAGTTTCTCTTGCTAGTTTCACTGATTTTCTAGAGTCAAAAGCAACAGACCTTCTACCAAAAGCTAAACTGGACCCTTAAGACCTTCAGAAAATAAAAAAAAAAATGGGCAAAGTGAGCTAATGCGTTCTTGGTTTTCCAGAGGCCTGAGATAGCCCTCCTGAGAGCTTAGGAACTATCTTGACCTAATTCATTCATCAGGGAGAAAGGCTCAGAAATGCAGCAGCAATTTGACTAGTAGATAATTTGATCTGGGAGCTCTGGGAACTGACACTGAACAAGGAAGGGACTCTACAACAGTGCCAGCCTCCCCCCATTTGAACTTGGCAGTCCAGAAAAGATGGCACGTGAAAAGACTAGGAAGAAAGTGTGGAATGGCCTGTAAGAAGACAAACTTCCATTGAATTACTCTTCTCCACAATGACAAATTTATTCTAAAAAGGTCCCAGAATAAATTAAACTAGCCAAACAAATAAGCAAATAAAAAGAAAAGAATAATATAAATGACAGTGATTAGAAAAAAAAAGATACATCGGTAGAAAAAGAAAAAAGAAAGAAAGGCCAAATATATATTAACTCTGCCTTAGCTCAAATTTTTGGATTTCTGCTGTGGACAATGACCAACCAAATATCCATCGATATAGATGGATAAATTTTCTCTTACCTGGTTCACCAAAGGAACAAGTAGGAAAAAAGCCTGATGAAGCTTGCAGGGTGACAATGATTGGGATAGTGGCCCTTATATAGCTAACCATGTGGGTGCTGCCCTCTGTGGGATGGACTGATTAATTTCCAATCAAACCTAACTCCACCTCTGTCCATGTTTACCTTCCTACTTCTTTGCATTCTCATCTATGAGATGATTGCAGAAAGGCTGGTACTGAAGCTCCTTCTAACATGAGGACATGCTGCAGGTCACTTTTTTTCAGGGCCACACACTTGTGAAAAGCAGATTCTGTTTTAGAGGACTCGTGTAGTTCATCCCCTTTATGTAATACCACGAGAAAGGTAGCAAACTGTATGGTACTTGGCAGGTATGCAATAAATGCTTATTTAATTAAAATGAACGTAGGTGCCCTGGCCAGGTGACTCAGTTGGTTGGAGAGTCATCCGGTGCACCAAAAAGGTTTCAGGCTTGATTCCCAGTCAGGGCACATACCTAGGTTTCCGGTTTGAGGCAAACAATCAATGTTTCTCTCTTATATCAATGTTTCTCTCTTATATCAATGTTTCTCTCTCTCTCTCTCTCTCTCTCTCTCTCTCTCTCTCTCTCTCTCTCTCTTTCATCTCCCCTTCCCCTTCTCTCTATAAAAATCAATAAAAGCATACCCTTGGGTGAGGATTAAAAAAAAGAAAGAAAATGAACGTAGGCCATTAGGCTCACCTAATATGTCTTTTTGCAATAATAATTTACATTTATTGAGACTTTGCTATGTGCAAGATATTATGCCGAAGACTTTTCACATATCATCTCATTTAATCTTCACCACATTTCTATGAGATATTTATTTTTTCCCCATTTTACAAATGAAGAAATAGGTTCAGAGTATACGAGTCATCTCCAAGTTCATACAAAGAATAGGTGGAGGAACCAGGGTTTGAACCTATATCTACCTTATGACAATGCCCTTGCTCTTAACCTTTATATTAGCTTATCTCTGTGTTTTGATTATATTTGCCTATTATGCAAAAATTTTGCTTTGTTTTAGAAGTGTCAGATCCATGCAAACACACACACAAAAATGAAAAAATAGTAAAAAGAATTCTGTCAACCAGGAAGAGAAGAAACATGTTCTCTGGCCCTTTGAAGGCTCTTTTCTAGACTATAAAAGTATAAGTTAATGGGCTAAACACAGAAGTAATATTTTCAGATGTGTTCAGAGTAAATTTAGAGTGAACTTTCTTCTGGGGCTTTCTTTTATCCATTGGTAGTCTGGCAGCTTTGGACCTGAATGCTTGGGAAAATGCCACTTATATACATAAAGTATATCAAATATAATACCTGCGGGAAGCAAACATAGTCAGAAGGCCGTAGTAGGCAGGAAGAACCAGCTTTTCTGTACCTTGCCACCAGGTGTGATGATGATGATGATGATGATGATGAAGATGATGACTGATGAAGATAGCAGTTATCATTACTTAAATATCTACTATCTTCTAGACTAGAAGGTTTTACATGCTTATCTATTTATCCCTCGCAATAACTCTGTAAAGTCAGTATTTTCATTCTCATTTTACAAATAAAGAAATGAAAGCATAGAGAAATTTAATAATTTATCCCAGATCACAGCTTGTAAGTGGCCACTCTAGGATAGAAACCCATGCGGTCTGATATGAGGGCCCTGCACTTAGCCAGGTATATACCACATATGTGGGGTTGATCTGTTCCTATCTGGGCACTCCTTCAGGGGAGCCATCATATCATTCACCCCAAAGCTGGACAGTGCCTGGGACTTAGCAAACACTTAGAGTGTGTGTTCACAAAATGTTAATGGCCACACCACTGAGCTACACCCATTGCTCTCATAGCCAGCGAGTCCTAGACCAGTGATGGCGAACCTATGACACGCGTGTCAGAGGTGACATGCGAACTCATTTTTTTGGTTGATTTTTCTTTGTTAAATGGCATTTAAATATATAAAATAAATATCAAAACTATAAGTCTTTGTTTTACTATGGTTGCAAATAACAAAAAATTTCTATATGTGACACGGCACCAGAGTTAGGGTTTTTCAAAATGTTGACGCGCCGAGCTCAAAAGGTTTGCCATCACTGGCCTAGACCAAAGTGACCACACAAAAAGTTTTGTGGTTCCTTGGATGTTATGGTCGTTTTCAGTTGTACTCATTTTTTGGAATTATGCTTGTGTTTGTTGCAATGACTGCCTTTCAGACCCCCGGTCTCCACACAGATTTTAAAGCCATCTTTGCCCTGCAACTCCAGGGTTCTAGGTCAGAACTTGGAAACCTGTTCCATGGTTCAACTGCTCACAGAACTCTAGCATTCACTCTTTTGTATTCTTTGTGTCTAGATTTCTCTTCTTCTTCTAACCTGCTTAGCATAATAGATAAAAGTATAAACTTAGGAGTTAGAAAGATTTGAGCTCAAATTCCAGCTGTCGTTTCTGGCCGTATTTCTTGGGCAATTATCTAAGCCTCTGAACATGTTTCCCAACTTTTATAATGGGAATAGTAATACTTACATTACTTACATCACTGGTGGAGATTACTTAAGATAATTTATAAAATTGTTTAGGATTAACTTAGCATAAATGCTTAGTAAACTGTATAATTATTATAAGTTCCTTAAAAAATATTTGGCATCTAACAGTGTTTTACACATAGGTGCTCAATCATGTTTGATAAAAATAAATTAGGATCCAACAAGAGGCCTTTAAAGGCAAAAATACTACTTCTCTGTCAAAATGATTGCTTCAAAAGGTAAATCATGATTTGGTTTTTTTAAAATAACACTTTTCCTGAGATATAATTCACATACCATAAAATTCAATCTATTTTATTATTATTGATTTTAGAGGGAGGAAGGGAGAGACAGAGAGAGAGAGAGAGAGAGAGAGAGAGAAAGAGAGAGAGAGAGAGAGAAACATTGATGTGATAGAGAAACATCAATAGGTTGCTTCTCCTATGCACCCTGACCGGGACTGAACTCACAACCTTCCGGTGCATGGGATGATCCAAACACTGTTCAGGGGAAATTGTACCTTTTAAAGTGTGCAGTTTAGTGGTTTTCAGTATAATCACAGAGCTATGCAATTAAGTTATTGTTATTATGGTGTCTGTGTCCTTAAGTAAGTTTCCTCACTTCTCAATGTTCCATTTCCCCCCTGTAATAGCTATAAGGTGTTATTAGTGCCAGGGCACAAGTGGACACACGTCAGATCATTTCTGCTGCAATTCTGGAGAACAGTGTGGTTCTACCAGGGCCTGCACACCGTTTGGAAAGGAACCAAAGTGATGGTTTCTAAGGATCACCTTGATGACACCCGCAGAGGTTTTCGCCTGCCTGGGTTCTGAGAGGTCGTTTGGCCCAATGAAGCAGAGGCCTGGAGCCCAGAGCTAGTCTCAGCTACACCATTTCTCTGGATGTGGGCCTCGTTCTACTCTTCTCATGATCTCTGCTCATTCCACATCCACACCGCTCTGGGTTCTCAGGGGTGATCCCACTTGGATTTTAGGCCCAGTTGAGGAAGCTAGTGCGCTATTGGCTACCGGATTGTCTTTAGAGGGAAGCTCTATCTTAGAATGTTAAAAATCACTATAATTATACCTGTGAAAGTCCCAGATTTTGGATTTTCCACTGGATGTCAGCTGAATTTTATTTTCATGTCACATCCTATTTAAGAGAGGCCTTCCTCAGCTCAAGGTCTGTGCCTATCATAAGAACCAAGCATTCTCTCTGTGCTGGAACCACTATATTGAGGTTTCTCAATGAACTCAACTTAGAGCAGATATGTGAGAGCTGATCCAGGGACACTGGTACATATTAAATCTCTCTTTTCTCTAAAAGCAGCTTAGGAAGCTTCTCTTAGCTCACAGTATGATGAAGTGGGGAGAATGTTGACTTTGCAGGAAGATAGATAGTCTTTGTATCACAGCTCCAACATAACCACCTGTAACACCTGGGGCGAGTTTCTAAATGGGAGTCTCTGTTTCCACACCTGTGCAATGAGGATAATGTTAGATATGTGAGCATTACATGAGGCAATATTAGAATATGCTCAGCACATGATAAGGGTTCAGTATATTTTAATTTATTTCCTTCTTATTCTCAAATTTAATCTGATTAAGAGAATGTTATCAATAAGTTCCAGGGGTGATGATTCTTGAAGATGATTCTTTTAAAAATATATATATATTTAATTATTTCAGAGAGAGGAAGGGAAAGGGAGAGAGAGAGAAACATCAATGATGAGAGAGAATTATTGATCGGCTGCCTCCTGCATGCCCCCTACCAGGGAATGAGCCTGCAACTCAGGCATGTGCCCTTGACCAGAATTGAACCAAGGACCCTTAGGTCTGCAGGCCAACCCTCTATCCACCAAGCCAAAATGGCTAGGGCTGGAGATGATGCTTAACACTGTTCCTTTCTGGTAGTTTCTCTTCCTAAGTGAAATCAGAGACCAATGGAGCTTAAAATTGATGAAACCCAGCCCACAAAGGAGCTTAAAATTTCTGTTATGAAAAGTCCACGAGGAAGATGGAACCACTAGCAAGACCAGCTGAGAATGCGCCCACTCCCAGATTCCTTTTTAATTTTGTCACATCATTGTTGATATCCAAGTAATGGAGTCTCATAAAGAGATGACTGCTGACATACCCAGGCTTTCAGATTGTATGTAATATGAGGTGTCAGAGACTTATTCTGTCCATATCTAACTGAGCGGAACTATGGGACCTGCAGTCACTTGCTGAAATCTACTTAGGGCAACAGAAGACTGGGTCTCAAGCTCAAATGGTCCTTGTAGCCACAATATCAATAATGTGATGACACTATGAGGAGAGATTGCTCTCTGATGGATTTGGAAACTCACTGACTTGATAAACCTGACTGAAGGGAGAGGAAGTTGGATTAGTACTGGAACTCTAGGATTCTTGAAGATGATCTAGAACTTGATCTAGACAATTTGCAACATGTGATTATTAAGGCATCTGATTACAAAAAATCTAGAACCTATACAAAGTAATTTCCTTAAAAGGCTATGAAAATATGTTCAAAATGTTAGGGGGAACTCTCCTTTCACAGCATTTCATATATATGTACTATTGATTTCAGAGAGGAAGGGAGAGAGAGGTAGAAACATCAATGATGAGAGAAAATCATCGATTGGCTGCCTCCTGCACTCCCCACACCCGGGCATGTGCCCTGACTGGGAATGGAACTGTGACCTCCTGGTTTATAGGTTTATGCTCAACCACTAAGCCACGGCTGGGCACATTTCATGCTTTTGAGTATCATTATGAGATGAAAATATTGGCATTTAAGCATGAGTTTGAGTTTTGGAATCATTCATAAGCATTTGGAACCAAGTTTGATAAATGAAGAGAATAACTCAGGAGGCTAAAAAAAGGGGGAGTCCATTGTTAAGCATTAAAGTAACCAGACTGTTTCTACTCCAGTGGCTCTCAGTAATTTCTAAGCAAATTTTATATGAACACTTTCTTTGATCCCATGATCCTTCTCATTGTGGGAATGTGCTTTCAGTGGTAAGGCAGTCCAACATTGTGTGGAACAGTATGCTGATGCTAGATCAGGAGTGAAGTTTGGTTGGGGTTTGGGCATTAGAGAAACTGTTGAAGATGTATATATCACACACACACACACACACACACACACACACACACACACCCCTCTACACATACTTCCATATACAGTTAATATACATTATTGAAGCTCTAACATGTAAGGGCTTGTGGTAAGCGCAATGTCCTCAATGAAATCACATTGGTTTGGGATTATTTACAAGCCTGGAGTTTTCCTTCACTCCCTTTCAATGACCTTGGCACTCTCCTGTTTGAAAGGGTATGGAGGATCTGTCATTTCGGATTGCCCAGGATGTATTGTGCATGCGTGTGCATACACATACACAAATATACATATGAATATACATCTATCCATTCCTAAATCATCATATAGTATTTTTACTAGGGACACACTTGCTCTACAATACCCAATAAGGTTGATTTTTCTTGCCAGCTGGATGAAGAGAGAATTGTTAAAAAGTATATCTTGGGCTGCTTAGGATGACATCTTTAAATAGGACTAGAGAGAAACAAATCCTGGATCTCTATGATTTATAGATATCAGGCTGGGATTTAACTTTAGATTAATTGTATTGATTATTGCCATTATCTATGATAATTTTATTTGTTTTCCCTTTAAAAGTTAATTATGTTTACTTTACTTATGAGTAAAGCCACTCCACCCATGTGCTAATTCCTTGCCTCTGGCACTAATTTATTGTTCAGAGCTTGGGTCTCCTGGGACTATTTGTTTAAATCACTTCTGAGCATTTGGACTCTCAGAGGAAGGATAGTAAAGTGGGATTTGTGGAAAACCACATCGGCAGTGTCTCAGTTTTGCTTATGTGGCAGGTTTTCTTCCTTGAGAACTAATTCTTGAAATAGGGACACTAGATTACCAGTTTAGCAAGATAATTGCAAAAGACAAAGTAATTGTTTTATGTCACAGTTATAGGGTGACTAAGGTCTCAGAGATTGATGGTGTTCTCTAATCCAGTTGCCCCAGTTTGTGCAGGTCAAAGGCACAAGGGCAGAAGCTGATCCCTGAGGCTCAGGACCCCTGGCCTAGGGCAGTGGTCGGCAAACTCATTAGTCAGCAGAGCCGAACATCAACAGTACTTCTTCAAAATAGACTTGCCCAAGCCAAAAACCGACTTCTGCGCATGGGCCACGAAGTTTCAGTCGCACTGTACGTGTGCTCCCGCACGTGGTATTTTGTGGAAGAGCCGCACTCAAGGGGCCAAAGAGCCGCATGTGGCTAACGAGCCGCAGTTTGCTGACTACTGGCCTAGGGAGACTAATAAAGCCCTTTAAGATGTTCAAAGATGACATCCACTCATTTCTGAGATGTATAAGGCTTGAGTGACAGGTGTACTCATGGAGAGTGGGGCTTCTGGGGCCTCTGCTACAGAGGAGAGGCTATTCGCCAGGGCTTTTCTCACACCTGTCTTCTAAGTCTGGTTCACATAGAAGAATTCAGGGCACACAGAGGATAAAACTCATAAAGGAATATGTTTCTTGACTTCTCCCTAAAAACTAAAACAAAATCTATAGGGAACTTGTTTAGACCAATGATTAAGAACATAAACCTTGGACTCTGACAGATCTGGGTTGGAATTCTGCCTTTGCCACCCACTAGTTATGTGAATTAATATCTGTAAATATGGGGAATTATCTTCATAGAGTTGTTACAAAGCTTAAAAGGGGTAAGTCAAGTGCTTGGAATAAAACTGCCATTCAATAAGAGATAGAAATTGCTGGTTTTTCCTCAAATAAAAAATACTATTTTTTTTGCATTTGATTGACATACTATATTTTCTGTGGATAGTATCATTGTGAACATTATTCCTACCAGTTTTATTTAGAGAGCTGAAATATGCCAGATGTTGTGCTTGGGTTTAATCAGCATCTCTGAGTGCCTACTAGTATTACTGTACAAAGTAGCCTGTGATTGGTCTGCTTGGAAGAGGGCCTTGGTTCTGGCTCAGTTGGCTGGTGGGTCACATTGGTTAAAGGTGACTAGGGATGCCAATAATCTTGGTGCTATTTATAGTGATGGTAATGATGACACAAACTCTGTTCATAATGGAGGTAGAATTCTCAAGTCAAATGCACTTAATTTGCAGCAGCAGGGCACAGCATAGGCCCTAGATCTGCTTACAGGATACACAGATGGTCTTATTCTTTTTCTTCCATTCACTCTATGACTGATCTACAGGGGAGAGGAATTCTAGTGTGTACTTGTCTTGTTTTTTTAATCTATAACCTTTCTTCTCTGGTTATACGCTAGCTCCTGGAAGCTCCTTTCTGGTTGTCTGGTTGTTCTTAGCCATCTCATCCTCACCAGGAAGGTTACTCTTCCCATACCTTGAGATCATGGATTCTTTGGGGGGTTTTATAGATAGAAAAATCTTTCTGTCCCTTCTCTTTCATGAAGCCAGAGATTCCTAGCAATCTCTAATGGATTATAGATTTATGAATTTTTCCACTTCCTGCCTCCTGCCTTCCTATCCAATTGAAGTTTGATGGACAAGTAGTACTGAGAAGTTCAGATGGGTCTAAGTCAGCGGTTCTCAACCTGTGGGTCGTGACCCCTTTGGCGGTCGAACGACCCTTTCACAGGGGTCGCCTAAGACCATCCTGCATATCAGATATTTACATTACGATTCATAACAGTAGCAACATTACAGTTATGAAGTAGCAACGAAAATAATTTTATGGTTGGGTCACAACATGAGGAACTGTATTTAAAGGGCCAGAAGGTTGAGAACCACTGGTCTAAGTGATGACATTTGATGACTGAAGTATGTTCTGCAGCTTTAGAACCTTCCTCTATGTTCATGTAAAGTTGACCTATCAAGTTTAACTGCTTCTTTCTTCTACAGGCTGAGCAACGCCAAATTCAATTTAGGTCTTTATACAGAGCCAGAGGCAAGTTGAGTCAAGTACATATCAAATTCAGATCCTACCAGCTGCAGGACTGGTTCCCTTATTATTAGTTCCACAGCCCAGCAATGTGGGGACGAGGCTGAGCTATTTGTCGAACAGCATTGTGATGATAAGGCAGGCTGGATCTCTATTTTGAGAACTGTCACGAAGGGAGGGCCCTTTGATATTAATTTAAATATAGATTCTGTGGCCCTCACCCTCGGAAACCCAGAGGTTGGCTACTCTGATCCACATCTGCACCAAACCTATGGCAGAGGACTGCACTTCAACCTTTAGCCAATTGGAAAAGGGAGTGTTACATGTTTCAATTCTTATACCTAGGAAATATTCACAGGAGCTGATGGATATTCTTCTCGACCATTGGAAAAGGAGTAGGAGGAAAAGTGTCAAATATACATCCAGTGATCATTCTCTAGATAGTGTCAGTAATAGGAGAGCTAACCTCTAAACCTTTTTTTGTGAAAATATAAAAAATAAATATGATAAGGCAAAGAACACTAGATTGTTCCTGAATCATTTCTCTCATACCTCAAAGGCAAATTGTTGGCAAGTCCTATTGATTCTACCTTCAGATAATAACCAGAAACTACGCACTTCTCACCATGTCCATTGCTATCATCCTGGTCCATTTCTTGCCAGTACTATTAGCCTCCTGACATGTCTGCTTCTACTCTTAACCCTCTACAATCTGCCAACATAGTTGACAGAGTGAGCATTTTAAAACAGAGGTTTGAGCATGTCATTACTCTGCTTAACATCCTCATGGATAAACTTTCTTTACTCAGCTACCTCATCTATAAAATGGGGTGATAATATGTGCTTTATTTATCTCAAAGAGCTATTCTGAGGATAACATGGAAAAACGATATCCTTACTTACATAAATAAAGAAACAAAGCAAGAAAAATCTCTTGTCAAATCATGTGTTGACATGCTTAGAACATATGGTCATTTCCCCTGTTACCTAACTAACAAGGTGAACATAAGTCCTGAAGAGTTAGTTGGTTTGAATTCTTGTATTAAGAGGACTGAAAGTTGCGCAGTCCTCTTGAAGAGCCTAAGTTCATCTCATTTTTCTCTTTGGGTCTCTGGGTAGAGGCGCACCGGGTACCTTTTCCAGCTGGATGTTTTAGTGTGTGATGGCCAAGTTGTGCGACATAACGCCTAGGGCTGCTGTACTGCAAACGCCCAACGCCATGTTCTAGTGTTCTGTGCTTGGTTACTAATACCTGTCATGAGCACTTGGCCCAGTACACGGAGACTTCTGCTGATGCACCAGTGCTCGTCGGCCCTCAGCACAGGCCAGACCCCTGACCGGCACTCCCACCGGCTGGTTGAGATACAGCTGGATTCTCCACTATTGATTTATTTTTAGTGTCTGGAAAATTTATTACCAAGGAAATTCAGGCTTCCAGGGCCTCACCAAGGGCCTCACCACCGGTTGAGTTTTCTTCAGTTAAGAGAACAAGGTCTGACGTCTGAAGTGGGTTAGATTTGGATTTGATTCTCCTTTCTGCTACTTGGCTGTGTCACCCGGGAAAGTGATAGAACCTCCCTGACCTCAAGTTTCCTCAAATGTAAAATTGAGGTTCTTTTATTCAAGCGGCCACTCACACAAAATGTATTTATTAAGTAAGTATACGCTGGGCATTGTGCTAGGTGCTGGGAAAAAATGGTGAATGAGTACATGGTCTTTGCCTTCAGAGCATTGAAAGTGTAAGAGATAGTAATAATAAATGCCTTACCGTGTTTTTCTAAGTTATTCTAAAGTATATGTGTAGTGGATACCTTGGGTCATCTCCTCTGCTGCTACCTTTTCTGAGGACTTCCCATTTTCTTCCAAGCCCTATCCAAAGTTATTTGGTTCAGGTTATCTGCCTGATTGAAGCTAGGCCATTGAATGCCTTCACTTGAAAGTCAGTATTAGCACTTTCCATTCTTATTTTCTGCTTTGAATGGAGGCAATATAAAGTATGAAGAGTTAGGTAGCTTGGGAATTAGGAAAAACAATCTCTAGCAAGGGAGAATAATGAACCTGGGACCAGAGGCATCAAGAATGCTGGAGACAAGTGAAGACAAGAGTCCTGATGGCTGAGACCAATTGCACCCCAGCCCTTGAATCTTTTGACACATACCTATATCCTTTATTTCTGTAGTAATTGTGCTTAAAATAGCTCTAGCTAGTTTCTATTACTCCCAATCAGTTCCAACACACTGAAGGCACTCAAAAAGTGGAAGCTTTTATAATTACTGTTCAGAAACATGCAACTTCCCATATTTCTCCCATACTTCCCCAACCCTCTTGTGCAGAATGTCACTATCTCCATGATTCTAGTATGTCCCCAAGTTCTGGACAGTGTCCTAGAGAGCTTCATCTGCATCTCTAATGGAAACATCAAACCTAAACCAAGCATGTCCCAAACAGAACTTCCCTATTCTAGTCTACGCACTTAGCTTCCTGATCTTCTGTCTGCCAGTAATAAAATTTCTCATTCAGTTGCTCAAAATCCTGTTATCTTGGATTTCTCCTGCTTCCTAATTTTCCACATCCAGTCATTTAACAAGTTGTGTGGATTTTGATTCTCAACACCTTGTGACAAGCTTTGTTTGTCATTTCTCTACCAGAGAGATTAACTCAGTATGGCATGATCTCCAGTAGAGAGATGGACTCAGAGGGAGTGGAAAATATCACTAAAACAGCGTTCTAAGGACCCAACAATGAAGTCTTTCTTCAGCCCAATCTAGTATATTACCACTTTCAATTTGGATATAACTGAATTTGTGCAATATCTCAACTCTAGATATCTGCTTATCAATATTCCTTATTCCCATTATTTAAAACACACATTCAAATAGTCTTCATTTTCCATAGTATTTACCACTTCTTTTCACTGTATCCTTTTAGCCTCTTATTTAACTATTGGCAAAAGATAAGAGAGTGACTGTACTAGACAATATGATTTTCCTCTCCTGGGAACACTGAACTATGTCACTTTTTAAAAGATATATTTGATTTGAAAAAGGAGAAATGAGAGGAATCTGAAGAACTTTGCCCAGACTTATCCTAATATGCTATTCCTGCGTGGAATAAAATATCTTTCTCCCCAGTGATATGTGTAGTCAAACTCCATTAGGAATGGAAATGGAGAGAAATAGACAAGAAATGAATAACTGTATGATATGACAGGTGGTGATAAGAACTGTGGAGGAAAATAAAGCAGAATAAGGAGGATTGGGAGCTACAGTGGGGTGTATTTTATGTAAGGTGTTCAGGGAAGGACTAACTGAGGTGACATTTGGGCAAAGGCAAGTAGGTAGTGAGGACTCAAGCCATGCGCCCAGGGGAAGAGTTTTCTAGGCAGAAAAACAAGGGTAAAAATCTCCCTGTGGAGCAAGAAACCAGTATGGCTGGAGTAGAATGAGCAAGAAGGGGGGATGGAAGATGGGGTTAGAAAGGCGGGGAATCTTGTATTATAAAACAGCAATTGGGTAGGAAAGTTTTGAGGTGTAAACTAGACCACTTGGCCAGGCACAAATAAAAAAGTTATTTCATGATATGGATTATATATCAGGAGGAGGGGAAGACAGAGAGTATGCCTAGCAATCCGAGGCTAACACATCCTTATTTGCTCCACATTTGGAATAAAATAAATGGAATGACAATAAGAATACAACTAGGAAGAGAAAGCAGATTTTAGTGCAGAGACAATAAAGTAATTATAACCATGTGTTCATTATGTGCCAGGAATATATTGAATAATTTAAATGCAATATTTCTTTACTTCTCACTATTATTATCTTTTTTTACAAGTGAGTTATAGAGAAGTTAAGCAGCTTTTCTCAAATCAAACCAGGATTTAACTGCAGAGTCTACACAACAGTAGGCAGCCTCTCTATTCAAAATAAGAGAAAGATGGAGCTGGCCTCCAAAGAAGATTCAGAAACCCAGGTTCTGTACAACTCAAGTAAATTAGGCACCCAGGTGTACCCAGAACGAAGGAGAACTTAATCTGTTATGCTAGATAAGTTGGCCTTTTAAACTCTGACGCATCCTATTAATTCGCCAAACTGTGTATACAGGTGGCTTTGGAGTCCATACTACCCGTGGAATGAATGTAAAGAATGGAGCAGTAAAGAGCCTTCTTGTTCTCTAAACAACTGGCTACGTATGCCCATGCTGAATCACTACTTAGGAATGTGTTAAAAAGGATCCATGGTCAGCCCCTTGATGTGTCCAAATCCCATACCCCTTGACTGGCCTCATATTAATGAGCACTGCCATAGATGCAGGGTTTTCGTGTGAGATGACAGCATCCAGTGATGCAGGAGCCTTGTGGGAATGATGACACCCAAGGAGAAGCCTGCTCTCAAGAATGCAGGAAGCTTTTTAGGGTGATAGGATTCAAGAATCCAAGGAACAGTGTTCGAGGTGTCCCCAGCTGTTTTACTGAACAACATTGCCAAGGAAAATAAGGTTGAACGGAGGTCAGAATAATTAGATCTTGGTTTTGTTTTTCCGTTTAAAAAAGGTGGGACAGCTATGTCAACCCTAGGCCTACTGTATATTATCCATCTGGTGTTGATGAGAAAAAGAGAGCCACTATGTGTATCATGGAAATAAGAAATTTAATGTGTGTGGGGGAGGAGCTGAGAGAGTGGAGGTCTCCAGAGGACTAGAGAAAAATTCACCGTGGGAAAACCCTAGAAGCTATCATGTCTGTCTACATTGATCTGCTAGGAATAATGGCTTTCTCTTTGCTCCCACCTTCCAAATGTCACATAAGTCTCTTTCACTGGCAGGTTGTAACCTGGAACTATATAGGAAGGGGTTCTGTGTAGTTGTCAGGCTTCGAAAGGCAGGGTGGTGGTGATGATGCCAAATTTGTAGCAGATAATGTGGCAGACCTAGCGTAAAATCTCCAAGAATGCAAGGATCGAGTGATCAAGAGAGAAACCCAACTCTTCACTGATGCCGTCCACTTTTTGACCTGCATTCTTTTACCACACTGGTCTGAGAATCCCTACTGCTGCTTAGCATCCCTATTTTGAATCAGTCTTGCCACCTACACCTTCCTACTATCTATGCACAGAGGAATTATTCAACTTTAGCTTCACCCCAACATGTTTTTCCACCCCCAATAGCTGTTCTAAACTATTACCACTTTCATTGAGCTATAAGTCAAACATCAACTTCACTCTCTACTTTTAGAGAAAATAATGATCATTTCTTACTGTCGTGTGACACCTTTAGAAACCTACCTTCTTCTGCACTCCTCCTGATCTCCTTATATTCTCCTTCAGTGGAAAAAGAGTCCCAACTCTGGTTCAAGGCTAATCTTTGGTATCCTGGATCATGTCATCATCTCCCATATTCTCTTGAAACAACTTTTTCTTCTTCTTCTTCTTCTTCTTCTCCCCCCCCCCTCCTCCTTCTTCTTCTTCTTCTTCTTCTTCTTCTTCTTCTTCTTCCCCCCCCTCCTCCTCCTCCTCCTCCTCCTCCTCCTCCTCCTCCTCCTCCTCCTCCTCCTCCTCCTCCTCCTCTTCTTCTTCTTCTTCTTCTTCTTCTTCTTCTTCTTCTTCTTCTTCTTCTTCTTCTTCTTCTTCTTTCTCTCTCTCTCTCTCTCTCTCTCTCTCTCTCTCTCTCTCTCTCCTGCCTCCTCTCTATACATTTTCTTTTTATCCTTAGCATAATGGCATGCTCAGGTCTCTGCCATCTTAAAAATAAATTTTTCCTTGATATCACTCCATTTATTTATTTTCCTGCAGAATTAAGCTTCTTGAAAGAGTAGTCTCCCCTTGACTCTTTCCTCTCCTTCTCATTTTACTATATTCAATTCAGTATGATTTTTACTCCTTTTCCACCACACTTCACTGTACTATTAAAATCAAAGTCACTCTAATTTCTAAATTCAATGGCCATTTTCAGTCCTAACATTTTCTTGGTTCTTTTGTAGCATTTGAACACTTGTCATCTCCATCCTTGATACCATCTTCTCTCTTGGCTGCTGTAATATATCACTACCCTCTAATTATCTTATTTTCCCACTCATCATTGTGTGTGGTTTTGTCTTCTGTCCTTCATGCACATTTTAAATACTGCATTCCCCTGTGTTCTATCTGAAGCTGTCTTCTATCTGAAACTGTCTTCTTTTCTTTATCTTTTCCCTTTTTATGACTTACTCATATCCATGACTTTGACTGTCACCAGTTTGTTTATCTTCCTTTGTGATTTGATGATTTTTTAATAGTGATATATTTTATTTTCTCTTTATGTTTTTTATATCTGCTATAGGTCTTTTTCCCTTCTGGTTACCATGAGGCTTGTGTAACACTTCTTATTATAATAGTCTCTTTTAAGCTGATAACAACCTAACTTCAATTGCATACAAATATTTTATGCTTTTACTGCCTCCTCTCATACACTTAATATTGATGTCAGAATTTTCTTTTGTATTGTATATGTTCATTAACCAATTTTTGTTAGTTTTTCTTAATAGTCCTGACTTTGAACTTTTATAGTAGAGTATAAATTTATACAACTCAATAATAACAAAAAAACCCCACAGTCCATACAGTGGTTCTCAACCTTCCTAATGTCGTGACCCTTTAATACAGTTCCTCATGTTGTGGTGACCCCCAACCATAAAATTATTTTCGTTGCTACTTCATAACTGTAATTTTGCTACTGTTACGAATCGTAATGTAAATATCTGATATGCAGGATATATTTTCATTGTTCGTGACCCACAGGTTGAGAACCGCTGGGGCAGAGGATCAAAAGACATTTTTCCAAAGAAGACATACAGATGGCCTTATAGGTACATGAAAAGATACATCACCAATCATCAGGGAAATGCAAGTCAAAACCACGAGATACCACCTCACACCTATTGGAATGGTTATTAATGCATAACCCATGGACACAGACAATCGGGGGGGTGAAGGCCTGGGGTGGGGGTAGGGGCGGGCTGAGAGAGGTCATTGAGGGAAAAATGGGGCATATGTAATATGAGTTTATTTATTTAATCATCTATTGAAGGACACTTTGGTTGTCTTCATGTCTTGGCCCCCGTGAATAATGCTGCAATGAACATAGGGATCCATGTATCTTTGTAAATAAATGTTGTTAATTTTTGGGGGTAGATACGCAGATGAGGGGTTGCTGAGTCATATGGTAACTCTATTATTAATTTTTTAAGGAACTCCATACTGCTTTCCATAGTGACTGTACCAGTTTACATTCCTACCAGCAGTGAATGAGGGTTCCTTTTTTCCTCACAACCTCTCCAACAGTTTACATTGCTTGTCTTATTGGTAATAGCGATCCAAACAGGCATATGGTAGTATCTCATTGTAGTTTTGATTTGCATTTCCCTAATAGCTAGTGAGTTGAGCATCTTTTCATATATCTGTTGTAATTTGTGTGTCTTCTTGGGAGAAGTGTCTGTTCAAGTCCTCTGCCCATTTTTAAATTGGATTATTTTTGTTGTTATTATATATATATATTTTAGATATCAACCCCTTATCAGAGCTATTATTTGCAAATATCTTCAACCATTTGGTTGTTTGCCTTTTTGTTTTGCTGATGCTGTGCAGAAGCCATTTAGTTTGATGTAGTCTCATTCATTTATTTTTGCTTTTACTTTGCTTGCCTTTAAAGTCAAATTCATAAAGTTTTCTCTAAAACCACAGTCCATAAGGTTAGTACCTGTATTTTTTTTACGTAATTTATTGTTTCAGGTCTTATATTTAAGTCTTTATCCATTTGAGTTAATTTTTGTACATGGGGACAAACAGCAGTCTAGTTTCATTCTTTGGCATATGGCTTTCCAATTTTCTCAGCACTATTTATTGACAAGGCTTTCCATAAGAAAAGATGAAATACTGCCATTTCGATAACATGGATGGATCTTGAGACTATCATGCTAAGTGAAATGAGTCTGACAGAAAAAGTCAAGAACGATATACTTCCACTCATATGTGGGATATAAAACTGAAAGCAACACGTGAACAAGAAGACAAACAAAAACTCATAGACGCAGACAACAGTATGTGGTTACCAGAGGGAAAGGGGGTTGGAAGAATAGTAAAGGGTAAAGGGGGGTCAAATACATGCTGTCAGAAGGAGACTTGACTTTGGGTTCTAAACACACAAAGCAACATACAGCTGATGTACTATAGAATTGTACACTTGAAACCTATATAATTTTATTAACCAGTCTCACCCCAATACATTTAATAAAAATAGAACTTTAAAAAACCTGGAAAAGTTTAGCATAGACAAATTTTATTGTCAGCTCTTGGATCTAGGGAGAGGTGAGGGTTGCCATTCTGTGTAAGGGGGATGAAAGGTGCCTCCATTTGTGGAAGGTCAGATTCCTTTGAAGGTGTGTGGGTTGAGTGCTTGTGGCATGCCACTGAACTGGATAATTTGATTGATTTCAATAGACATCACAAATCACAACAGAGCCACTACAGGCCCCACATCCACCCAGGTGAGGTGCTTATATAAGGATGGGGGCGGGGGAGCGGAGAAGTCAGCAGCTTCATCCGATGGCAAAACTCTAGAGAGGAAGCAGAAGACCAGCCCTGTTAAGTGAGAGAAAACAGGTCATGGGTGGAAAACCATAAACCTGTGGTTTACCTCAGATTGTGGCATTGCTGCTTAATTTGGGATAAATAAGGCCCTGTGTTATGTTAAGGTGTGACTTAATCTCTCATTGATTGTAGGTAAGGCAGTATAATTAAATTTTACAACATCCACTCAGAGAACAAACAAACACTTCAACAATAGGCATGGCTACTGATATTATCACAAAATAGATGGTAATTAGAGCAATGAGTTCCCGGCTGGTGTATCATGGAAAATGGAATGGATTTCAGTCCTCCCCATTATAAGGGCAGCTACGTGTTTGTTGTAAGTGACAGGCAGTGGAAAAGATCCCAGATGAAAGGGCAGAGGGTGCTTTGGGAGGGAGAGGTTGTAGCTATGGTGAGTAGTTGCATTACAAACACATCTCTCTCTGCACCAGAGAATGAGGCCCCAGTAGCCATTTTCAGGCTTGATGGTGGCTGTGGTGGAGCCACCTGGAATCATGCCACGGCTACGGTAGTTTAGGGGGGCCCACTGCAGCGGCGTGGGCTTTTGCACACTGAGCTAGGATTCTTTGGCCATTTCAATATTCCATTATATCTATTAATCTTGTGTGAGCTCCTTGATGAAGAGATTAGGCCTGGTTCATTTTATAATACACCCATCACAAAATTAGTGCTCAGTAAAGTCATAGTAATATACAAATAACCATGTAACATACCAGTAATTTTTATTAGTAGCAATTGTTTATATTTGGGACAAGGATTAAAGATAAAGTAGCTTTCAGCCTGAGTATGGGAATTTGCCTCTGTGGATGGTGACTTTCCCTTGGAAGAAAAAAGAGCCCAAATGAAGAGTATGTCACGATGTATGGTGACCATATCATAAAACAAAAACATCCCCTGATTTTTCTGCTGGTGGCCCACATTGTTGTAGTTTGTGAAAGGCTCCTCTCTAAGTCAGATGCAATAGTTGAGGCACTACGTGATGACTGGGTCCTCCCCAACCACACACCCACCCTCCATTCCTCTGCATGAGTCTTATGGAAAATAAGCCAATTAGAGATATACTCCCTTCCCTCTTCTTAGGTAACAGCCTAATAATAGAGGGAGAGAGATGGACCAGTAAGACACTGATTTTTCCCTGATACACAGGATGGGGGCTTGAGAGAGAAGGGGGGCGGTGTTATGTGGGTACATTTAAAACAATACTGTGACAGTCCTAATCCTTAGGTTTTCTTTGAGATGGAAATCCCCATGGTTGAGCCATGGCCCAGAGCAGCTGTTAAAAGCTACAATTATCCTCATAGGAAGAAAATCCAGCCCCTGAGAATCTTCTATACTGGGTCAAGGTTGGGCTGACTGATTAGTACCATGTGTCTCTCCTCCTAATTCAAACATCCTTTGCTTATAAATGGCTGACCTTCAAGAATGCTTCATTCTGTTCTTAACATATTTTTAATGTTTATCATGCCATGTGCCAGGCATACATATACTTTTATATATATGATTTCTCTATCTTCATAAGTACCGTGAGGAAATACCATTATTTTCTCCACTTTTCAGGTGTGATAACTAATACAGGTACCTTGATCAAGAGCACACCTCATGTAAAGTGCACAGCTAAGGTTTGAACCTTGGCAACCTTACTCCCTAAACACTGGGTCTCAACCATCAAATGCTACTGACATGGGATGCTCTTAATCACTGAGAACATCCCATGGAAACATGTTTGCATAATCATACATGTTTGCATAACCATGCATGTTTGCATAATCATACATGTTTGTGTAATGTTTATATATATGTATACATAAATATAATTTGCATAGAAGTATTATTTATATGTTTGCAAATATATAACTTATAGATATAATTTGCATATACAAGATGGGGCAAAAGTAGCTTTATAGTTGTGAGTACTCGAAACAGTTTATTCCGGTATTATTACTAATTATTGTATTATTTTCCATAAAAACAACTGTAACCCTACTTTTGCCACACCCTGTAATTTTCACATGTAATCATAGACATACATTGTCATATATATATTTACATGGTAATTTACATATAGAAGAGGTCTGGAATTAAATAACTGGTTATTTTGGGGCAAGAGTATTGGTGTTTATTGTATTCATCTGTTTGCTTTATAATAAACATATAATGACTTGAAACTAAATTTTCTTAATAAAAAGATTTATTTTTCTTTACTTAAAATATATTTTTTCTTGTTGATAGTATTACAGATATCTCCCATTCCCCCCCCCCCTTACACTCCTCCACCCAGCCCCTACCCGCGCCCCAGGTCTTCACTACCCTATTGAAGATTTGTGTTTCTTTATTTAGGACATTTAAAAATATGCATTGACGGAGTTCCTGCCCACTTAGTAGAGGATTATGCAAAGCCCTCACAGAACCTGGGTCCAGAGCGGCGCCTGGCTGTCTGGTTGCCGTACTGGTTTATTTCTTTTTTTCTAGAAAGGAGAGTGGAGGTTTCCAAAGGCGTGCATTACTGTATGGGCCCAAGGACACCTCTCCACCGAGCATTCCTCTTACATTTTATCTCTGTGATGTCAGCTGTTTTTTCAGAGAATCCCCAGATTAAACTAGAACAAATGAACTCTCCACATTTTGCCCAGAGCTGTGGGCCTCAAAACTGCCCCAGCTTCTGCGAATGAGGAGCCTCTTCTGTGGGAGAGCTATCTGTTTAGCACTTTACAGTAAGATTCAGGGGCCCCTTTCAGCCTTGTCTGATTCAATAGGCTCCACACTCTAATCCTCAACCCCTCCATAGTTACTGGGCCTGCGGCTCTGCAAGCTCCTCACCACTCAGGCAGACAATAGAATCAAAGCCATTTGGCTGCTTTTTTCTTAGTTTTTTCCCCCTGTTAAATGGAAATATGTAAAAATAGGGTGTATCCCACTCCAAACTTAGTGCAATTCCAAGCAATGTGGAGAAGAGAGCCACCATTTGCTAGTTGTAGCTCATGTACAAATGGGGAGCACTGAGAACGCTCACACAGAGCCGAGTGACCTGCATCAGTCCTGGGAGATGACTCCACAGTGTTCTTGTAAGTGGCCAGGACAAGGGTGGACCACAGCCTGGTCTCAGGACCCCCAGGAGAGGTGTACAGATTGCTGTTTTCTGTCTTGAGAAGGGAGAGCCAAGGGGTGTTTACCTCCCTGCTTCTCCACAAGGACTGCTCCAGAAAGGAACTTTGCCAGGCGAGACCAGCGGGCACCCATAGGGCCATCTCTGCCCAGCAGAGCCAAAGCCTGGCAAGAGGTCTAGCTCTATTGGGGCATCAAGGCAGGGCCTGTCCCAAACCAGATGCTGAGAGACCATTTGTTAGCAGGAGTGGCTCTGTGAAGGGCATCTCTAAAACAAACATACACATAGCACCCCCCCCCCCCCCACTATCAGCCCTGTGGCTCAGAGCAGCCTGTGGTGGGTCGATACTGAGATTTCAGGGCCACTTCCTGCAGGTGCTGCTTGCCCAATGCCACACTGGCCTTCCCTGGGCTGATACCACTTCCCATTCCAGCAGAAAGATTCACTGCAGTAACTCCACCACCACCACTAGGGGCAGCAGTGCAGTATGCAGGCACACCTCAGACATTCAGTTCCAGTCCACTGCAACAAAGTGAATATCACAATAAATTATATTTTTAAGTGGTCTGTAGACACATTTTATTTTTTTTTTTTTATTTTTTTTTTAATATTTTTTTATTTTTCGCTTAAAGTATTACAAAGGGTATTACATAGGTGTCCTTGTAGACACATTTTAATATGTTGGGTACGATGCAGAAGGATTATACTTCTGTCCTTCAAAAATAAATCTGAATTTTGAAAGCTACTCCAGAGGTGATTCTTACAGTAAACCAGAGTTGAAAGGTTCTGCGCCATAACTTCATATTCTAGAGGGTGAGGCATTATGACCTGTTAGGGCTGGCATGGAAGAGGAGGTGGCGGAGGGAAGCTCAGGGCTTGTGGCTAAGCTCCTGATAACATACACCTTTCCTGTCCCCTACTCGGTCCCTGCAGTTTTATTCCACTTATTGGCAACCTGAAGTCAGCCTTCCTCTCTGCCCTTGCAGGTTAACACTCCAGAATTAGAGGTCATGAAAGACTGAGAATAGCTTTACCTACCTCGTTCCTACTTGTCCTTTAAGGGCATTACAAAAACAACCTCTTCAGCTGAAACCTTTCCTGATCCATCCCTGCTAAGTATAAAAGTATGATAACTCCTCTCTTCGACTCTTTTTTAAAATGTATGTATATTTTTATTGATTTCAGAGAGGAAGGGAGAGGGAGAGAGAGAAAGAAACATCAATAATGAGAGAGAATCACTGATCAGCTGCCTCCTGCATGCCCCTCACTGGGGATCGAGCCCGAAACCCGGGCATGTGCCCTTGACTGGAATTGAACCTGGGACCCTTCAATGCTCCATCCACTGAGCCAAGCCATCTAGGGCCTCTCTTCGACTCTTTATAACTCTTGGAATCTCATGCAATATTTTCTCAAGTGGATGCTCTTCAATGGTAGGGACCATGTGTAGTTCATCATCACAGCCCCGTGGCCCTTTGCCTATCCCGTCAATAGTGATTGAAGGGGACACAGAGCCCAGCTCCTTAGATGGGTTTTATTGATGCACCAGGATAGGTGGGGTGGTGGACAGAGGGCAGAGAGAAAAGTAATTCTGAAAACTCCATAAGCTGAAGAACATTCGGTGAAAGGGATGACTTGTTCTGTGTCTTCCTGCTGCTGAGATGGTCTGCACAGCAAAGCAGGTGAGAGGGAAGAGTGTAGGAGAGAAAGCACCTTGCAGAAATGGACTCACTGAGAAAGACCTGAGAGAGAGGCACCATGATTAAGATCTGATGTCCAGGGACATGCCAGCCGGACTGGCCAGGGAAGCATAAGCCAACGCCTCTCCAGCTGTCTTCTTCCGGCACTGGGCACTGGGATCCAGGGCTGGGACGCTCATGGCTTGTTGCTTGTGAAGTAGGAATACAGCCCCCTGGCTGTGAGCTCTCGCTTCCCTTCCGGCTGGGCAGTGTGCAGGCTGCCCTGGTCCTGCCTTCCAATCACTGTGTCCCTTGTCTGGTCATCAACCCACTCTTCCTTGACCAGGGGCTCTCTTTCATCCTGCCCTCCTGTCCCACTGCTCCCTGGGTGAGTGCTGCTGCCGTCCTGTGTGCCTGTTGGGGTGCTGGTCCCAGCCTGGGCTTGACCTCCTGGCACGGTCTCTTCTGCCTCACAGCTGCCTGACTGCGTCTGGGTCTGTCCCTGTCCTCTAGCCCCTGTCTGGCTCCTGTCCTGCTGTGTGGTCTGGGTGTGTGACCCTGTCTGTGTCTGAACATGCCCTCCCGTGGCTACCTGGCTCATCTGGCTCCTGTCTTGACTGTGGGTCTCAGTTCCTCTGGTCTGGCCATAGGTGGACTCTTGAGACTGGGTGCTGGTGCTTCCTGTCTGATGGCCCCTGCCCTGCTGGGTGTGTGACCCTGTCTGTGTCTGAACATGTCCTCCAGTGGCTACCTGGCTCATCTGGCTCCTGTCTTGACTGTGGGTCTCAGTCCCTCTGGTCTGGCCATAAGTGGGCTCTTGAGACTGGGTGCTGGTGCTTCCTGTCTGATGGCTCCTGCCCTGCTGGGTGTGTGACCCTGTCTGTGTCTGAACATGTCCTCCTGTGGCTACCTGGCTCATCTGGCTCCTGTCTTGAGTGTGGGTCGCAGTTCCTCTGGTCTGACCATAGGTGGACTCCCGTGGCTGGGTGCTGGTGCCTCCTGCCTGGTGGCTCCTGTCCTGCTGTACGGTCTGGGTGTGTGACCCTGTAGGTATCTGATCGTGTCCTCTAGTGGCTACCTGGCTCATCTGGCT
This sequence comes from Myotis lucifugus, assembly GCF_000147115.1. NCBI lineage: Eukaryota > Metazoa > Chordata > Mammalia > Chiroptera > Vespertilionidae > Myotis > Myotis lucifugus. Next base: position 2,674,966 of record NW_005871199.1, read on the forward strand.
CCTGTCCCACTCCGTGGTTTGGGTGGCACCTGTCTGGGTCTGAGTTACGGTGCCAGTAACAGTCCCACGTGTCTGGTGGGCTCTGTTCTGTTCTCTAGTCTGTGACTGTCTCTCCGACACCCACTCACTGGTCTGATGACTCTGGTTTGGCTCCACGTGCCCCCTCGCTTGTGTCTGCTGGCTCTCTCTCTCCTGTCTCTGGGATGCGTGCTGCACCTCCTGGTGACTGACCTGAGAAGAGCTGATGTCCGGCCCCTGGGTGTGTGCCCCAGCCCCGTCTTGCCCTCTGGAAGCCTGCCTGCCCTGGCCACCACTGCTCCCCTCATGACGCTGTCCTTTCCCACCGCCTCCCACTTCTGTGACACTTCTCTGTCCTTCTCCCAGCTCCGCTGAGGCCCCACGGGGGAAGCTTCCAGACTCTTGAGGTCCACAAGCTCCCTCAGGACCCTCACTCAACGTCTTAAAACAGGCCTGTGCGACTTTAAACACCAAGACCAGGAATTCCTTGAATTCTACGGTCCCTGTGTGGTCTTCATCCAGCAGGCGCAGGACCTGATCCACGGTGGCCGGGTCGTGGGGTTTCTGGGGAGAAGATCAGGCAAAGTCAGCAGCCCTCCCCACTCAGCTGCCAGGACCCCACCCCCGAACCTAGAGCCCACCTGCTCTGCCCCGAGCCCCCTTCCCATAGGGTTATAGCAGCATGATCACAAAATCACTTTCCTTTTTCAGTCCTGTCTCGCTCCCTCGTGGGTAGGAAACACCTTTTATTTTGTATCCTCTGTGTCTGGCATAATTTCTGGCCCACAGGGGGAAGTGAATGGAGATTTCATGAAGAATGAATAAATGATTGCATGCGGAGTGATTCTCTGGGCTGTCCTCGGGCCCTGAGCCCCGGCACTGAGGCCACATTCTCACCAAGAGAAACAGGGTGGGAACCTGGCTCCGGGGGAATTCTGTGAGATCCTTATTGAGGCTCAGGTGTTTCCCCAACTTAGGGGGTTGGGTGTCCCCAGGCACCACAGATTGCCCTGAGCAGGTGGACGCAGCACCCTGATACACCCACAGATCCCTGTCCCCAAGACCTTGACCATCCCAGTGCTTTAGCTGTGAACCAAAGGCAGGAAGAGGCAGGGAGGTGCACCTGGGTCTGGTTTGCTCTCCCAAACCCCATTGCTGATGTGAGCACTCAGCTAATGTTTTTGAGCAAATGCCGTGTACAAGGCACGGAGCTGAGCTTCTCATGAATGCTTATTAATGGATGACTAAATCTCTGCCAGACAGAGTAGATGATCACCATAGCAGATTTAAGAAGCAGCAGAAGTAGCAATTCTTTTTGTTTCTAGAATATTCCAAGGCTGTGTTTCTCCCTGAGCTGTCCCATTACAGTCCTTTCACCTTGTCTCCCAATTTGAATCAACCGAAGTCAAGGTCTTTTCTCTAAGGACCTGGTCTGTCAACTCCAGTGGCTGTCCCTTGTTCCCTCCTGTTTCTCTGCCTGCACAGCCTCCAGTAGGACCTGTGGGCTTGGATCTAGAGGCTGCCTCCTCGGATTCCTGGGGCCAAGGGTCTGGTCTGCAGACAAACCATCTTCACTCTCCCCTGAGCCCCTCCCCATCTGGCTGGGCCCATCATACCACGATGACGTCAGCAAACTCCTGCTCCAGGAGCCTTTTCAGTTCCCCCCGACTGAGCACCATGCAGTTGCCCTCTGTCCTGGCGTAGCGTTGGAAGGCGTCGATGATCCCATTGATGTTTCGCAGTAACTGAGGCATCTTGGTAGTCAAGCTGGAGAAAGAAGAAAAGCCCCGGGGGCTCCGGAATCAACCCCAGTGGTTTCCCCGGCAGCACTCCTGCTTCTAAGTCCTTTCCCTGTGTTCGGGCTCTGCTTCTGGTCTCGGTTGTCTTCCTTTCCTTCGTAACGTATTTATGGAGGAGACGCAGGGGTACATGGTGGTTAGAGGCAGGCTCCTGGGTCAACTGCCACCTACCCGGCAGGGGAGCTAGGGCAGGTTGCTTTGCCTCTAGTGCCTTAGTTTACTCACCATGAAATGAAGGCAATACTAGTATTTACTTTAGAGGATTAGTTTGCAGATTAAGAGAGATGATTCATTTAAAGCACTTGATAGATGCTGGTTCATTCAAAATGTTACCTATTAAATATCATTATACACATATGTTTGCATACGTCTCTATATAGTCTACTGCTCACTAAGTACTTTCATATGCATATTCTCTCTCTCTCTCTCTCTCTCTCTCTCTCTCTCTCTCTCTTTCTCTCCTCTCTCTTTACATCATCCTTATTATCTCTACCTTTTATAGGTGAGGGAGCAGACAGCGAAGTTGATTTGCCCAAGGCCACACCGCTTGTAAGAAATCCTAGAACCCATGTCTCCTGAACTCAAATGCAATGACCTTCGAGACTCTGCCCTCTGGACAGCCTATCCAGCCTATCTCTGCCTGTCACAGACTGAAAGAGTCCTGCTGGGAACACCAACCGGCAGTACTAGTAAGTATGTATGTGAGTCAATTCCTGCCTCACGTAGGGGCCAGGCAGGAACCTGAGGGCCCCACTCTACCCTTCCTTACTGCCCTTTAGGAAGGTGTTCAGCAAGAGGCTGGCCACCACCTGTGGGACCGCGGAGGAGGGGTGCTCTGCTGGGTGGAAGTCTGCCGGTTCTGAGAGTCCTGGTTTCTCTGGATGTGAGCTCTGTCTTCCGAGATGGGACCTGTCAGCCTGCTCAGAGGTATGTGGCTCCTTCAAGCCCGTAACCCCGGTGGCCTGTGAGGAAAGGTTCCCAACTGAAGGGAGATATTTTATTCTCATCCGCCAGGGGGGTGGGCTCAGGCAGAAGTGGGTTCTGGGTGTGGCTGGATGGGCAAGAGGCAAAGAGACCTGGAGGTGCAGAAGCAGAAGCCTCAGGGAGGCCCCAGGGAGGAGATGGTGCTGAGAGGCAGGGTTCAGATGCAGGGGGAGATGGACTGGTGGGGGCGGGGCGCTGTGGAGATGGAAAGGACGGGGGCGCAGGAAGAGGAGGGCCTGACAAGAGAGGGAAGGGAAAAAAGAAGGAGACCCGGTGGCTCTTCAGGAAGTGTCTTTTCTACCATCTGGCAGTCAAAAATTCAGACTGTTTTCTTGTGTACATCACAGCACAAAACTCAGAACATTGCACCTCTACAGAGACATGAACAGATCCTGCTTTTTGTTTTTTATTTTGTTTTTAACCCTATGGCCGACCTCAACCACTGACTATAAGCAGAAAAAATATTGAGATGGCCTTTTAGTTACACTTCAGATCCCTTAGAATAAATCCACAAACTCATCTTGCCTCGGTATTGCCCTGGGGTCAGAGCCCCTTGCTCCCTGAGAAGGTTCAACCCCATTGTCTCGGTTGGCAGAAGTACCATAACCTGATTCTGGTCTCACACACCCTGAGCATCGCCAAGAAGCTTCCAGAACTTTAAGAACAAGAGACCTCCCTGGTTGGTGTGGCTCAGTGGTTGAGCATTGACCTATGAACCAGGAGGTCATGGCTCTCACGCTCGATCCTCAGTAGGGGGCGTGCAGAAGGCAGCCAATCAATGGTTGTCTCTCATCATTGATGTTTCTGTCTCTCCCTCTCCCTTCCTCTCTGAAATCAGTAAAAATATATATTTAAAAAAAATAAAAGATCAGATCTTGGCTGATCCAGGAAGGCATGTGGGTGGTCTTGTTGCTGCTGCCAACACAGTGTCCCAGTGAGAGGCGCTGCTGCCCGGCCAGTGCGGGGAGGAAAGTGCCCTTTCCCCCCGTGCACTGGTTTGCCCGAGGCCCAGTCAGAGCGGACACTTTCCGCCCACAGCCCTGGTTTTATGAGGTCAGATCACCAAGAACTGAGAGTGAGAAAGAGGCTCCTAAGGGGGGCACTTACCTAATGCACAGGCGGGGTGAGGCAAGTGGCTGCTGAGCGTTGTGTGCAGTGCAGGTCAGCGGCAGGAGCCTTTTATAGGGATTTAATTGAGTTAGCGCTAGGGTTTGGACAAGATGCCCCACCCCATTGAAAGGCTTGATTCACCCAAGGCTCAGCCAAGCCCCACCTTTCTCCCGTTTTACCTGCTGACACGTGGCTGTGTTGGCCTAAGGATCTGACCCCTCCTACCACGTGTGGAGCCCTCTCTCAGCCCTCATCTCTCCCGGGTCTTCTTCTCATGACAGGGAGGCTCCTGTCCCATGTGATGGGCTCAGCACTGCTCAGCACGGGTGGGTCCTGGGGAACATTCTTGGTCTCTGTGTGACTGCAGAGTCATGGGGATTTTTTTTTTATACAAACATTCAAGAACATATTCATCTGTTGAGGGTTATCCTTTTCAAGGTGGTGGCTTTGGGAAGCTATACATGTTTTTTTCTGGTGATGTCATTATTTAGAGCATTCTTGGGATTCTTGTTTTGGAATTGCTTTTTATACCCAGTTTATGAGACATGCAAGGAATCCAATCTCATTTCTCTATAGTTGGGTCTCATATTTGATTAAAACAAAGAAGGTTAATACCTTCCACCTATCATCCCGTAGGTAGATAGCTTTTTATAGGATGGAGAAGAAGCTGGTAGGAGAAGAAGCTTAAGATGATTCTGTGCTTTTCTTCATTGCAAAGACAGGAAATTGAATTGGCCGACTAACTAGTATATATTTGTGGAGATCCTGCTTCATTTCAGACATAGGGCTAAGACCAGAGTTGAACAAGAGGAGAAATTTCCCTTCCTCCCTCCCTCCCTCCCTCCCTCCCTCCCTCCCTCCCTCCCTCCATTCCTTCCTTCCTTCCTTCCTTCCTTCCTTCCTTCCTTCCTTCCTTCCTTCCTTCCTTTCCTTCTTCCCTCCCTCCCTCACTCATTCTCTCCTTCCCTCTCTCCCTTTCTTCTTCTCCTCTTCCTCCTTCTCATTCTCTCTCTCTCTCTCTCTCTCTCTCTCTCTCTCTCTCTCTCTCTCAGATTTCTGGGGCTAGGAGAAAACTCTTTTAAAAAATATTTTTATTGATTTTTTTTTTTTTAGCGAGAGAGGAAGGGAGAGGGATACACAGAGAGAAGCATCGATGTGAGAGCAGAACGTTGATTGGCTGCCTCTTGCACGCTCCCCACTATAGATCAAGCCTGAAACCCGGGCATGTGCCCTGATCAGGAATCGAACAGGCAACCTTTTGTTGCACAGGATGACACCCAACCAACTAAGCCACACCAGCCAGGGCTCAAAGGAGTAATTTCAAATCTGACAGAGAAAGTCCCCGAGAGGGTAACAGTAATAGTAAGTATCATCTGACTGGATTTGACTTTCAGTACCATCTCATTTTGTTAGATGCTAATGACAGTCCTGAGAGGTGGGTGGTATGGCTGAGCCCCATAAGTGAGGACACTGAGAAATCCTCAGAGAAGTGGCCACTCAGTGGAGAAGGGATGGAGCTGGCCCACCCAGCTGTGAGTGAAATGCTTAGAACACCCAGAAAGGTTCGGAAACTAAGGGAAAGTAAGTTAGGGAATTAACAAGCCAGATGCTTTGACTGTAAGGTAGGTATCATTACATCCAATTTTCAGGTGAAGAAACTGAGGTACAGAGATGTTAAGTAAACCACCCAAGGCCACATAATGAGAAAAGTGAAAGACCTGGATTTGAACTTAGGTCTGCCTGCCTCCGAAGCCTGTGTGTTTCCATGTGCCCAGGGCAGGTCTGCGCCTGGGGTTGGGGCTGTGAATAGCTGTGGGTCCACAGAAGCAGAGAGAGGTAAATGAGGTGTCTGTGTGTGTAGGGTAGAGGGAGGTTCACCAGAGAGGGTAGTTCGGGCTAAGGGAGATGAGGAGGTGGGAGATTGGGACTGGCAGTCTCTAACTGAGTGTACATTTGTGTGTTTGTAAAGTTCATAATGAGTTGTTACAAACGAGTGACTTTACTCTGGACAGACAGAGGCCAGGGACTCTATCAGAGCTCTTATCCCCTGCTCACTCTGCTTTGGAGAAAACAGAAATATCTCAAAGCAACAAACTCATTTTTGCCTCTGCTTTCTTCTTACACACTTGCTGAGAAATTCATCGCTGACCTCTACTTGGTTCATTTCTGCCTATGTCTAACAGCCGGTATGTGCTACCCGTGGTGAGATAAAGAATATGATTCTGCTTTTAGGAACTCTGTCTCATCTGGAGAACAAGACATGTGCACCAAATAATTTTCTAACAATGGAAGACAGTTTTTGTAAAATGTTAATTAAAATTGGCTGCTCACCAGACACCTTCACCTCCACCCAGGGACAGAGAATGGTGACGCACGACAGGGGACAGGCATGGCTCTTAGAGAGACAAAGAACAGCGGACAGTTCCAGGCCTCCTAATGTTCTCTGTGCCCAACTGGAGCTTCTTCTCTCAGACCTACCCTACCTGGACCCTGGTCAGAGCATCCCGGGAGCCCAGATGCTCAAGTTCAGCCCTGGAAATGCCAGGCAGGATTAGGCAGATACCAGAGCCATCCCTGTTGACAGTCTCCAGTGACTTAGTGAGTTTCTATTAGCCATTCTGGGCCTAATCCCCAACTGGACAGGTTGCGTTGGCCCTGCTGTTTCTCTGAGTCCCCAGCCACGCAGGGAGCACGTGACTAACATGATGACTAGCCTCCTTGGTTTGGCCAGGAAAGCTGCCATTTGAAAGGGAGTGAGAATTTCCCAGAACTAAGTGTCCAGCTCCTAGAGCAAGCAAACTGGAAGAATCTTCTCGTAGGGAGGAAAAAGGAACATCATGGCAAGAACAGTGGGAGGAGGGGTTCTCCCTTTTCCTGCTTCACCAGTGTTCCTGCTCAGCACTCCACAGTTTTGGTGGTAGCAAAGCTTTGTTGGCTTACATGTAAGGGGAATGTACATTTCCCGCCATGCCCTAATACTACCATCATCTCTGGTCAAGAGTATAGACTTGTCATCCCCACAGAACTGTAGCTTACGCTGCCTTCCGCCTCCTGCGGGCCCTTGTTCCAGCATGAATGCTTTCCTCTCCTCCTCCTCCATCCAATCAGAACAACTCCAACACCGCCGGTTCCATAATATATTTTCAGATGATCCCAACCAGATGAGATCTCTCTTTAGCATCTTAGCTTGCCCTCAATAGTCTTTTGATGGTGCATCTTTTATAGCATTTATTTTACTCTGTCATCCTTATCATTGCTTATCTATCTGTATAATCCTCCTTTTTGGATTTGCCCCTCTTTGAGACAAGGCTGATTTGTAGTAAATGTGGGATGAGTTGATGTGGAAGCCCTGCCCATTCTTCTGGAGGACACAGCTTTCCTCTAAAATCATGAGGGCTGTCCCCCTATTCCATCCCACTAGAGCTACTGGGCTTTATCCTTGTGCTCCTGGGGCTAGAGTGGGATATCCGAGGCTAAGGGGTATGGGGAAAAGCTCCATTGCAGCACTAGTCAGGGCAAACTGGATTTGTGCTGGTTTCCCTACAAACCCTACAAACCTGTCTGTTCTGGTCTCTACTAGGGTTGGTCTGCTTTGAACTATTTCCTCCCTCATTGATCAAAGCACCTATCCCTCCCAGAGAGAAGCCAGGATTAAGAGAGGATGACAGGGTGTTCTGAGCACACTGAATGAAAAAGGAACACCGAGGATGTGCCAAGGGGAAAGCCAGTGAGTAGGGAGTTACTAGTGGGCTTGGAATTCAGTCCTCATTTAAAGGGCAGCGCGTGAGGAGCAGGTGCAGTGTGCTGTGCGCACCAAGGTCATCCAGGGGCCACGGGCTGTTGGTAAATGTGCGCACTCACTGTCTTCAGACACCTTGACGTTAGGAAAACAAGAAGGCACCCACACAAGGTTCTTATCTTCAGCGGTGGAGAGAGACCAACCCAGCTCACCACCTCTCTGGCTACAAGGCTTTGAGTAAGGTCCTGAACCGCTCCGACCCTCTGCTCCCTTACCTGTAGAACAGTGATAAGCTCTGCTCAGGACACGTGGCTGTTGTGAGGTTAAAAATACACACTGGGTGTGAAAGTGCGTCTTAAACTGATGAACACTGAAACATATGGGGAGGGGGGTGTTGTTATTTAAGTAGTAGCAGTGAGCTGTTCGTTTGAATACAGAGAAGAGGAATGTATACAAAATGAATGTTCAAATGGATCACTCATTCTATCTTTTAAAAAACACCAAACTATAAATAATAAATACAAGACACACCTTGAAAAATCTAAAAACAGAAGTTAGAGAAAAACAACAACAGTGGAATTATTCACTAACAAAGGTATGTTTATTTTTCCACAAAAGGGTTTACCACAGACTTCCTTCAATTACCCGTGTGTTAGTTGATACACCATTAACTCTTTCAGAACAAATGAGTATAAAGTTTAATGTTAGGAGCGGTGGTTTGCAGATCAATCCAAAGTAATACTGTAATTATCTACGAGGCAGAAGGAAATAATTTCAGTTTATGCAGCCTTTGTGGTGCAGAAAGCTGGACCGTCTCACAGTTATCCACATGGAGCTGCTGAGGGACTGGGGACAGGACTCCTCCCACCAGAGTAAGACCCTGCTTTCACTCCCTGACTCCTGAACTGGGAGTGACCAAGGCTTGGTGGCCTTTGCAGTTATTGCAAGGATTACATGAATCCACGGACCTGCCAACCGTTGCTGCATAAGGAGTTATAAGGAATACAGATCAGGCACATGTGTGTGTTACTCCCCCCCCAACCCCCCGCCGTCCCCCCACCATATCTGCTGGTGAAGTGGCAGCCATTGACAAGAGAGAAGTCACCTTTCTCCATGCACACCGGTGTGGGCCTGATACTGGGCCTGTATCTCTGACCATCGAGGGAAGCTGGTCACGGGCAAGGGCTGGAGGGCTGGATGGTGGCAGTGGGGCTCCAGGAAACAGTCACAGAGGCCAAGGTCTACCAGCTAAACCTTCACTCAGGGCCTGGGAGTAAATTTCAGGTGAAATGAATGCCCTGACCACGGACACTAGAAGACGCTGCTGAGGAAGTGGCGAGGAGTCCATCAGGCCTGAAAGGGACCTGTTAGTGCAATGCAGTCAGTTCACTTACTGATGAGGGCACTGGGGGTCCACTTCGTCTCAGCCACTACTGACTGTGCACACATTAACGTAGTCACCACACAGCCTGGGTGCTCTTTCTAGTTCCCCTAGCCCGGCTTTTCATGGTCTAGGGTACCCTCCACATACACCTCCAGTTTTCTAGTAAATCATCAGTCTCTTGTATCTGGGTCTGGACTTTTAGCCCTTGTCTCTTTTCCAAAGCAGTATGTATTTTTTCTTATTAAAAGTACTACAGGTACATGAAAGAAAATTTAGAAAATTACGATATCAGAAGGAAAAATAAACATTCCCACCCACAGAAACAATCATTTGATTGTCTATCCTTCTATTAGTACGTGTATACATAAGTAATGATCTTAATGGCTAACACATAGGACTTTATACAACTTACTTTATTGCAGTTATTAACTCATTCAGACCTCCTAGCATCAGTGAAGTAGGTACCATTATTATGTCTATATTCAGATGAGAAAAACAAGGGACAGAGAAGTTAAGTGACTTGCCCAAGGTCACAGAACGTGTGAAGGACAGTTTCAGGCACAGAGTCTAGTATGTATTTCGAGGATCAGACTGGGGAGTTCTAGGCACCTGTAACACCCAGTCTTTCCCTAATTTTGTGTCTCTTATTCCACTGCTTCCCTAACCCCCTGCAAGTACAATCCATGTCTCAAGTGGGGAAAAAAGTGTGTGGGAGGAAGCTCTTTGGCTCTGTAGCCTGGGCTTTTAATCACTCCATTATAGTGTTCCCGTAGACAGACATTTTTCTATAATATTGGCATTATTTTATATACAGTATACTGTTTATTCTTCTGATTTTCACAATTACCCTTTTAAGGCCATTAAATAGCGAAGAATTCCACTGAATGAAGGTGCCGTTACTTAATCATCCCCCTCTTCCCTATTTAGGTTGCCTTTTATAATAAAACACACAACACGAACATTCTTAAACATTTTTGTGCCTATTTATAAATTTTTCCTTAGATATCTAGAAATGAAATTGTGGATTCAAAGAACATTAATAACGTTCATGCCCTCACATGCCAGAGACCAAATGACTCTCTCAGAAGGTGGTCTCAAGTCCCTGCTTTATTTGATGGTACCCGAGTGCCGAACTCCCTACGTTGTGAAGAGAAAATTGGTTTTTCCTCCAAGTGTTTATTGGCCATTTTATTTTACATATAATTTTTGGTTCATTTCCTTTGTCCATATTTTTTTATAGAGATGGAAAATTGCCATCTTCTAAACTAAACAACTTGATTTCGCAAATTACTTTTGAACACTTTTTTCTTTATCTCTGGTTATTGTGTCCTTTTTCTTTCCTGTCATCTCTAGATCCTGGAGTCTTGAACATTTTATTAAAAACTCCCCAACCTTCTTGATGCTATGAGTGAGGCTCCTGCAGCCAAAGAGGCTGGTGTGGGTTCATCTGGGGAACAAGCTGCTGAGCCCCTGGAGGGGGCGTGAGGAAGAGGAGGGTGTGGGCTGCTGCCCAGGGCCCGATGCCCTGTGGCCCAGCTCTGGGCTGGAGGCTGCTCTGACGGAGCCCTGAGGCACAAGTCTCACCCCCTTTGGGCCCCAGGGCTCATCTGAAAAGCAGGGGTGCTGACGGCTCTTTCCAAGATGTAGTGAGGATCCAGTGTGAAAGGGTGTAGCAGATGGTTACGAACGATAACAAAGCGAAGGTTAATTATGTTGAGCTATGATTGTGGTTCTGCTTCTTCAGGGAATGAGTTGGGTGGTTTGGGGTGGGGAGGTCCACGTTGGTCATGTTTGGAGAATGTTTGACATTTGGGGTAGAAACGTGAGTGATCTCCCCACACCGTGCTCTCTGAGGCTCAGTTTCTTCACCTGGAAAGTAAGGATAATATTAGTACCAACCTTACTGGGCTGTGTGAGGATTAAATGAGTTAACTGAGATGAGCTGTTGGCACCTAGTAAGAGTTTTACATAGATTAACTCTTTTCATTCTCACACAATCTAGTGAGGTAGGGACTATTATTGTTTTATTTTACAGGGGAGGAAACAGACCGGATGGGTGAAGTGGTCAGCCAAAGACTGCAGAGCTAGTAAGTGACTAAGCTGGGATATGCAGCCAGGCAGTCTGTCTGAGACTCCGCATTTCTGGCCACTCTACATCCTGCCACTGTCTATACTGGGTGGGGAGGAAAGGGTGGCAAGGAAGGAGGGAAGCCTGGCCTTTCCCTCCCTGAAGTCGAAGTCAGGCTTCCTTCAGCCCCTCCTCGCGTAGCTTCCTCCAGCCACACCTCCTCCAGGAAGTCTTCCCGATGAGCCCCACCCATGTGATCACTCCTATTTTCTTCATCGACTTTGAACTTATGAACCTTGTTTTCTGTATAGTGCTTTGAAATGCTCTGAAATTTTTATTCAATTCAGTGGGCATCTATCAAATGCCTATTATGCAAGATTAGAACCGTAGGTATGCAAACATGGATTAAACCTAGTTCTTCTCTGCCAGGCATTTATAACTTATGTCAGGGCTGTAGAAAAAGACAGCTATACAAATGAAAGAGAAATGGAGATCAGTGTTGTAAAAGAAATATGTGCAACGTACTAAGAAGTATGGGGAAGATAATGGTTTATTCAGACAGGGGGTGGGTGCCTGTGGGGCAGCTTCACAGAGGGCGCATCTGCACTTGGTCTTGAAGGATGGCTAAGGCTTTAAAAAGCAGTGTGTGGGGAGAGCATGGACAAAGACGCAGGTGGTAAAACAGGCTCCACCAAGTATGGCAGCACCGGCAGTGCTATTGAGCCCATTGCATCCCTATGAACTCTTTGTCCTGAAGACTTGTTCATGTGTTTGCATCTCATGTGCATCGTCAGTAGAGGCCCTGCTTTCTGTGCTCTTGTTCTAGATTCCCCCTAAGCTGACATGATACTCAGACCTCCCTTCTTCTGGCCAGGTGCTCACGTCCATTGCTCCATCTCCCTGGTCTGGCAGGAGCACCCCTCTGGGCGGAAGTGAGAGCAGAGTTGGAGCCCTGCAGTGGCTGCATTCTACTCAGTGCCTGAACTTTTTAGTAGGAAACCTACGGAATCTGCCTCCCCACCCCCTCTCCGTGCCAGGGAAAGCATTCAGCTGTGCTATTTTGTGTCATTCTGAAGGTGTGGCTTCAGGGAATGGGTGCCAGGGCTTGGGATTGAGATGAGGAATTTAAATACTAGACCACCTCTGAATGAGCAGGGAGCTCTTCCCAGACTATTATTTTTCATTTTCCCATCCATTCATCTACCCATACAACAAACATTTGTTTAACCTGTTCTCTGTGTCAGGCAATGAACTTGGTGCCAGGGACTCAAAGACCAAAAACACACAGTTCTTTGCCTGTAGCTCAGAGTTTAGTGGACATGTGACCACACTTTGATCAAGGTAACACAGAGAAGGGGTACCCAATTGGAGGAGTAAACGATGGCTGTCAATAGTCTGCGTTGGCCACTGGATTGCTGGTGATTTTCTTCATGGAGACAGAAAACAGGAGGAGGGACAGATGTACGTTAGGCCTGGGGACGGAGATGAGTTGATTTCGGTCGTGGGCATGTTGAGTCACTTGGTGATGGGGCACTGGAGCTGAGGGGGTGTCAGGCCCTCAGGTAGAGATTGGGAAATCTTCAGGATATATGTCCCAGGTAAAGAGTTAAGAGTGTTGGGTTTGAGGGAAGTGCATGAAACAGACCAAGAAGATCATTTTAAAGAGGGATGGAGAAGAACAGGAAGTTGGACCAAGGAGAGGATGCAAGTGTGGCCTGTGTCAAAGAGATGCCGTGAGAGGAAGGCTGAAAGGTTCCGGGGTTGGCCGTGGGAGCAGGGCAGGCCCCAGACACAGCAAATGCTGAAGGACAGGAGGAGAAGTCAGAACACAGTGGGTTGAGGAGTGAGTGGGAGGTGATGAGGGGAGAGAGTGAGGGGAACTTTTCCAGTAAGTTTGGAGAAGGGAAGGCCCAGAGAGGGATGGTGAAGGGAGAGACCAGAATCGTTTTCAGATGGGAAAGCCTTGATTGGGCTGTTATATTGAGGGGAAGGAGTCAGTAGAGAGAAAAGCTGAACGTAGAAAGTCTGTGTCACTAGGCTTGATGGGATCCTAGAGGGGCCTCTGGGCCTCAGGGCCACAGGGAACTCCAGGCCCTGTGGGCAGAGTAGCCTGTGGCCTGAAAGGCTGCCATGCCAAGCCGCTCGGCCGCCACCCAGGCCTCAGCTCCTCCCTCACTGCACCACGGGCTGTGTTGGACCTTTGTGTTGGAAAGGTAGGCTCGGCTGGCAGAAGCGCTGACTGGGGACCTAGCCCAAACCTCCTCTTGTCTCCATGGCTTCCGTCTGTATTTGGCAGCAGGAAGCTGTCCTTGGTCCCCAGCTGTGGGGTAGGGCGGATCATGAGACATGCCTGGCACTAGGTAACCCACTTGAAGCCCCAGGCCTTGGTTTTGAGCCAAGCAGAGGGCTGGGCTAATTTAGCAAGGGCCTGTGATTAGGCTGCCACCTAGTGTTGAGTTGGGTGTACAGCAGGGAGGCCCCTATAGGGGATAGGCAAGAAAGACGGAGAACCAGAAAGACTGCAAAGAAGCCAGACTTCAGAGAGGGTCTCCTTGCTTCCCCATTCATGATTAATGACTAATTAGGTATATAGCAAATGGATCCTACTGGTAATTTATCAATAATATTAGTCAGTGGTTATGTGCCTAAATCTTTGCTACTCCTACTCAGATTGTCCTAAAAAGTTGTTTTAGCCCTGGTTTGGCTCAGTGGATAGAGCGTCAGCCTGCGGACTGAAGGGTTCTGGGTTCGATTCTGGCCAAGGGCACCTACCTCAGCTGCTGGCTCTATTTGAGGCAAACAATCGATGTGTCTCTCTCACATCGATGTTTCTCTCTCTCAATCTCTCCCCCTCCCTCTACTCTTTCTAAAAATCAATGGGAAAAAAAATCCTCAGATGAGGATTAACAACAACAAAAAAGTTGTTTTAAATAAAAACCTAGCTACACAAGTAAGATGGGCCCACTATGGGGAAATTGGGGAAGTATAATGAGGACAATATAAATCAAATCATCTTTCCATTAATTAAAAATAAACAACCTTATTTTTGATGGCTTGTGAGTTCCACCCACTTCTTTTCCTGCCACTGAAGGTTCCTGGTGCTATGGTGCCCTGTATACAGTGAGTGCACAATCAGTGCTTGTGAAGTGGCTGATTGCTGCCTGGTGCCCACTGGGCTCCAAGTTTCCTGTAAACATCAGATAATGAGGTGCTGGAGGTGGAAGCTGGTCTGTGGCTTAGTGGTTAGGGAGCTGCCCGAATTCTCCACGTCTCCTGCCGTGACAACAAGCTCAGCCCTGCAGGAAGTGGTTTTGGATGGTGCTTCTGGATCACCTGAGTGTGAGTCAGTCTTGGGAGGAGTTAGTCTCTTGACAATCAAATGTTGAATACCTACTGTGTGCCAGGCAAGGTGCTGGCTCCTGGGGATATAAAGATGAAGGTTGATGGAGACAGGATCCACAAACTTACTGGATTGCCACCTGATAAATGTGGTCCTAGAGTTAGATACAAAACACTGGGAGAGCTCTAGCTGGTTTAGCTCAGTGGATAGAGCATTGGCCTGCAGACCAAAGGGACCCGGTTTCGATTCTGAGTCAAGGGCACATACCTCAGTTGCAGGCTCCTCATTGGCCCAGGCCCTGGTGGGGCTCGTGCAGGAGGCAACCAATTGATGTGTTTCTCTCACATCGATGTTTCTCTCTCTGTCTTTCCCTCTCTCTTCCACTCTCCCCAAAAATCAATGGAAAAATATCCTCAGGTGAGGATTAACAAAAACACACAAAACAAACAAGAAAACACACACTGGAAGAGCAGAGGGGGATGTGGAAGTGACTCTGGGGATGAGTTACTCCAGAAAGGCTTCCCAGAAGAGGAAGCCTGAGAGTTGGGCCTGGGGGATCCAGTGGTCCAGGCATTGCAATAGGTTGGGGGGCTTTGGGGTCAGGTGGAAAAAGAAAAGGTATTCTAGACAAAAGGAATAAGTGCAGTGACCTGGATGTGTGGAAGCTTAAAGTGTGTTCCAGGACCCCCAGAAGGTCCTTCCATGGCTCACATTTCTAAATCTGAGCTGCACTGTTGAAGAGGGTGCTGCTGCCTCAGAGCCTGTGTGAGCAGCAGCTGCCCTGGACTGCGGTGGCCCCCTCCCTCGCTCCCCTCGCTGCTTCTTGGGTTTACCTAGCAAAGAACAGCCAAGTCTGCTTGTGCTGGCCGGCCCCATTCCATGCCCCTTCCCAGAGGCCCAGACAGATTGTCTAGACCAGTAGTCGGCAAACTGCGGCTTGGCAAACCGCGGCTCGCGAGCCACATGTGGCTCTTTGGCCCCTTCAGTGTGGCTCTTCCACAAAATACCGACTTCTGCGCATGGGCCACGAAGTTTCAATGGCACTGTACGTGCACGCCCGCACGTGGCGGTATTTTGTGGAAGAGCCACACTGAAGGGGCCAAAGAGCCGCATGTGGCTCCGCAAGCTGTGGTTTGCCGACCACGGGTCTAGACAGATGTGGCTGCTGCTCCTCTCACTGCACCCTGTCCTTACTGCTGTCATGGCCCCTTCCACACTGATTATCTCTCCTTTAGGGTCTGTTTTCTCCACTGAACTATGTGCTCCTCACAGGCAGGAAGTATGCTTGGTTTGACCCTGCATTCCCAGGCTCTGGCACTGGACCTCACAAAAAACACACACTCAGAAAATTCTTAATTAGTCAGTTTGTTCTGTGAACACATCCGGGTCACTCAGCTGGTGGTGTCTCAGTTGCCCCATCTAACCTCATTAGGGATTAGGGTAGGACTGTAAGTAGTCTGATGCAAGGGTGAGAAGGTCCAAGGTTACACTGTCCTCATCAACCCCAATTAATGCTTGATTGAGAAGGTCATAATCAAGGCTTATGTAATAAGGGCCCATTATTTGATTGATTAAAACAGGTTTTCAGCTGGCAGCTTAGCAAGTACATGACTGCACAGCCTCTCCCACTCCACCTCCAGGGCCAGTATGTGACAGATTTAGGTGGAAAATGCCAGGAATGCCTTGAAGATCCTGCTCTAGCTGGTGAGCTGGGTGCTCCTGGGACAGGGAGGACACTGGTGACCAATGTGACCTAATTCCTGGGGCCCTTTGTTCCCAGGATAGGTCTTGGCAGCCTGCCCAGTTGTTGAATCAGCTATTGAACAGCCCACCAGGGACTGGGGCAAGATGAGAAGCACATCTCCTGGGTCCTGTCCTGTTGCATCATTGGCCCCATTTGGGAACCCTGGACCTTGACTTTTCATACGAAGTCAGCTAAAGAATTGGGGCATTTTAATAAAGTCCTAATTCCTAGAGGGAAGTTTTGTGATGATGCCCTTCCAAGGGCATGACTGTCTCTGGTCCCTTTAATCATTACTCCCCCTGTTACCTCCTAAATGTAATAACTTCCTAAGTTTCCACTTCCAAACCTCTCCTGCTAGTTCTCCACACTCTATCATCAGATGGATAGACAGGTGGGTGGTAGAATAAGAGGACAGATGATGCATGAGAAGTCAGCCTGTGCTTATGACAATCTAGGGACATCAAGTCCTCCAGTAGTTGTAGGTGCTAGTGGACGCTGCCATAGCAGTGCCTTGATTTCTGAAGGCTTGCTATGAATAACCAAAAAGCTAAATGTAAACTCTTCCACTTATTTTTCAGGAAATAAGCAATAAATTGAATGCAACGGATACCTCTTCTGATACTTGCTACTTATCAAAACTTTCAAGCATGAAAATATCTTTGTCTTCCCCTTTCAAAATGGACATAACCTGCAAATAGAGCACCTCGAGAAAAGTACACCCATAAAAACAATAAAACAATACCACGTGTACTGGTTAATAATGCAGATTTTGTAATCAAAGAAAACACGATAATTTAAGAGAAACATCAAAAGTGCTTTATTCAAAGTATTGTTCATCGCTAGCTACACATTTCCCCCATCTTTCAGGTAATTTGTGGATACCGTCCCCATAGAACTTTTCTTGTTTTGAGGCAAACCATTCAGAGACCCAATTTTCCACTTCTTTGTACGTTTTGAAGCGCTGCTCAGAAAGTGCATGTGCCATCGATCGGAACAAGTGGTCATCTGAAGGAGCAATACAACAAAATAACATAATATCAAATCACATATATATCAACATATGTGTAACTCCATCTATTGACAAACATCCGCATTATTAACCGGTATACCTGGTAAAACAACACTGCAAACAGTTTGGCAAATGTCTCCTTCATAAGCCCATCATTCTAGAGCAAGCCTTGTTGTTCATGTGGCCGTGCTCCTGCCTGGGAACCACACATAGCTGCAACCGTCATCTGCATTCCTACAATCTGTGACCTACTTTCCTCAAATACCATGATGTCATGCACATTTTGTGTATTGCTACATAGTCTTTATAATTACTTTAAATGACTCTAAAATATTCCATTCATTATGAGTATTTAGGTTGCTTATATTGTTTTGTTTTTCCTTTGATCATTTTCATGAATTAACAGGTGTTAGGTATTTCACCCAGTGCTTGGCAAAATGTATATGCTTAGTAGGTGCTTTATTTTCTTCCTATCTCTTTCCTTCATATATATCTTTATATTTGGGTTTTTCCTTAGGGTACATTTTGTAGCATAAATATTGAGGTCAAGAGTTGAAAAAATTGCATGGCTTTTCACACATATTGCTGCCATGTTGCTTTATTAATAACAATGATGATAATATAAATAGTTCTACGATTACACATACTATCTCATAAAATCCTCCCACCTTCTCTGAGGGGTAGCCATTCCCCCATTTTTAATGAACAAGCAGAGGCCCACAAGTTTGAAGGAATGTGTCCAACATCCATGTCTGTTCTGTTTTCTTCTTTCTCCCCAGGGTCTGGTACAGTGCCCGGCACAGAGAATGACTTCAATACATGTTTGTTGAATAAAGTCCACAAATGAGGGTGTCATGATTTAAATTCTGGTGCGTTTTCCCTTAAATCTTGCCAACTGGCTTTGGACATTCACTGGGGGTCGGGGGTTAAAAATGTGGGTGTTGCTATACCTTTTAATTGAGGACTCAGACTTAGTTAAGCACCCATTCAGGCTCAGGGCGAACATGTGAGAGTTAATGTTGTGCTGTGGGTGGGAGTTTAGTGGCCTGAGTATAGTTACCCTAGAACTGTACCTGTTGCTGTTTCCCTGCCGTCACCCACGCAGAGCTGCTGCACCGTTCTGAGAACAGTGCTGTAAGAGAATGGTCCTAGGTGCTTGGTGGCTACATTACATTTATAGGCTTTGCTCTTGTCTTCCGGTTGTGTGACTTGATCATGCTTTCACAGAAACACTGTCCTCATTGGAATTGCTCTCTAAAATCCAACTCCACAGGCTGAAGAGGCAGAGTGGCCCCTGGACTGAATTTCCTTCGGTTCCATCCTTCCTGCTTTCAGAGGATGCATCCCAAAGAGCACCAGCCCCAGAGTCCTAAGTGCTCACTTTCTGAGGTCATGTCCTGGCACAAGGCAGAAACCTGCCCCATTTCTGTTGCACTGGGTGTGTGTGTTGAGTGCCAGAAGGGTTCTTCAGAGGCCCTTTAAAGAGTTAGGTCTCTCCACGGATGCTATCTGGCTGGGCAGAGGCTGTTGAGGTCAATGGCAGGGCTGGCCTCGGGGTTATGGAAGAGACCCCAGGTGGTAGGGCTTCCTGTGTGCTGGGAATTGAAGACCTACTTTAAACCCTGGCATCTCTATGGAAAAGAGTGTGGAGAACTAGCAGGAGAGGCTTGGAAGTGGAAACTTAGGAAGTTATTACATTTAGGAGGTAACAGGGGGAGTAGTGATTAAAGGGACCAGAGACAGTCATGGAGCTAAAAGATCAGGTAATAAAGGGCCAGACCTCCCAAGCAGTCCCACTGACATGTGCTGAGCACCTGCTATGTGTATGTGCTGGTCAGCCTTAGGAATACAATAGCGAATAAGACAGATATCTGTGTTCAAGAAGATGCCACAGACTACCTGGGAGGCAGAAGCACAAAATAACAACAACAAAAAAAACAGCATGGTCAATATTCCACTAGTGAGAAAATCTGTGGGCGCCCAGAGAAAGGGGTGAGATGCCAAGGATCTGCAAACACTTCAAAGACATAATGTTTGGTCTTGCACTGAAGAATGGCGAGGGTTCAACTGGTGTGGAACAGCTGGCAGAGCATATTGGTCAGAGGGGAAAGCAAAGTCCCAGAGGCTCACAAAGACACAGAGGAAGGAGAAGGTTTCCACTGGAGGGCAGGTCAAAAGTGGCAAAGGCATGTGTGAGGCTGAGCAGGATGGGAAGGTTGCCACCATTCAGTGCAACCTTGAGTGTGTGTGATGTGTGTGAATATGTGAGTGTGTTTGAAGAGAGATCTCAAGCCCCACTGCAGTGGGTAAAGATTGATAGAATTGAGTAAGTAGAGGCTCCTCTATTTATTCCTTCAAGAGAATATTCATTAAGCACCAACCACATGCTAGGCATCCGGAGAAGGGAGGCGAATGACAGAGACAAAGACCCCTCATGGAGCTTACACTAGTGGGGGAGGCAGAAATACACCAATAAGCAAGTCATTACAGAGAGTGGTAGGATTAGGAAGGAAATGAACTTGATGGTGTGATACCGAACAACTGTATCTCAAGGGGCAGGCCGCACAGGTCTCCCCAAGAAGGGAACGTTTGAACAGAGGCCTTAAAGATGAGAAAGAGCAAGAGGAAAACTTCAAAACAAATGGGAAAACTTGGTGTACTTGGGGAGGAGATGGAAATGGGGATGGGATGGTGAAGGCCAAACCATGACCCAAAGGTGCTAAGTTCAAGTTGGGAAGGTTCTAGCTTTGGATGTGGGTTCAGAGTCCTGAGTTCAGGTTTTGGAGAGTCTTCTGATTGGGGAGAAGGGAACCATCCTCATGTGAGAGGGGTTTGGAGAAACAATTTGGGTTGGAGGCCCTGAGGACTGGGTGAGCTGGGCGGGCCTCTCCCTTCTTGGTCTGGGCAGGGACGCAGGAGGGCAGGGTTTCAAAACAACGCAGTTGGAAAAGTCTGGCTTGTTCCTGATCCAGTGCTGAGTTTAGACGGGTGGGACCCTGGCCTCTGCACTGACCTTAATCCGTCCTCGGTAGCAAGTTTCAACAGGCGTCCTGATGGGAGCCTCAGCCAGGGAGGAGCGCCCTTAATCAGCAACCGAAACTCTGAGCGGGCGGTAATTAGGTCCAGGCAGCTGAGAGGTGATCCTATCTCTCCATCATTAGCAATGGGGAGAATGTGAGGGGCCCCCTGCTATTCCCTGGCTCCTCTCCAACTTCCAGAGAAGGCTCAGGGGCTGGGGCAGGGCTGCCTCTGGGGAGGATGACTTCTAGGTACACAGAGCAGAGCCCTGCCCTGCGTGGTGGGCGCAGAGGAAATGGCCCAACTGAGACCCCGAGAGGAGACAGGCAGGGAGGACCCTCTGAGACCCCTGGACTCCGGGAGTTGGTCTCAGGAGGAGAGGAAGGGTCTTTCTTGCTGATGGTGCCACTTGTTATGACGCCATCCAGCTGGTCTTAGCATTTTGAGCATTTTTTTTTCTTGTCATTTTCCTCTTTCATAAACATCACACACACACACACCCTCATGCACACACGCACACACATTCATGCACACACGCACTCATATACACATGGCTTATCACAGGCTTTGGAGGTAGAAAGTGACTTAGAAGAAAAGAGGTGTGATAGAAAGCTCACAGTTGGAATGGGGGGGATTAAGGTTTCAGTTCTTACGAGTTGACTCTCAGTTATGTGATTGTGACCAAGTTACTTAAATGGTGCTGAAATACCCAGGTCTATAAAACATGCATTTTTAAAAAATTCATCTTTATTTTGAACACTTATCATGAAGAACTGAGATCCTAGTTGGCAGTTATATGTAAACTCCAAGTTTCTAGCCCAGTGTAACATGTGGAATTATCATTCAGCCATATTCTTAGAGTGGGCTTGTATAAGAACAGACGCGGTCAGGCGTAAGAGGTTGTAAACATTAAAAACCCTTTTGAGTTAACTTCTTCATATGCAAAATGACAGCTGGACCGTAGGACTGAAGCATCCTTCTAGGTCAGTGTGATTCTGAGGAGCAAACACAGATGGAGGCCCTTCTCAGGGAGGTCAGGACAAGGCCCTTCTTTGGGGGGGGGGGTGTCAGGACAAGGCCTTTCTCAGGGAGGTCAGGACAAGGCCCTTCGGGGGGGGGGTGTCAGGACAAAGCTCCTGGTGGCCTCGAGGAACCTGGAAGCCCCTGAGCATGGCGGCCTGTGTCAGGGCGCAGCCTTTGGCTCAAATGCCAGCCCCACCTCTTATTAGCTGTTTGACTGTAGGCAAATTTCTTAACATCTTTGGGTCTCAGTTTTCTTCATCTGTAGAATTGGGATAATTATTCTATCTCCCTTGCTCTGGGGATGGGAATGGAGAATGAAATGCAAGAATTATATAAAGTGCTTTGCACGGTGGTTGCATATGGGATGTCGGGGTGATGGCTGACAGGCACAGGGCCTACTTGAGCTTGATTTTCAGGTTCTGATTTCTCAAAGCCGCCTCGCTCTAACCTGTCCCCAGAGGGGAAGGCTCGGCCCTCCTGGCCGCTGGAGGCTATACCAGAGCAGACACAGAGGGGCCCAGCTGGCTCAGGACAGGGTAGGACCAAGGAATTAGAGAGTGTGGGACACGGAGGGCCTTCAGACATCAGCTAGTTCCGCCCTCCATGTCACAGTGAGGGAGCTGAGGCCCAGAGAGGTAGGTGCCCAAACAAAGTTTCACAGCCAATTAGTGGGAAAACCTGGGTAAGGACCAGGTGGCCTAATAGTCCACCCACTCAGGTTTTATAACTTATCCTTGAGGGAATCCAACCTGTCTCGCTGTTGGAGAGCCCTGTCCTGCCTGGCCTAGGGAGCTTGTCATCCCTGAGGGACAGGCCAGTGGCGTGGCAGTGTCTTTCTCAAAGTCCACAGGCTCCCCCTGCTGGGCAGGAGCTGAGGGCGGCCACCTTGAACCTGCTCAGGGGCACTTCCCAGGAGGGCTGGGCCCTGCGCTGCTGGTGCCCTGACTAGCCATTGTGATATGTTTTTAGGTTTTCAGCATTCTGGGTCGCTGTACCATTTAAAAAGAGATTTAAATAATTTAAAAAAATGTTTTATTATCCATCCACATAATTACCACTTCAGGTGCAGCTTCAAATTCCCTCTAATGTCATTTTCTGCCTGCCTAAGGACTTCCTTTACCGTTTCTTTAAAAAATTGTTTTCGATTGATTTCAGAGAGGAAGGGAGAGGGAGAGAGAGAGAGAAGCATCAATGATGAAAGAGAAGCATTGATTGGCTGCCTCCTGCACGCCCCCTACTGGGGATTGAGCAGGAAACCCAAGCATGTGCCCTGACCTCAATCAAACTGCGACCTCCTGGTTCATAGGTCAATGCTCTGCACCCTATTTCCTTTCTGTATGTGTTTCTTTTTTTAAAAAAATGTTTTCATTGATTTTTAGAAAGAAGAAGGGAGGAGGAGGGAGGGAGGGTGAGAGAGAGAGAGAGAGAGAGAGAGACAGAGAGACAGAGAGACAGAGAGAGAAGAGAGAGGAAAACATCCATGCAGAGAGAAAACATGGATGGATGCGTTGCCTCCTGCACGCCCCTACTGG
Organism: Myotis lucifugus; assembly: GCF_000147115.1. NCBI lineage: Eukaryota > Metazoa > Chordata > Mammalia > Chiroptera > Vespertilionidae > Myotis > Myotis lucifugus. The sequence continues at coordinate 2,697,734 of NW_005871199.1, forward strand.
GGATCAAGCCTGAAACCGGGCCATGTGCCTCGACTGAGAATCAACCAGCAACCTTTTGGTGCATGGGATGACACTCAACCAACTGAGCCACACGGGCCAGGGCTGTGTGTTTCTTTTGTGGGCGATCAGACCCTGCCTGGGGCAGCTGCCACGCTCTAGGCCAGCCTCTCCTAGTGGCTCAGTGGTCACAGAGCAGCCGAGGCATCTCAGGCGCTGAGTGCTGGGTTTCTCACCACACCTAGACTGCTTCCTTGTAGCCCTAGTTGTACCCCTACTGTTCTTAGTGCTCAGTAGACATTTCTTTATTCTCTGAAAGAGAAAACACCGAAGTTACATTCTTCTGAAGCCAATATGGTGCTTTCTTCACCATGGCTGGTTCCATTCTCATTTTCTGGGTAGTGGGTACAGAAGGGCTTGGGTATATGCTGTGGGATGTGCGTGTGGTGAGGGTGGCCCAGGCAGGCCCCTCTATTTGGCTCCTTCCTGGGTGTCCTACTTTGGGAGGGATCCAGCCAGGCTGCACGCTGTGGGGAAGGGTGGGCGCCACCTGCTGGTTGTTTGTGCAAACTACCTTTCACCAAGTGAACCTCATTCTTCTCCAGGTCACCCCGGAAATGGCCCAAAACCTTTCTATAGGCGACTCCAGCAAATTAATTCTTCCCTTTCCAGTCTTTCCAAAGTACTTTACATGTCTGGTACCTTTACAGTAGCACCGTGCTAATGTCTTTTGTCTATACTTGTGTTGGGATGTATTGGGAACAATATTCTCTACACCTAGGAGGTCCTTCATCTCCTGTTCAACTCTCACAACTTCAAAAATCACAATCCCAGAAAACACCCCTTCCCCTTCCTTCCTCCACCCTGTCCTCCGTGGCCCCTGCGATACTCCTACTGACTGTGGTTATTGCGTCCGTCACCCCCAGTGTGTCACCCACTGGAGGAAAGGGAACGAGCATCATTTACCTCGGATTCCAGATGACAGCACAGGAACTGGGCATGGCAAAGTGCTCAGTAACTGTGGGAAGAAAGGACGACCGAATAGCAGCAGACTGTGATAACCTGAAAACAGACGGCACTTGATCTGCAGTTCATTTAAGTGGAAAAAGAATGTCCTCTTTTGGTGGGACCTTTCCAAAGAGTTATTGTCCTTAAAAACTTTTCACACTAAATACTGATGCCAGCAACTCAATGAAATCCCCTTGTAAGACGTGTAGGGCTCAGAAATCACACAAATATTCCCAGATGTTAAGGTTTTGACTTTTAGGCAGAGACAGACCACATGTACACAGATTCCTTTCCAGGTCTTATCTGGTTGTTGGAGAAAACGTTTGGTCACAGCACTTATCACCTGTTGCTGTGCCTGTTTGGCTACACGTGTGCCTCCCACAATAGTGACTATGAGGGCAAATGGTTGGAGATGGGCTGGAAAGCCAGGCTGCTTGTCAATGGCCATCTAGGTGTTACTGACCAAGATTTATTGTTGTGTAGGGGTGCCCTCTGGTGGAGGAACAGCAAATTTAAAACCAAAGAAGTTTAAAAAATATTTTTACTCCATAAATAACTGGCCCAACAACAATTGAGTACTTTATCCTTTTGCCATTGTCTTTTTAAAAAATATTGAGATATAACTTTTAAAGAGCAATTACATAAACCTTAAGTATAGAAAACACATTTTTACATTTCTTCCTGTGTAATCACCACTTGGATCAAAATGAACAGGTTCTATCTGGCTTGCATGGCTCAGTGGTTGAGTGTCGACCTACGGCTCAGGTTCAGTTCCTGGTCAGGGCACATGCTCGGGTTGTGGGCTCGATCCCCAGTGGGTGTGCAGGAGGCAGCCAATCAATGAATCTCTCTCATCATTGATGTTTCTATCTCGTCCTCCTCCTCTCTGATATAAAAAATATTTTTTAGAAAGGAACAGTTATGCCCCTCAAAAAGCTATCTCTTGCTCCCTTTCATTCAATACACAGGGTAACCACTATTTTTAACTCTAACCCCATAGATTAGTTTTGCCTGTATTTGAACTTCATATAAATAGAAATAAATCAATCATGCAGTATATGTTCACTTCACATTATATTATAATGTTCACTCAACATATTTGTGAGATTTCAACCATGTCATTGAGTCTGTTCTCTTTATAGCTGTGTAATAAGTATTTCAATTTATGAATATACCATATATATTTTTATATCCGTTTGTATTAGTTTCCTGTTGCTGCTATACCTGACAGTGGGTTTCTATTTTAATGTGTGGATGTCAAGGGCTTAATTTACTTAGCCTCCCCCGTGTAAGGAGCCAGTGGGGTGTCATCCCTCATCTGAACTCAGGGTAGCCGGCCATTCCTTTGCACAAATCCTCTTTAAATATCAGCACACTGAGCAAAAACTGTAGACTGATATATTTTATTGAAAGGGTATTTATGAAATAATGTCCAAATTCATGTCTTTTTACAGAAAAGGGCACTTTCTGTCACAGTCACTTAAAAGATGATTACTTAAAGAGATATTTTAAACATATGTTTTGCAGTAATATTCTTCTGATATACCAGCATATCTCTAATTTGTTTCAGTAATGTGTCCACATATTAGGTTTATTAAAACAAAGCATACGTTTGTGTTTAAAAAGTAATTCCTTTCTGTTTGGTACTTTGATTTTCTCCTGTTCAGGCCACGTTGAGCACCCAGCCATCTATCTATTCAGAGAGAAAGAGTAAGACATGGCAAGTAGAGTGGAAACATGAATCAAAAACACACGGGCCTAAGGGATTGAAAAATATTTATTGTAGTAAAGCAGCTCATTCAGAGCAGTCGTGTCTACCCAACAGGAAAGCAAGTTTGAACCCAGCCCCCAAGTCTCAGCTCCCGCGTGATCGCGTTTTACAGGTGACCCCCATCAAGGGGTGGAGAGGGACGGAGGGCTGCGGAGCCCAGGCCTGGTCCTTGGCCCTTCGGTTACTCGATTAATGCTCAGGGTCCAGGTGGGAAGCAGCCCCAGATCGAGGGCAACAGCTAGAGGTCTGAGGCCACGGTCAGCGGTCAGCTGAGGCCGTAGCAGCCCTGGGGCTGTCACGGCAGGAAGAGCAGGAAGCAGGGCATCTTAGGAGGGCTCTTAGGGGGACACTTTGGGGGGCACTTGGTTGTGGGCCCTTTAAGAGGCCCTGGGTTTGCTGGCAGGACATCTAGCTGGGAGTTCAGTCCACCTAAAATCCAATACAGATGCTTTATGGTCTTGTGAAATCTTAGGCCATTGATCCTCCTTTGGAAACTACCCTGAGGCTGCTGGTACCTGAAACTAATCATAAGTGTAAACACACACACACACACACACACAGCCAAAGCCTCCATCTCCTTCATGCTTGTATCTCTAAGATGTGGTGCTGTTATTGTCACATAGATGATCCAATAAATGTAGGCCCCTCACTGAAATGGAAGCGTGGAAACTCCAGGAACAGGGATTCCCACCCCATTCACCATCCCCGATTTTGCACACGTGTTTACTCTGGTGTCCAGAACAGCCCCGCGTGTTGGGTAAGAGCTCAGTAAACACCTGTTGAATATGTGAGTGATATATGAATGAATGAATGCATGAGGAAAGAGAGAAAGGTGGGAAGGAAGCAGGCAGGAAATTACATTCGAGGTAGAGAAAAGGACACTGGATGGTATTTCGTGGTCTTTTGGGCTGTCAGCATTTTCCTCCTGAGCATCCTCATCCTCTATCAGCATCCACGATTGTGTCTCTCAGAGGTAACTGGCCGAGAACATTCCCTCCCCAGCTGTCTCAGTTGCCAGAGGCCAGACATTGGCAAGAATTTAGGCCAGGGGTCCTCAAACTACGGCCCGCGGGCCACATGCAAATACAAATATTGTATTTGTTCCCGTTTTGTTTTTTTACTTCAAAATAAGATATGTGCAGTGTGCATAGGAATTTGTTCATAGTTTTTTTTTAAACTATAGTCCGGCCCTCCAACGGTCTGAGGGACAGTGAACTGGCCCCCTGTTTAAAAAGTTTGAGGACCCCTGATTTAGGCTGATCACTCCCCTTCCCGTTTAGGAGCCATAACTACCAGGTGGATCCTATTGGACCCAAGGCAAGATCTCCCCTCCTCCCTCCGCCTTTCCTGTCCCCATGACCTCCAACAGCCCCTCGCCCTTACCTCTGTGCTCTCTCGGTCTAAAAGTCCACTCACCTGGTCAGACCCAGAGGTGGGAGGGCAGTCCCGGAGGTTCAGGGCGAATGAGCAGCAGGTGTGTTTTATAGGCTCCGACCTGACTTGACTCCAGGAAGTGGCTCCTCCCACAGCTGGAACTCCTGCCCAGTGATTCCTGACATTATGATCCCTGCCTCTTCAACCCATCCTATCCAGGACATCCTGAGTTACTTTTCTGAGGTTGCAGACCTGAACCTCAGCAAATTATATTCTTTCCTAGGCTCTGAGCTCCATGAGCAGCATGAGGATCTGGGCCCCTGGGCCAAGAATCTGCTTTTGATGGCGATATGGTCCTGTTTTTTGTTGGAAATGTATAAATAATAACTTTCCTCTCAGTTAAGGTCATGATCCAGTTTCCTTAGTCCTTAAGGAAGTGCCTCTTTAAACCCATGGGCCAGCTTTGAGCCCAGGCAGCATTCTCTCTCTCTCTCTCTCTCTCTCTCTCTCTCTCTCTCTCTCTCTTCCCTCTCTGTCTGCAGTGATGGAGTAAACTTGGGGACCAAGGCTAACATATCTTGGGAACCGCCCAGACCAACTGGACTAACTTGCTGGCTCTACACTAGGGATTATTTGAAAACCATCCTGCCTTAGTGTGGGCGGTCAGCGTTTCCATGTACATCACTTCATTTCTCTAACCCACACAATGACTGAGGGAGGCAGAGCGGTTGTACCGACCCCTCCTGTTTTCTAGATGGTGAGAGGGAAGCTCGGGCAACAGACTCATCAACTGGTAAAAGGGAAGAGCCAGGCTCACACTGGCGTCACTGGCTCTGACCCCACTCTCCTGCTCCCAGACACCGCCCCCCCCCCCCCCAGCCCCGTGCTCTTCTGCCCAGAGAGTAGACTGGGGCCCCTGATCTTTCTGTCGCCTGAAGAGGTGGTGAGAGGGAGGCTCCACCTTGCTTTGTCCCTGCAGCCTGCTTCCCCCGGAGAGGCTGAGCTCGCCTTGCACTCCCCCCTGAATTGCACAAGGTGGGAATTGTTTAAAATGGTACCAGACTCTGTGCTCACAGGCCTTTCCTTCTCCTCATCGTTATCTGTCCCTCCCGTGGGCCTGCTGGCTTCTCTCCAGGACCCTCCCCCACTCCCCTTTCCCTTCTACCCAAAGGCCACCACCTTGCTCTTCTCTTGAGCACATTTCCCACGTGGCTTCCTGTGGAGAGCGGCTACAGTGTTTGGACAGGTTCAAGCCTCGGACTAATGAGAGGGCAAAGCCCTCCCAGCACAATTATAGCCAAAGGCTATAGTTGTGAGCTTGACCTTATGGTCCGAACCTGTGGTCCCAGGTGGCTGAGTGATGCAGGCTGCGGGAGGTGCAGCAAGTGCTGCCAAAACAAAGCTTGGTGGAGTTCAGGTGCATGTAACTGAGTAGATTCAAAACCCGCGAGAACACTGTAAACATCTTGACCACGCCCTGACTTTGCCTCGTGGAATCTGGCTATAAAATAAAGACTCGGCTTGCAGGCTGTGGCACTCTCTCTCCATCTAAGAGCAGCTTCCCACCTAGCCCCAGCTTTATTCTCTCGTCTGTCTTCTTTAATTCTTCACCGCCGCCACTCCTCACGTTCAACCCTGGCCGTGTTGAATGCGGCTTTCTCTCCAGATTCTTTTATGTAGAAACAAAGCTGGGGGAAGGGGTAAAAATCTGGGGTGTGCTTCTCATATTGGGCTTGCTGAGGACCCTGGAGGTCTGGTGACCCTGTGGTCCTCCGGGACTCAGAAAGGGGAAAGGGCAAAGGGCTAGAAGAGAAGGAGGAAGTTTCTTCTGCACAGGAAAGGGTCTGGGGCCGGTCCGGAGGGAGGAGGGAGATGAAGGCGGCCTAGCAAACAGTCACATGTGTACCTCGGCTCTCCCAGTGGGAGTCCGGAGAGGGAATAAAGCTGAAAACAGCAGTCTCGTGACCTGTCTCCCACTTGGTGCTGTGGAGTGCAGGTTACTCCTAAGCTTCCCTGGCTCCCGGGAAGTGGAAGGGATTCCGAGGTTCCCCTCTGTCCCTTGAAGAAGGAGGGAGCTCACGGTGCTGGCTGACAAGCTCACTGTGGGGGAGGAGGAGGGAGAGGAGGGGGGTTTCTCTAGCCCAGGTGAATAGAGTGTGTGCCTCCAGGCTAGTTTGCGTCTACAGTTGAAAGCTGCAGGGTGGGCTGCTGGGGCCAGCATGTCTGGGAACCACAGCCAAGGCTCAGGCGGGTGGGGGGGCCCCAGCTCCAGTCAGAGCTAAAGTGAGCCAGGAAGATCACTGGGCCTACTCAGGGTTTGGGGACAGAACACACAAGTTCACTGACTGCAAATTTCCTCAGGTGGCCTTAGCACAGGAATCCCGTCAGTTCAGTCCTCCTACAGCAGAGGGCAGCAAAACCCCAAAAACCCAACAGAAGAATCCCAGGCTTCCCTTAAGTAGATGGGGCCTTTTTCTACTCCTGAACCCAGATACCATCATGGACAGGACAGGGGGAAGGGATAAAAATCACTAACAGGGAGGTGAAGTTTACATTGACCGAACAATTTCCTACAATGGTAGTTTCTTAAGCCAGAAGAAACCAATATAGATGTCTAAACAATCATTCTGTTGCCCCTTTCATCCCCAACCCAAGTAGGCAGGTTGCTCAGGAAACAGTAATAGATCCATTGAAACGAAAGGAGCTCCATTTCAGTTTGGTGTACAAAATCTCGCTGTTCTACCACATTTTATAAAATACCTGGTCTCCCTCCACCCAGCTCTCCTGGGAAGCATCCACCAGGTGCACCTCTCTGTCTGCTTACCTGCCTTCTCTGCTCTTTCCCATGTCCCATCCCACTGTAGGTCTCGGGAGCAGGCCTGGATGGCTGCGTATCCACGTGACCCCTTTGCTGCCCTCTCTCACCTGCTCCTTGACTAATTTACCCATCAAAGACTAGCCTCACCTGCCCACCAAAGACTAGTTCAGCCCCACTCCTCCCAGAAGCCTGCCGAATGGTGTGGTAGCTTATAGAATATCAGCCCAGTGTTCTAACAGGTTGGGAGGAGGCAGTGATGGAGGCTGGTTGGGGAGTGGGCTGGGTGCCGTGGGGCAGAAGTCGGGCATTATGCTCTTGAAATATGATTTCAGAGTTATTCTTTGATGTGGTAGTGTAAATTGAACATTTAATGTTAAAATGTTATACCTGAGTCAGCAATGCGAAGACTTTAGCACTAGGCCCTTCCAGAGCCGCCAGGGTTTCTCTGACCCACTTGCTCTCCAACTCTGCTTCTCTCTACTGTTCCTTCTCCTTCCACAGCCATGTTACAGCCCTGTCCACATCTCTTTTAAAGAACATTATTTTTCAATTACGGTTTATAGTCACTATTTTGTATTAGTTTCAGGTGTTAGACAATTATATGCTTTACACGGTGATCCCATTGGTAGTTCCCACCTGGTGCCATGCATAGTTCTGTCCCCGTCTTTTTAGTGGGCTGTAAGCTCTCTGGGCAGGGTTTGAGCACTTCTCTGTACTAGATTGAGCATCCAACTTGCTTTACACACATTGAACAGTAGGTGGCGGCATAATCAAAGGCAGGAGTATGGAATTGGCTGTATACCTTGGAGATTTGGTTGGGTTCCAGTGATGGGATGTAAAAGCAGAAAGCTGCCACATTCATCACTAACCTCCTTCTCTTTGAGGCCTCATGCAATGCTGCCAACCTCAAGTAATAAGACTTAGCTGTGCCTTCCTCTGCAAAGCATGCAACCATGGTCTGCTTTCTATGCAGTGCATCTAGTGTTGACTCCAAACCCTTACAGGGCGCTGACTGTGTGCCAGATACTATTTAAAATTAATATATAATGCACAATATTTTTATTTTATTATATTTTATATAAATTACATATAATGTATTTAATACAGATAATATGTAAATAAGTATATATTATACATAAATAAGTATATTAATATATAAGTATATATTATATAAATATACAACATATAAGATATTACATTAATATTATATGTAATACAATATATAATATTAAGTTAATATATTACAAATGCTATAATTAATTCAATGTATATTAAAATATACATTATATATATTCATATAATATGTTATATAACTTGTTATTATATGTATATGTATGTGTGTGTATAACCAGAACCAGACTGGGTTCAGTTCAAACCTTGACAGGCTTGTGTTCCCACCAGGGCAAAGCTTTTAGAATGATTCAGATCCAGGAGAGGAAGAAATGATGGGGCTGTCTGCCAGGCAGCCATTCTTGCCTTGCTATCTGTTCTCTCCTGGGTGGACCCCTCTCTTTTCTCAGCCTCTTGGCTGGGGGACAGTCTGCCCCTTTCCTACCAACCAGGAAGCCAAGGAGTGGGGCTGGGTGTGGAAACACTAAGGGAGGGGAGTGGCTCTCCTGTGAATAGTTGAGTGTGACCTGGTTGAAATTTGTGTCTGATTCCTGAGCTTGCCACCCTGGGCATGGCCATCCTGGGCATTGATTGGCTGCCTCCTGCACACCCCTTACTGGGGATCGAGCTCACAACTCAGGCATGTGTCCTGACCGGGAATTGAACTGTGACCTCCTGGTTCATAGGTTGACACTCAACCACTGAGCAACACCGGCCAGGCTCATATTCAGTTTTATTTCACTGTTTGACTAATTCCTTTTCCACTGTAAAATCACTAATGGCTCACCACTGGTCCTCAGGTCTTACACTCCTAGTCAGATTCATTCCAGTCACCCCGTCTTCTGGATCCCAGAGAGAAACACGGCACCTCAGTAAATGAGACGCACAGTGTCCCTGAGACAAGGTCTTTCCATGGTGCTGGGATGCCTTGTGGGAGATGCACTGAAAGCCCCGGGAAGAGATAGAGCTAGAACGACCAAGAGCAACAGGTATAGGGCCCCTGCTATGTGCCACAAAGGATGCTCCATTGCCTGTCAAGTTCTCTGACCCAAGAGGTTTTCTGCTCAGATAAGTGACATTTGTGTCCAAGGGTCATGGGATTGGTGGGAGGCGGCTTCTGTTCTGGGAAGTTGGGCTCAGTGTCTCACATGGGGTACCTAGATGCTCACTTAGGCTCACACTGCTCTCTCAGCCAGCTCAGAGGTCCCTCCCTCCCTTCTCCCTCCCTCTCTTGTTTCCTTCCTTCCATCTTCTTCCCACAGATATTTCATTTGCATCTACTCTATCCCAAGCATCTTCCGAGTCCTGGAGATTTAACAATAAACTGGAAACCTAGAGGTCAGCTTTCTGGCATATGAAGAGTTTGGTCCAAGGCCCAGCTCTGTACCCTTAAGCAGTAGGAATATTACGATATCTTCCAGGAACTGACAGAAGTTTAGAAAGCTGGCTTTACCGAAATGGATTCTAAGAGAAGCCTCCTTGGGAGGGCAGTAACCGACCCCACCAAATCAGAGGCCCATCTCCCACTCCCATCAGGCAGCAGTCCAGGGGTGTCAGCAGCAGAAACCAGGAGTCACTTGACCCCTTATACCTCCCAAAGTTGACTGGGGCTCCCCATCGCGCAACAGGGCAATTGGCAGTCCTGTGGACACTCTATCAGGCACTGCAGGACTCTGTTCTCATGTTACACAGCCCAGGTCCTCCTTCAGATCAGGCGTGGACAGGGAAATAGGCAGCTCAGACAATGGAGCTGGAAGGGACACCAGGCTTAGTGGCTGGAGCCCGGGCACGGGTCCTGATTTATGGAGCCAATTCCACCCTCTGGGTGAGGAAGGATGGGCCAGGTTCCTGACAGACTCCGGATGAGCCATAGTGTCTAAGAAGAACTCAGGCAGGACCTGATGTCCCTCAGTTGATCTAGAAGGGATCCAGAATTTCCAGGGTGTAAAGCAGCGGTTCTCAACCTGTGGATCGCGACCCCTTTGGCGGTCGAACGACCCTTTCACAGGGGTCGCCTAAGACCATCCTGCATATCAGATATTTACATGACGATTCATCACAGTAGCAACATTACAGTTATGAAGTAGCAACGAAAATAATTTTATGGTTGGGCCACAACATGAGGAACTGCATTTAAAGGGCCAGAAGGTTGAGAAACACTGGTGTAAAGTCTTCTGTTTGGCATCCCAGGGAGACCAGGCAACATGAAGATGAGAAGTGGCTGCAGTCAGAGTTTCTAATTGAATCAGGCTGAGTCAAGGTCAGAGCATGACTGCACTGGCCCGGTGGTGGGCCTCCTCCCTCCCTGGCAATGACGATGAGCTCTCATTCTTTCATTCTCCTCACAGCAAATAATTGCTGAATGATGTCTGAGCTTCGAGCTGGGCCTTGAGGACACGCAGGGATGAATAATGGGAGGCACTTGACCCAAGGAGTGCTCAGTCTAGAAGCAAAGACTAAGGAAGCTCCACCCAGTATGTCCAGGTGCTGGCTTCTGGGACATTCCCCAGGCTCATGAGAGCCTCCAGGCCCTAAGGTGGAGATGCTCAGCATCTAACAGGGAGGGCAATCGTGAACACAGGGCATGGCAGTCCACTACAGGGGTCCCTTCTGAGCAGGTTTCCCAGGGGAGTCCTTGATATGAGCCCGGAAGCATGTAGAAGTTGGGGAGGAAGGGTGTTCTAAGTAAAGGGCGCCTGGGCACACTCAGGATGGTAGTAATTTGCTGTGGCTGTAGTGTCCATATGGTGCAGGGAGACAAGCCTAGGGAAGTAGACGCTGCCAAAATATGAAGAACTCAGGCACCATTTGGAAGAACTTGGATTTTCCATCTTGGGGAGTAATAGGGAGCCATTGAAAGTTTTAAATAGGCTTGGATTTACTTTTAGAAAGAGAGATGGGCAAAGTCCGAGGAAAGGAGACAGTAGGGTTGGGAGGAGGAAACCCAGGTGCATCATTGGCTGTTGGGTGAGGAAGAGGGAGAAGCTAGGATGACTCTCAGCCTTGGGTCTTGAGGCCATGCACAGAGGGGCTTGAGGGGGGTTATGGGGAGGTAGTGATGGTGGGTTCTATGTGCAATTGCTGTGGAACAAGGTTTATCACATCAGAGGGTAAGGGATAAAGGAAGGCTGTTGGGAGGAGGGAGAGGGGCCTTCACATGGCAGCGATGGGGAGTCCTTATGATGGAGGACATTTAGAAAGGTCAGAAGGTCTGTGGATATGGAGGCAGAGGACGAGTAGAGGGGAGCAGGGAGAGGTTCCAGAGACCGAGCTCCCGGAGGGAGCAGCCCTGGACAGAGGCAGCCAGATTCCCAGGTCGCTGTTTGAATTTGGGTGGAAAAGACAGACACTGAGGCAGCAGGAAATTCTTGGTTCATTTGGTCATGAAGCTGGAGACTCCAAGCTTCAAGTATCTGGCAAATTGCTCAGAGTCCCATAACACGACTCAGTTCAGTACCTGCTGCTTCAGAGAAACTCAAAACACCTGCAAAATTGAATAAAAGCATCAAATGCTGCTTTTGTAAAGTCTTTTCTGATGCTTTCAGTGCATTTAATATTTCTGTGCTAAGTCAAACATTTTATTCTCCAAGTAATGTGTGTACCCTGTAGGAACATTAGAGAATGTAGCTAAGCAAAAGGAAAGCAATGCTCATGACCCAACACCCAGAAGTATATGCTGTTGATGTTCAATATAGACTCATCCAGATGTTTTCTGTTTTTTTTAGTTGCATTATATATAAATATAATAAAAACATAATATGCTAATTAGACCTGACAGCCAAACGACCTTCGGACGTCCTTCTGGATGACCTTCTGCGAAGCTGGGGCTGCGAGGGCCGAGCCCCTTGCACGAATTTTGTGCATTGGGCCTCTAGTACAGATATATTTAGAGAGACTTATACATGGAATCATATTGTTTCTGCTGTTGTAATTTGCTGCATACTTTTTCTTCTCTAATTCGCTTTGCTTATTTAAGCTTTGGTCCATATTCACCAGAGTCTGTTCCTATCATAGCTCTTCGGGAATGCCTGTCTCCCCACCCGACTGGTCACGCTCAGTGGGCAGTGATGGTGGCTTTGCCGTCTGTCATCTTTGTCTCTCCACTGCCTAGCACACAGGCCTGGCTTCCTGTCCGTCCTCAACGTAAGTTGGGGCAACTACAAAAATTCCTGCTAACGACATTCCACGGATGATGGCAACCACAGGCAGACGAAGCAGCCGCAAGGGACAGCCCAAGGGCCCAGAACAAGTCTGTGTCACCCCCCACCCCAAGACATGCCTTTGCCTTAGTGTGACACACGTCTGCCACTCTGCAGCCGGCCCCGCCCTGCTGCCTGCTCATGTCACCTGTGCTCTCAGCGCCCAGCCTCTCCAGCTGGGAAAACAAGGTGTCTCAGTGCATGCGCTCCCAGGAGTCTCCTTGGCTATTTTTACTCCTTTGGAGTCCCCACCCCGGAAATGTACTTACTCTCCAGGAGGAGGAATGTCCCTTTCTCTGGTTACTCACCTGGAGGCTCCCACAGCATCCCGCCTCCGGCTCGGCTATGGACATGCTCCCCATTGAGGAGACTGCGCTGTAGCAGCCCACGCAGGAAGGCGGATCCAGGCAGAGCTGGGCTGGCTCAGGGCCTGGAGGCGAGGCTCTTCCAGGAAGTGCCATGTGCACCTGGGCGCCCCGGGCTCACTCTGTGCCTGAGCCTCTGATGTCCCTGCCTTCACCCACGTCTCTGGCATTCATTTCTTTTTCTTTTCTTTTTAAAAATATATTTTATTGATTTTTCTACAAAGAGGAAGGGAGAGGGATAGAGAGTTAGAAACATCGATGAGAGTGAAACATCGATCAGCTGCCTCCTGCGCACTCCCCACTGGGGATGTGCCCGCAACCAAGGTACATGCCCTTGACCAGAATCGAACCTGGGACCCTTGAGTCCACAGGCTGATGCTCTATCCGCTGAGCCAAACCGGTTAGGGCTAGCATTCATCTCTTGGAGGTGGTGATGCCTAGGTGGGCAAGAGCCTGCTCTGTGGCTTGTGACCAGAACAGCTAGAGGGTTCTCGCACCCAGCACCCCAGTCACTTGGGGCAAGCAGAAAGCCCATTTTAAGGCCATTTGCACGATCTTTTCAGCAGAAGAGGACTTACGGTCTGCTCATGTGCACTTTTAAAATTGAGATCTACTTGACCATAACATTGTATATGTTTACTGTAAGATACATGTGATAGAGTATTAGCTACCATAGTGTAGCTAACACCTCTATCGCCTCACATAATTATCATTTCTTTTTTTGTGGTGAGAACATTTGAAATTTGGTCTCTTAGCAACTTTGAAGTATATAATACAGTACTGTTGACTATAATCACTGTGCTGTGTACTAGATCTCCAGAATTTATTCATCTTCTCTTTGCAAGTTGGTATACTTTAACATCTCAATTTCCTGGACCCTTGCCCCTGGCAAACACCATTCTACTCTCTGTTTCTGTGAGTTTGGCTTCTTTATTTATTTTACGCATCACCCAAGGTTATGCTTATTGATTTTAGAGAGAGAGGAAGGGGAGGGGGAGAGAGAGAGAAAGAAACATTGATGTGAGAGAGAAACATCGATCCATTGCCTTCCGTATGTGCCCCGACTGGGTATCAAACCCACAACCCAGATATGTTTCCTGATTGGAAATCAAATCTGCAACCTTTTGGGTGTATGGACGATGCACCAACCAACTGAGCCACCTGACCAGGGCAAATTTGGCTTTTTTAGATTCCACATGTAAGTGACTGCATATGGAATTTGTTTTCCTCTGTCTTAACACCTCACTTAGCAAATGCCCTCAAGGTTCATAGGTCCATTTATGTTGCTGTAAATGTTAGGATTTCCTTCTTTCTCAAGGCTGAATTCATCATTTATCTTTTGATGGACACTTGGGTTATTTGAATATCTTGACAATTATGAACAATGCTGCAATAAGCAGGGAGTGCAGATATCTCTGATATCCTGTTTTTATTTTCTTTGGATATAGACCTGGAAGTGGGATTGTTGGATCATATGGTAATTCTATTTTTAACCTCCATATTGTTTTCCATACAGGCTGCACCAATTTTTTTCCCCATTGACAGTGCACAATTTCTCCACATCCTCTCCAACACTTGTCATTACTTGTCTTCTTGATAACAGCCCTTCTACCAGATGTGAGGTGATACCTCATTGTGGCTTTGATTTATATTTCCCTGATGATTAGTGATGTTGAGCATCTTTTCATGTAGTTGTTGGCCATTTGAATCTTTTCTTTGGAAGAATGTCTGTTAAGTTTCTTTGTCCATTTTAAAATCAGATATATTTTGCTATTGAGTTGCATAAATTTAAAAATATATTTTGGATATTAACCCTTTATTCAATATATATTTTTTGCAAGTACTTTCATTTCATAGGTTGTCTTTCCATTTTATTGATGATTTCTTTTGCTGTGCAGAAGCTCTTAATTTGATGTAGTCCTACTTGTTAAATTTTGCTTTTGTTGCTTCTGCCTTTGGTGTCATAGCCAAACAAATTATTGCCAAAACCAATGTTAAGGAGCTTCATTCCTATATTCTCTTCTAGGAGTTTTAATGGTATCATGTCTGATATTTGAGTGTTCAATTCATTTTGAGAATTTTTGTGAGTGGTGTAAGATAGGGGCCTATTTCACTTTTCTGCATGTGGTTGTCCAGTTTTCCCAACAGGATTTTTATATTCTAATCCCTGGGGACTTTTGGTGTGTCCTCCACTTCTTTGACAGGATGCATAGAAACTGGGTTAATGAGCACTATGATTTGAGGTTTGCTGCCCATAGAGGTGGGTTTGAAGCCTGGTCCCTTTTCTACTCTGTGTGCCCTTAGACAAATGGCTTGGCCTCTCTGAGCACTGATATTTCTCTTTGAGTTACAGGGATAAAAACCCTCTATTGTACCCCATAGGATTGTTGTGAAGATTCAAATAGAGACATGAATATAAAAATACCTCATAAATAGTAAAATGATCTCCATAAGGGAAAGAGTAAGAAGCACACTCCCACCCACTTTTCCCTGAGAAGAGGTACAAGTAGTGTCTTGACAATTAAAACAGGTCCAAAGTGGCGGCAATTTGTACATCCTACTCTCTGGGACTTGTCCAATTCAGAACATAGGTAGCTGAGCGCTGGAAGAAGGACCCAGCAATGCCCAGCAACAATCTGGCACCTCAGGGTTCCATTGATCACTGATCATTATGGATGAAGACAAGAATGAGAAGGGCCGCCCTGGCTGGTTTGGCTCAGTGGATAGAGCGTCTGCTTGTGGACTGAAGGGTCCCGGGTTCGATTCCAGTCAAGGGCGCATGTCTGGGTTGCAGCTCCGTCCCCAGTAAGGGGCGTGCAGGACGCAGCCAATGATTCTCATCATTGATGTTTCTATCTCTCTCTTCCTCTCCCTTCCTCTCTGAAATCAATAAAAATATATTTTAAAAAAAAGAATGAGAAGGGCCAACATTTACTGAGTGCAAACTATGTGTCAGTCCAGGGTTAAGGGCTTCATGGGCATTATCTCAAAGAATCCTTATACAACCCTATGAGATGGGCGCTGTTATTATCCCCATTTTATGGATGAGGTTCAGAGAAGCAACACAGCTAGCAAGTGGCAGAGCTGGGACATAAACCCAGACAACATCTTTGTTTATCTTTGAGAATTTTCTCTCACGTTTTCACCGGGCTTCCCCTTGGCCAAAGACATCCTGTCAAACCCAGAAATGTGAGCCTTTAATTCCAAACATCAATTAAAAGAATTTTAATAAATTTGATCTCATTTAAGTAATTAAACCACATTCTGAAACTCAAAGTTATTTTTAAAATCTAGGAGTATATGTATTCGCTTCCCATTGCTGCTGTAACAAATTGCCATAAACTTTAGAGCTTAAAACAACACAAATGTGCCCTCTTACAGTTCTGTAGGTCAGAAGTCAAACATGGGACCTACGAGGGTAGCATCAGGGGCTGCAGGGGAGAACCCGTTTCCTTGCTGATTCCTGCTTCTAGAGGCTGCTCCAACTCCTTAGCTCATGGCCATTTTCAAAGTGCACCACTCCAACTTCTGTTTCCATGGTCACATCTCCTCTCTCTGACATTGACCCTCTTGCCTCCCTCTTATAAGCACCCTTGTGATTACATTCGATCCACCTGGGTAATCCAAGGTGATTTTCCCATCTCAAAATCCTGAACTTAATCACTTTTGCAAAGTCCTTTTTGCTGTGTAAGGTAACATGTTCATAGGTTCTGGGGAACGAGACGTGGCCATCTTTGGGGAGAGAGGCATTATTTTGTCTATGACCATGTTTATTAGGGCAATAGACAGTAGTGAAAATATGACAAATAGATAATAAAGTGATCTTTCCACTGTTAAACTCCAAAATCAGCACGTAATGATAAGAGCAGCACTCAGCAAACTTCCCCTACAGAGGTGGTTCCCAGGCCAGGGTCTAGCAGCAGGAGGGGTGACCTACAAAGGATCACAGAGGAAGGGCAGTCAGGGGGAGGGGTGTCGTTTTAAGATCACCCAAATCTGTCCAGGGGTATGGGTGTTCAGTTGACCTGATGGGAGCACCTAGGTTGGTTAACCACCAGAACCCGAGGTCATTGTGCATCCCACCTCACCCAGCACCTCCAGATTATGACTTGAAAATGTAGCCATTAGGCCAACATTTGATAGCCATGTTTCTCTTTGTGAACTGATGTCATCAGGTCTTGTGAGTTAGCTGCGGTGACTCAGCACAGTCAGGATTGATACACTCAGAGGCCTGGACAAAGCTGACCTGGGCCAAGGAACTGTCATCAAGGAGTGCCACCTGGGGAGGTTTCTTGGGGCCCGCCAGCTGGCCCAACCCTGGTGATGCCAGAGACTGCCTTTCAGACACAGATACTCGATTCCTGGTTACTTCGAGCAGAACAGTAGCAGTAAGGATCACTTCTAACTTTTGTAAGCATGTGATTCAGACAATGATTTGCCATGTTTATTACTATTTCCACCCCAACTTCAATAGCCATGTTTAACAAGAAAATGATATAAAATAAAGCTTGCTGGAAAACAGTCACAAAAAAAATAAAATAATCAAGAGGCAGGGTGCTATGATAGGATTTGAATTCCAGCTCTGCCTCTAACTCCCTGTGTGATCTGGACAAGCCCCTTCCCATCTTTGAGCCTCAGTTTCCTCACCTGTAAAATAAGGGACATGGTCTACATCGTCGGTGATCAACATTAGAACCACCTGAGAACTTGTGGAGAATGTCAATGTCCAGGTCTCACCGGGGTGGAGAAAACTCTCTCTGAATGATGGCCAAGGTCCCTTCCATAGCTATTCCATCATTCCACGAAATGTCTGGAATTTTTAAATGAAAATCTGGGTTCAGATTTGTTGGAGGCACCCACCTTCCTTACTGAATAGCAAATATTTTGTTGTTGTTAATCCTCATTCGAGGATGTTCTTTTTCCATTGATTTTTAGAGAGAGTGGAAGGGAGTGAGTGAGGGGGAGAGAGAGAAACATCCATGTGAGAGAGACACATCAATTGGTTACCTCCCACACGCACCCCGAGCGGGGATCGAACCTGCAATCCAGGTATGTGCCCTTGACTGGGAAAATTGAGTGTCTATTACCTACAACGCACTAAACTAGATCCCTTAAGGATTTCTATCCTCAAGATCTTACTGTGTGTTAGCTAGGTGGCTAAATCATCCTATATAGTAAAACCCTAATATGCAAATTGACCAAACGACCAGTTGCTATGATGTGCACTGACCACCAGGATGCAGACGCTCAATGCAGGAGCTGCCCCCTGGTGGTCAGTGAGCTCCCATAGGGGTAGCGCCGCTCAGCCAGCAGCCAGACTCACAGCTGGCAAGCACAGCGGCGGTGGCGGGAGCCTCTCCCACCTCTGCAGCAGCACTAAGGAGCAGCAAGCTGAGCGGTAAGGAGCAGCGAGCAGGTGGGCAGTAAGGAGCAAGGGGTCCCGGACTGCAAGAGCCCTGAACTGCAAGAGGGATGTCTGACTGCCGGCTTAGGCCCGATCCCCCCTCAGTGTGCGAATTTCGTGCACCAGGCCTCTAGTTATAAATAAAAGGGATGGATACAGTTCCTTTTAAAATTCATCATACCCATGTATTAAATAGGTAATTCCTTTAACTTCTACCGAGCTTCTTTTTCCAGAAATTCAGAGTTTGGTAAGTTATGTATCCTTTCTTATGCTTCTCAAAAAGGAGGTGGGGAGAAAGATCTGATACACAAAGCTCTCAGCAGCCAGAGCAGCCTCCCTGCATCCCTACCTGGTGGTCTTTGCGGAAGCCCACCTACCTCCTGGGTGCTGAAACTTAAACTGGCCCTGCTGTGCTGTGGCACAGGTTTCACTTTTGATATTCGTGGAGTGCTTACCACGTGCCAGGCACTATTCCAAGAGTGTATGGATGTTAGGTCATTTAATCTGCAAATGATCCTACAAGATGAACACTATTACTTCCCCCATATCCCAGATGAGGACAGTGAGACAGAAAGCTCATGCCACCTGGCCAAGGTCACATGGCTGGTAGGTGGAGACTGGAATTCAAACTCGGAGACTGGTTCTAGAACTCATGCTCCTGATCACTTATAAATGGATCCTGTGCCCTCCATGAAATAATGACAAAAATAATGCTTACAATGACACGAATAACAACAGGGAAAATGGTTACGTCAAAATATTAAGATAAACTCTTATGTAAGTATTGTGGCTAAAGACTATGTAAAGTCAAATCAAAACAAATTACTGAAGAGAAACCATATACAGTAAAAAAAGACAGAACAAAAGTAGAAAAAAGAGACTGGGAAGGAAAATAGCATAGCAAAATGTTAAGAATACTTGGGGGTGGGTTTATAAATGAATTTTAAATTCTTCCTATTTTTGGTATTTTTTTTCCAGAATGATTAAACTTTCTTATCATCTCACCCCCAGGGGCATATTAAGTATCTTAATATTTTTAAGATACTTAAGAAAACATTAGGGCTAAGCTCTGGTATTGCAAAAAGTAGTTTGGGTTTCGAAAATTGGCAGATCAGTAATCTGAAATGTAAGAGATATTTTCTCATGGGTCTAAAAGTATATCGTTAATGATTAGATTCTTTTTAAACTAGCATTTTGAACTAAGAGTCCCAGGCACTGTTCTAAGAACTGTATCTATATTTTCGTATTTACTGGGTAGGAATTATTCTTAGCCCCGTTTTATAGTGATAATTGAGTGACTTGCTAGATTTTGCAAAGCTGGGAATGGATGCCAGACAGTCTTTCTCCAAAAGCTGTGCTGTAATCTACCCACATGCTTCTCATCACAGCTCGTTAGCTCAGCTTAGAGGTGCCGCGTGTTTCTCCTGTCTGCTTTCCTCCCACTGCAGTTTTCATAGCGAACATGCCATATTTTGGCTAACTTCACAGCTAACTGGATTTTGATGACTTTTCTGGGATCTAACTTGCCCTCAGGATATTGTTTGGATTCATCCCATCTTGGGCTTGCAAAAACGAGGCCCATACCCCATCTGAAGGGCATTTAAACAAAAAAAGTCATTTTTACAAAAAGAATCTTCCTAGGCTGGACGCTCTCTTCTTCAGGATGACCAGAACTGATGCTGCCCTTCTGGCAACTTCCATGAGTCTAGTCCTCCTGCTCCACCCCTCACATACACCTGGTCTCTGTCCCCTCACCTTGGGCTGGCCACAGATGCCTTCGTTAGGACCACCCATGGAAAGAGAAGCCATTCCTAGACCACCTCTGCCCTTTCAAAGGGTTTGTTAGTGCTGAGTCAGTGCTCTCTGTGAGTTCTTTCCGTGGGTCAAGTTCAGGCGAAGAGAGAAGCCTAACCACCCCCACCATCTGCATTAGGCCTGCCTAAAACAACATCATTGAGATATCAAGCATTCTTAGCCCGGGTTATGGCCTCGTCCAAGCATGAAAAAGCCACATTAGATCACTGGCTTGGGCCTGGCACTTTATTTTGGATCTCTATGCTTATTCTAAAAAGGGCCATTTAACTTCCTCTTGGGAATTTCTCCCTCCATTTCCTGTACTAAGGAGAAGAGAGACATTCTCTTGGTCCCAGAGGTCTAGAACCCTACTGACCCAGCTCAGGAAACAGGGAGCATAGCAGAGCTGCCTGTGTGATTGGCAGGCATTGTGTGCAATCTGCTGAGCTCCATCACCATCCTGGAGGGGATGTTCCTGTGGGTCAATACTTGACATGCTTATGGAGGGAAGAATTGGGTCCTTAGGATGTGAGAGGAGAGGAGTCACCCGTGTCCCTTGTGAATGATGCTATCAGCATCCTGCACATGGTCTGAGCCTCCTGGTACCAGGGCAGAGAGTTGACTCGATATAAAAAGCAGATGCTTCTGACAGCACCTCAGTCTACTTGCCTCCTGAGTGACTTGCTCTAGTCCCCGTAGCAGGGAGAACACAGCTCGAGGACCAGGAGAGACTCCTGGTGCTGGTGCTGTGGGCAGAGAGAAGCCCGAGTAGAGGACAGTATTGAAGAAACACAAGGAGAAAGGGAGACTTACTAGTAGAAGGGGGCTCTGCCGGAAGGGGAAGGTGCGAGGTAGGGGAAAGGAAAGGATGATGGGTGTTTGTTTGTTTGTTTTTGAAGTTGCAAGGGATTCCTTTAAAATTATGGAGTTCCTGGATTGAAATTTTTTACATATTTCTTGTAATTGATTTTGGGAGATAGGGTTTTAAAAATCTGATCACTATAAAGATTAAATCGTGTGAATTCAAGTTCAATTTTAAATGTCAGGGAGTCAGCTTGAGCTTAACATTTCTGTATTGTCTTTTAGCTTCTGCTGAGATGTCCTGTCAACAAAGTCAGCAGCAGTGCCAGCCCCTTCCCCAGTGTCCCCCCAAATGCCCACCCAAGTGTCCCCCCACGTGTCCAGCCCCCTGCCCACCTCCAGTCTCTTCCTGCTGTGGCCCCAGCTCTGGGGGCTGCTGTAGCTCTGGGGTTGGCTGCTGTTGTGGCTTTGGGGGTGGCAGTTGCTGCCTGAGCCACCGCAAGCCCCACCGATCTTTCCGACGCCGAACTATTCGACGCCGATACCAACACTCTGACTGCTGTGACAGTGGCAGTGGCCACCATTCTGGAGGCTCCGGCTGCTGTTCTGGAGGCTCCGGCTGCTGTTCTGGGGGCTCCAGCTGCTGTTCTGGGGGCTCCGGCTGCTGCTCTGGGGGCTCCGGCTGCTGCTCTGGGGGCTCCGGCTGCTGTTGACCTGGGCCGTGAGCAGCACTGAGGAGCAGCATTGGGGGAGCCAAAGTGCCCACGACCGCCCAGTCTTGAGCCTTCTCTTGTCCCTGTTCTCCATGCAAGGGCTTCTGAAATGCTTTGCGTTTCCCTCTCCTTCCTGCCCATGTTCATTCCACTGTGAGGGCTAGAGGTCTAACCTCGGATATTCTCCTCAGACGCAGTTCAGTGATGAAGCTTTTTTTTTTTGTACCAATAAACCTCTTTATTCCTGATGTCACTGCCTCTTTATTCCCGATGTCACTGGTTATGTTTTATTCGCCTGTCCCGAGCCCCACCCCCTGCATCCAGCCATCTCCCCTTCCCTTCTTTTAAGTGCAAGTGAACACTTTAAAACCCGTTCGAGAAGCAGACTTTGGCACTGAAGCTACCTAGACCTCTGGGAGACACGTTTCCCCTTCATGCTCTGAGCGAGGAAACTGGAAGCCTGAAGGAAAGAGTCACATCTGAGACCATGATCCTGACACCAGCCTGGCATGAGGAGAGCCGGGAGCAGGCTTTCAGAGAGGAGCAAGGTGGTACCCAGAAAGGTCACGGTGAGAGGACGCACTCTGGGAAGTTCCCCTTCAAGTACCTCCTAGTCCTGGGGAATCAGATCACCTAAAGTGCTCATTCTGGGCTCCAATGAATGGACACCTTTACTTTTCCATTAAAATCCCCGGTGCTTCCACCAGTTGACTAGAGAGGAGACCTGATGGGAACTTGTTTCTGGGGGTGTGCGTTTAGGAGGCAGGGATGAAATGTCTGGGCCCATTTTCCTTGGATCCTGAAAGTCTAAGTTTGGGTCAGAGGAGAGAACCAAGAAGGACACCCTCCTCCACGTGGTTTGGGTGCGGGTGGGTGGGGGTAGGGGGGTTGGGGAGGTGAGAGCAGGGAGGCTTTGGTGACTGCATTGGGTTTCCTATTTCCTTCAGGAATAGGCTGATTCCTCCAGGAGATACACAGAATGTTTGTGATAGAAATGATAATTTCCAATCAGCCTTTGATATACAAGATGAACAACTAGCCCTGTCTTTGATAAAAGTCAACGGTAATGGGTAAAGTAAGTTAGAGTATGAGGTCATAGCAAGGCCATTAATGAGCATGCATTTGCCCAAATCTTCTCCCAGCAGAGATCCTGCCTCTATCTCGGTACTTCATTACTTCCTTCTTTTCTAATACTGACCTCACCTCTAGGAATGTCTCACCTGGACTCACCAGCAGGTGACCCTAGGTACATGCATCCTGTTAATCAGGCTCTAAAGCCACGTTAAATGAAACTGGCATCATTCGTGACTTACCTTTCCTTGTCGGTTCCCTCAGGCCACGCCCAGTTCACTCACCCCCAAACCTATGCCTCACCAACAACTCTTGGATTCTGAGTCTTAGATTCCTTTTATCTCACATTCATGGTAGTGGGCAGTTGCATTGATTAAGAAGCAGTTTTGAAACCTCCAAAGTGTCTCCTAATTCTTCAAAATCAGTTATTCTAAAACACCATGGATAATTTGGACCTTGGGAAAGATTGGTGGCTTCCTTCCTGGCTTTTCCCCTTCCTTCCTCCCTTCCGTTGCTCCTTCCCTCCTTCTCTTTTTCCTTTCTTCCCCGTTCCATTGGGAAGTGGCCCCAGGGAGAACTTATCTTCAAAGGGAGTTTGGGGATGGGGTAGGGAGCAGAGAGTCCCGCAGGCTGACTTGGCATGCAACTGGACCAGCATCCTGCACATATTTTTCTCTTCGGCCCACCAGGGCTGATGGGGACATGCTAACACGGCTATATTCACAGCTTTTCTGGTCTTCATGGTTCCCTAACAGAGTTTTTCTTCCTGTCCTAGTAACAGGGAGAAATCGCCACTGGGTTTCCCATAGGTACATCCCCACCATTGTCTTCACTCCATCCAACCTAGGAGCAAGTGGAAGCATCTGAAAAGCCCAGCAGGCCTTTTGCATAGCTTGTAGCCTGACTCGAGGAGCCAAGGACCAAGAACCAGAGCGATGCAAACCAATAACAAGTGAATGAACTGCCAAGTAGATGACTCCAGAGGGATGATGTGTGAGCAGGGGACGAGCGTGTGTGTCCACATTGTAGAAAAAGGACAAAGAGAATAGGTCCCAAGAAAGGGCTCCAGCCCTCTCCTCACCTGAGCCCCCTGCTTTGCCTTCACCCACAAAGCCCTCCCAGCTATGAACAGTGTCCTGTTGGGAAAATAAACATGCCACAGCATCCTGGCACTTCTAGGTGGTGACTTGAACAGCCACGTGCACCACCTACAGTGTTACCTGAGTGACAAATGTCTCTGGGATGTGAGTGTCAGCTGAGCATGTCTATTGGGAAATGGGCCCCTCCCAGGAGCCAGTGCTATTCAATCTTATATAAGGTTCACTGGCTGGACACTGCTCAGTCCACAGCCTGTTGGAGAACTGAGTGTCTTCCAGTGGAGTGAGGGTCTGGTAAGTCTTCAAACGCGGCCTGGGGAGGAGGTTGGGAAAAGCAGGAGGCAGAACACAGCCAGCAGGTGGATGCACAAGGAGAGGCCTGAAAAGTGCCTTAAGCCAGTGAGCCAGCCTCTCGCGGTACCAATGAAGACCTGGAGGCCAGACTGGGGGTGTGCGTGTGGCATTTGCAAGGTTCCACGGCCAGTCTTTAGCGGAGATGTGACCAGAGCCCAGGGCTTTGGCCCCCTGGACTGGGATGCATTTCCAAATTCAGCATCCCTCTCCTCTTCCTGTGGTTTTTGGGGAAGGAGAGGCGCAGGCAGGAAAGCATGACCAGGACATGCCTCTGGCCTGTGTGGATTCTGTAGCCCCGCGTTAGGGATGCAGGTGTGATGTGAGTATTTTCTAACTGACCGGGTGTTGATACAAGGCCAATAACCACAGGCACATCACTTGAAAGTCTCCGGCCACAGTGAGATGGGGGAGGGGAGAAGAGCCAGGAGAAGATTTTGGGTTGGGTCGTACAGATAAATTGCCTCGATAGCCTCTTCTTTTTCCACTTCGGGGAACCTTGGGGGCTCCTTATCTAGTCCCGGGTAATGGAAAGCCATCCACGGTTTGCACAGATTGGTTCTCGCTCTATGCACGTTTAACTCATGGGAAACGCCTGCAATGGGGTTTGAGTCTTTGCTCCCCCTCGTTTCTTCCTTGTACCAAGCCAGGTTGGCTCTATCCCAAAGCCAAATCTCAAAAGCCCCAAGTCCCACCGCTGGAAAGAAAGAGTCTGCTCGCGTGTGACACGCTGCGTTTCTTGCAGGTTCACGGTGACAGCTTCGCGATGTCCTCCCAGCAGAGCGCCAAAGGCTTCTCCAAAGGGTCTTCCCAGGGCCCCGCCCCGTGCCCCGCCCCGGTGCCCTCCCGGGCCTCCTCCTCCTGCTGCGGGGGCTGCGGCGACTCCGGCTGCTGCGGCTCCGGCTGCTGCGGCTCCGGCTCCGGCTCCGGCTGCTGCGGGGACTCGGGCTGCTGCGGCTCCGTGTCCACCGGCTGCTGCTGCTTCCCCAGGAGGCGCCGCCGACAGGGCAGGAGCCGGTGCGGGTGCTGCGGGGGCGGCAGCCAGAGGTCTCAGTGCTCCCCCAACACCCAGAGCCCCGGCTGCTGCGGCGGCTGCTGAGCGCACGGAGGCCCGGAAGAGCCTCTCCTGAGCCACCCGCCAATCAGAGAGCGGCCCGCCGCCCGTGCTGCCACCCCGCCTCCTATCACTATGCTGGAATTCCGGTCTGGGGCACCCCTTCGTTCCAGGCCCCCATCAAGCTAACTGCACTTGGATGTCCAGAAACCCACCCCGTTCTCAGCCCCACAAAACTTCCCGACCGCGTGATTTTCCTGCCTGGGAACCTGAGAGCCATGGTGGACTCTACTGTCTGCATGGACACTGCACTCTGCTGTCTGCCTAGGCTAGCACACAGTAGGTGCTCAATAAATGCCTACTGATTTGATTGTCTTAAAGACATGTCATAATAAAGCTACCTCCTGAGAACCCACACATTCCTATTTGTTCTTTCATTTGGGTATTCACTGTGTTCTGTTCTACCGTCCACTCCGTCTCAGCCCTAGCTTGGCATATTTGCAAAAGGCAGGAAACTGAAATTCCTGCCTGAACAAGAGCGGATCTCTGGTACTTCACAGTGATAGCAGAAGTTGCATAGGGAGCCAGGCAGCGTCCTAAGAACTCAATGTGACGTGCATCATCTCATTTAATTCTCACAGTAACTGGGGGAGGTAGGTGCTTGTAGTTCCATTTTATAGGAGAGAAACTGAGTTCATGTAACTTGCTCCGAGTCGCCCAGGTGGTACGTGATGGAGAATCCTGGCTGCCTGATTCCAGGTTTATGTCCCTAACTGCTCTGTGTGGTCCTCTGTAAACCCCTGCCAGACGCTTGCCCACCCACCTGTCCCCTGGGCCAGGCAGCTGCGTGGCAAAGGTTTGGATCTGCAGCTCTTGGCTGTGGAACCAGGTTAGCCAAGACTTTTTTGCTTTGGCCAAAAAGGATCACAGACCCCCTGCTATGCTTGCTGGGTAAGGAAACTCCCAAGCTGAGCCTTCCAGGACTGGAGGCTCCCTCTCCAGGTCTCACCCCTGCAGTTGAGGCCTGATCAGGAGCCATGGGCTTCCCAGACTCTGTGGGGTCTGACGTGCCACACTCAGGAACACAGGGGTGTCATTCTCCAGAGGGGGTGGTTGTGATGCTGGTGGTGGTGTGGGGGTCATCCTGAGTGGGTCAGACACCGCGGCCTGGGGTCATGAATCAGGAGAGAGGAAACGGAGAATGAGGTCCTCTGCATCCATGTCTGCTGGTTCAAGAGAGAAGAGACAATAATAACTGTGACAATAATAGTAACAATAGCTTACTGCACAACTCAACTT
This sequence comes from Myotis lucifugus, assembly GCF_000147115.1. Classification (NCBI taxonomy): domain Eukaryota; kingdom Metazoa; phylum Chordata; class Mammalia; order Chiroptera; family Vespertilionidae; genus Myotis; species Myotis lucifugus. The sequence goes on from NW_005871199.1 coordinate 2,723,960, forward strand.
GTTCCAGGCACAAGGCTCAGCACGTTACATATATTGTCTCATTTAATCCTCACAATAATCTTAAATATAGACACGAATTCCCTTATTGTTCACATGGGAGGAAACTGGGGTTCCGAGAGTTTCAGAGAGTTGGCCCAAGTCCGCTCGTGTATGTGCAAGGCCCCCAGATGGCGAGTGAGGGAGATGAGATTTGAATGGGGGTCTGACTGATTCCAAAGTCCATGGTCACAGACTCAGAGCATCATAGTCTACTGCTCAGGAATCACCACTACCCAGGGGCAGGGCCACACAGGCCTCTGCGGGCACACCCAGGCTCTTAGGAAATTGGAGCTTGGCTTCTTTGGCTACTGTTACGTCAGTGACCCAGTGACTGCCAACCTCTGTCATGGCATCCACCCAACCAAAGGTATGTGCACAGAGGTGAGGTCAGCCACGCTCCATCCATTCACCCGGGATGTTTAACGTTGAGGCCAAATGACCCCGGTCAGGGAGGCTCCGAAGGGAAGTCCTGCTCTGGGTGGGAGGGGCCCTTCCTGCCATCTCTGAGGTTCTCTGATTCCCAGTGGGAGGTGACCTGTGGAAGCTGTTTGTAAACAGATGATGTCACCCGTGGGCCTGCCTCTCCCACAAGTGACACGTGTTGAAACAACAGGCCCTGGGACGTGGTGGCGCGTGAGGCGGGAAGGAGGCACCGCCTGACTCACGACCGATTGGAAAGCCAACTGAGGGTTGGGGATGACCCTTAAGCAGGAAGCTGAGGCCTGAGTTTTGGGAAAGAAAGACGAGAGACACGTGAATCTGAATGGAAGTACACACCCTTGTACGAGAGGCACGTTGCTATTGATCAAGTGGCTGACCCTGGATGGTGGTACCGCCAGGCTCTCGTACCCCAGCAGGCCACCACAGGGAGGCTTTGATGAGAGAGATTTGGGCATTCCAACAAGAGTTTGATTGTAGACACCTAGAAAGCTACTTGGGATGGGCTAGAGCTCTCTGCTCGTGGTTCTAGAGCTTTCCTCATTTCCAGCAGCAGGTGCGCTGTAGGCACTGCACAGGGTTCCCTCCGAGGTGGGAGCAGTCACCCCTCAGAGCGCTGGAGCTCGGGGGAATTTGGCAATGTGAAGTCCTACTCAGAGGTGGTCACCTAGTACACAGTGGCAGGCAGGATCAAGTTTATCAGGTGTCTATTCTTGTTGGTTAATATGTTATTCTTAATAAGATAGTGACAGTAATCTCAAATGTATTTTGTTCATGATGGCTCCAGTTTCAGCTTAAATTATGTTATTATAGTGGTAATAGTAACAACTGATATTTATATAGAACTTAGCAGCTTATACGGTGTTTTCACAGATCTCTATTACAATTCTGCAAGACAAGTATTATCATTTCATATAACAGATTGAGAGAGGCTCTGAGAATTTAAGTGACCCACCCGAGGTTGTCCAGGCAACAAGTGACAGTCTCCGATTGGACGAGGCTTTCTAATGTCTCCCAAGAGAGCCAAGAACCTCCTCTTTGTAATCTAGACACCGTGATAATTGAATGTCACCGGATTAATTACTTAGGGATAATGCTGTGCTCGTCATTACATCCCTAGCACCCAAAATGGTGCCAGGTACACATTAGAGGTCAATACATAAATGAATATTTGTTAGCACATCACATGTAAAGTATTGTGCTAAACAATTCGAGGGGATGCACAAAAGTAGTTCTTGACCTCAAGGAGTTTATAGCCTGATTTGAAAAACATGGCAAATGATCATACAAGGTATGAATGATATCACATATAAGAAATAATGTCACATACAGATACATACAACACCTACAAATACGTACAAACACAAGAAATACCAGAACATGGCATAGACAATGGCTATAGGGACTCAACTGAATTTAGATGATCTGTTACAGGACTTCAAACGAGGACAAGTTACTTTGGGCTGAGTTGTTCACAAGACTTCATGGGAGGAGGGATCTGAGCTGGGTCTGAAGGGTGGAGACACTTCAGAGAGGCAGAGCTTCATGCGGTTATGCATTGATTCAACTCCATCAGATGCTGCTCCTGGTGCTGAGACAGAATGAGAAATGACACCCAGACCCTGGAGGTCTTGGGGCTGCAGGCAGACAGGAAAGTGAGCAAGAAAGATTATCTCACATGGTGAAAAGTGCGGTGATGACAATAAGGAAGACAGGAGTATAGAGATTAAGTGAAGGTGTATGGGGATTTTAAACGAAGACCGGGGAAGGAGTCTCCGAGGAAACATTTGAGCAGAAAATGTGGGAACCATCCTGCAGAGCAGAAAAGCACATGGTTATGAGGTTCCTGCCTGGCTGGAAGCCTGAGGCTACAGATGATTGAGAGAAGCTACTTTGGGCCCATTAGGGACTTCATTTCTTAGGGAAATTGCTTGGAATTCCAGCTGCTTGGCGCACAGATTTGGTAGTGAAATCGATCGTGCATTATGAACTGGGCATAATTTCACTCAATCTTCACAACTCTCCCGCAAGGTAGCCTTTTCTCCACACTTTTAAAAGATAAGAAACCTGAGATGTAGAGCTGTTAGGTCCCAAGTTTTCACAACTTGTGATTGGAGAACAGGGTTTTGAACTGGGTGTGTCTGATTCTAAAACCACTGTTCTGAACACTGGGCTATAATATGCATTTCTGGGAAGAAGGGGATAAGTTTCAAGCTTAGACAGAGGGATGAGGAAGGATACCCAAGGGGGAGGTAGTGGTGTAGAAAGGCCATTCTCAGAGAGGGAGAGAGGAGGGCAGATTATGGATGGTTTTGAGAGCCAAACCAAGGAGCTGAAATTGTATTATGTTTGTGGAGTGTGATGGTAGGAAAATAAGTACTTTAGAAAGAAGTTTTGAAAGAAGTACTTTAGAAAGATAGAAGTTGGTCTGTATAACACCTATGGTACTTTCTTAGATAACCCTAAGTTTAATTAGGCAGCAGTGATTAGGATGCTCTAGACTAGAGGAAGAAGTGAATGGAGAGAATACACAATGAGGAGGCACAATGGTCCAGGCTTGAAATGGGAATCTGAACTCAGTACATGGCAGGAAGGGAAGGAAATGACATACATGAAAAGCATTTATTCAGAAGGAAGAAGAATAGACAGAACTGGGTGATGTATTGGGACTGAGGAAAAGGAAGCAGTTGGGTGTTTCTGAGATTTTGTGCCCGGTGACGGGGAAATGAAGATACCATTGACGAAACAGAGATGTCAGGAGAAAAAAACTGGTGTGGAGAGGAAGAGGGCAAGTTCAGCTCAAGACACATGAAATTTGAGGTACTGGCAAGACATGACCATGAGACAGGACATGGGGCTGGGACTCCAGACAGACCCTTGAAAATTTAGATAAACACATAGCAATAAGTTATGTAGACGTTCGAGTCAAATCCTTGGGAATGGATTTGGTCCCACCTAGTCTGTGAAAGTGATTGAGAAACTTGGTCTGCCTTTGCTCACTGCAGTAACCTCGTGGTGAAAAATAGAGACTGGGACATCAAAGGCACTTAATAAATATATGAATGAATGAATGGATGAATGAATGAGTGAATGGGCATAACAGAAAGTCAAGATTAAATTGAAGAAGACATGGGGCAGTTAGGAAGAAGTGGAGTTCCAAGTGAAGAGGGCAAAGATGATGAAGTCGGAGAAACTACCCAATGATTTGGACTAGATAAGGCTATTTTGGGATGTCAGGGTCTAGAAATTCAGGCGGAAGAGAACCAGGATCGTGCAGAACTGCAGAAGCTAAACGATGTCACGCAAATCAAATTAGTCACACAGGTTCTTCCTTCCCTTTACATGATCCATCTTGGTTTCTTTAAACCATCAAACAGTTATAGTAGGAGATTGCATCTGGCGGGATAGCAGTTTCATTTTAACCGGGTGGAACAGGTTGGACAGGAACACTGGCATTCATGGTTAGTAAGGACAACATCCTCTTTTCTTTGGATGACTCTGCAGCAGCTCAGAGTGAGCTGGCTCTGCTAAATCTGAAATATGCCAGCTGGCCTCAGAATGTGTCCAATCTAGAAAAGCAAGTGTCCCCTCGTCTCTTACAGACATTGCATCAGGGCAAGAGCTATGGCTCCTAACGTATCTCATTTAATGCTCTAGCTCATTCTTAAGGAGATAGTCATTCAATTGCCAATAATGTAGCTGCATCAGCTTGGCATGCTTGGAAACTTCTGTGTTCAAAGGCCATTCTCTCTGTGTATAAAGTGTTATTACACGTACCTGAAAGTCAGAAACTAACCTCCTTTCTCCCCTCTCCCCTTGGTGATTTTCTGTTCATTTATAACTGCAATCTTTCATTAACTAAAACTTATTGATCAGTTCTGTATGAAACGAGCAAGTAACTCTTCTCCAGTAGTCTCGAGGGAGAATGAGTAAAATGTCATAATACAGTGTAATTTGATAAATGCTTGAAGTCAGCACACACCTGAAGCCAGCTCCACAGAGAGGGGGCCACTCATCCAGCTGAGGCAAAAGGTGTTGTTTGAACTTAGTCCTTAAGAAGACCTGGGAGTTGGCCAGGCTGGGAAGACAGAAAAAAATATTCAAGTTAAAGCAAACAGCCTTAAGTGCAAAGGTCAGAGAGATGAGTACGTATTTTGTAGCAAACAATTTTGCGTGTCTGGTGCACAAGGAAGCTAAGGCAGGTGAGATTGTACAGCTGGTCAGGGAATAGATAAGGCAGGACCTTGTGCACCTACCCACAGCTCCTGGAACTTTACCCTGAGGCATGGTGAGCCATGACATTTTGGTGCTCGTTAGGTCTCTCTCCCATGTTTTCAATCAGACTAAAGTTACCTTAGCTTAAAAATGGGGGCGTTAACTTCATCTCCAGTTACTATGCTCACCTATCTTCTCTCTTAGTCTCTTCCCTAAACTTCAAAGAGTGCCATTCATTGTTTTATCTTTTACTTAAATCTTCCTAATCCCTCTGGAATTGTCCCATATGCCTGATGATCTTTTTTTCAATATATATATATATTGATTTCAGAGTGGAAGGGAGAAGGAGAGAGAGAAACATCAATGATGAGAGAGGATCATTGATCAGCTGCCTCCTGCACACCCCCCACTAGGATCCAGCCCACAACCCAGGTATGTGCCCTTGACCAGAATCGAACCCGGGACCCTTCAGTCTGCAGGCCGATGCTCTATCCACTGAGCCAAATCAGCCAGGGCCTGCCTGATGATCTTACTCCAGTCGCCAAGTCATCTCTCAGGCATTGCATCCAATGGTCCTTCTTCATTCCCAGGATCCTAGCTGTCAGTGCAGCGTTGCCCACTGTTGGTTAGCTTCTGCCCCTCTCTTTGTGATACTGCACTCCCCTCGGTGTGTTCTGTCTGATTCTTCGGACTTTTTCTTTTATATTTTCTTCTCTGCTATTCTCTTTCCTAGCTACACTTCTAAATCTGTACATAACTTAGGTTCAGCCTGTAGCTGTCTGACTTGCTATTTTTAGAGAAATCACCTTCGTTTACTCATTCCTCATACTTTTATTGAGGGCCAGCTGGTTCTTTAACCTGAAAATTCTTGGTAGTCTAATCCTACCTTTTATAGAATATATTGACTTTCACTGAAGATGAACTCATAATTCAAAATTACAAAACACGCAAGAAAACAACACAACATGAATTCATCTTCAGTGGAACTTTATTGTGGGTATCCTATGTAGCTTACGCTGAAGACAAGTCCCTCTAGATCAGTGGTTCTCAACCTTCCTAATGCCTTTAATACAGTTCCTCATGTTGTGGTGACCCCCAACCATAAAATTATTTTCGTTGCTACTTCATAACTGTAATTTTGCTACTGTTATGAATCGTAATGTAAATATCTGATATGCAGGATGTATTTTCATTGTTACAAATTGAACATAACTAAAGCATAGTGATTAATCACAAAAACAATATGTAATTATATATGTGTTTTTCAATGGTCTTGGGTGACCCCTGTGAAAGGGTCATTCGACCCCCAAAGGGGTTGCGACCCACAGGTTGAGAACCGCTGCTCTAGATTAATTCTGAGTTTGTTTTTGTCAAATACCCCAGGTCACCTGCCTGGAAACCATTTTTGTTTTAATTACTCAAGCTTGGGACTTGCAGACCACATGTGTGGTATATTCTGGATGAACAGCAAACCGGTGGTTATTAATTTTAAAGTTTATTTTCTCCCCACTCCCCATGAGCCCACACTCAGCCAGACAAGCTTCCTTGTGTCGTATGGTAACTTTTCTGGTCCACCTTTTTCACTAAGGATGTCTCCTTTATTGTATCTAGTGCTGTCTCTTTCTCTTCAGGACATTCGGCCTCCAATCTCAAACCCCAGAAAAGGACTGTCCCTGCCATCAGGCAGCTGCCATATCCACTCATGGGCTTCCTGTTCTGGTTTTGGTTCTCAAGTCTTCCTTCAATTATGGAACTTGGGAATTTTTCTTACTTGCTTGCAAGCATAGGTATGAATCAAAAGAATAGTTATTGTATTTTATCTAACACTTGAGATAGTTAGAGCATAAAGATTTTAAAGTTATCTAATAAACAATATGGCCAGAACTAGTAGTTGGTTCTTTGAAATTTCCTGTCTGTCTCAGCGGTGCTGAGGGAAATTTAGGGAAATAATTTTTGCTCTTCTTGGGGCCAAGTCTGCCCTGGCAATTATTGTGGAAGGAGCAGTGGTACTGGATTCAAAAGAACCTCAAAGGGAAGCCAAACCCAGGGACCAACTGTTGATTCTCATTCCATTCTTAAGCCAGGCAGATTTCTTATACAACTGCTAGACTCTAAGACTCTTGAGGACAGTGGTTGTGCTCTATATGTCTTGGTGTTTCCCTGTCCACTCAGCACTCTGACTTGAATATAGGAATTGTTCAAAAACAATTGTTGATTGATTGTTGACAGCATAAACGCTATAATTTAATCCTTGCTTTGTACTTGTACTCAATCAGAAATTACATTAAGGTGTGGCGCATTCTTAGTCCAAAGCAGCAAATTAATCCTACACTCCACCCAGTTCAGAAACGTATAAAAAAATGCATGGACTCATTTCTGACATTATATCCATTCCTCATCGAATTCACAATTAATAATAAAGTAGAAATGATGCACGTACTACCTGTTTAGTTAAATATATGTATTAGGGTAAATAGTCCAAAGTTCACAATATCTCTAACTTTTGAAAGGATTATTAGGGAGCGTGTAGTAGGATTGCTCATTTAATGTATGAGCCAAGTCCCTTTTCTAATAACCTGTCTCGCAGGATAGTTTATTTCATTTTGGAAATTTTAACTTGTTAGAAAATCTTTGTATTAAGTTTTTAATGTTTATGTAACTTTTAAAAATTATTGAATAATTGTGTTCACTGTAGACATATATAAATATAAATAAATGAAGATGAAGCAACTCATAATTCTACCATCAACCACACTCATTTTTCCACCTGGTTGTGTATTTCTCCAGATCTTTCTCTATGCAAACTTTCTTTTCTTTTAACAAATTCAGATTACGAATGCTATTTTTTATTTGAACTTTTCACCCAATGGTATATTATAGCCTGTTTTCATGACAATTAACACTCATTCACAGCATATTTTTCATGCCAGAGTAGTTTTCCATGTTATGGATAGTTCACTGCTTATTTAACCAACTCTTTATGTTGGGCATTGTCTTGCTTTGATTTGTTACTATAATTAAATATGCTATAATGCACTTCATTTATTCATTCAACAAATATTTACCAGGCACCTTAACTGTGCCTAGCACTATACTAGGTGCTGAGGGTTTAGAATGGGGGATAAAGTTCCTGCCCTCACGTTAACCTCTGAAGGGGGACAGGGAGATCGAAAATAAACAAACAGGCCACAAATAAGATATTCACAAATAGTGTTAATCATTGTGAAGACAACAAAGCAAGGTAATGAGATGGAAAGTGATAGGGTCGAGTCTGTAATTTAGGCAGGGGAGACGTAAGTGCCACAGAGCCAGAGGGTGAACCTTAGATGAACCTATAGGAGTGGAATTGCTACATTTTGTAGGAAGCCCTCCTCCCACCAGGGTGTAGAGGGTTCTTCTACTCTTTGGCCCTAATTTCAAATCTGCACAAACAGAGATAGAATAGGGTAGTCAGTCTCAATTACCCAACATTCAGATAACAAAACAAAACAAAACATTTTGTTGATATTATTCATTCCCTGCCCCCCCCCCTGCACTGCACCCCAAGTCAACATACATACACACTAACATTTTTTTTTTCTGGACCATTTTTAAAGCAAAGCCCACACTTCACATTCCCCGCCCCCCCACCATACATGCTGGAGTATGTATCTTGAATACATGAGCATTTCTCTTTCTTACATGACTTCAATGTCATTACTATTCCTAACAATTAACAATATTTCTTTAAATCATATGGCACCTCACTCATGGTCACATTTCCACAAATGTCTAAAAAATGTGGCTTTAAAGTTGGTCTTTTGAATCAGGATGCAAACAAGGACCACACATTTGATTGCTGTGTCTCTTAAATTTCTTCTAATCTGTAGCAGTCATCCTCCTCTTTCACATCATTTACTTTTTTTTAACTTTATTTTTTATTGTTTATACTATTATAGATGTCCCCACCCTCCCCACCTTTGCCCACCTCCACCCAGGCCACACCCACCCTTCCCTCTGGCCCTCACCACACTGTTGTATGTGCCTATGGGTTTTGCATATGTTCTTTGGCTAATGCCTTCACCTTCTCTCACCCAGTCCCACCTTCTCCCCCACCCCTCTGATAGCTGTCAGTCTGTTTCATGAATCCATGCCTCTGTTTCTATAAAGCTTCTGCACAACAAAAGAAACCATCAACAAAATAAAAAGAAAACCCACTGTATGGGAGAACATATTTGCCAATGAGACACTCAACTCAACACCGGGAAGACAAACAATCCAATTAAAAAATAGGCAAAGGACCTGAATAGATGCTTCTCCAAAGAGGATATACAAATGGCCAACAGACATATGAAAAAATGCTCAGCTTCACTAATCATCAGAGAGATGCAAATTAAAACCACAATGAGGTATCATCTCACACCTGCCAGAATGATTGCCATCAATAAATCAACAAACAACAAGTGCTGGTGAGGATGTGCAAAAAGGAACCCTCGTGCACTGCTGGTGGGAATGCAGACTGGTACAGTCACTGTGGAAAACAGTATGGAGTTTCCTCAAAAAATTAAAAATGGAACTGCAGCTTGATCCAGCGATCCCACTTCTGGGAATATGTCCTAAGAATCCCAAAACACCAATTCGAAAGAATACATGCACTCCTATGTTCATAGCAACATTATTTACAATAGCCAAGATCTGGAAACATCATTTACTTTTTAAAGAAACAGATTATTCAGCTTGAAGAATTTCTCATATTTTGATCTCATTGGATTGCTTCTTCCTGGTGTCATTTAACTTTCTTGTGATATCCTTATATTCCCCAGTATTTCTTATAAACTGGTCATCAGATCTGGAAGCTTGACTTAAATTCAAGTGTGTTGTGTGTGTGTGTGTGTGTGTGTGTGTGTGTGTGAGAGAGAGAGAGAGAGAGAGAGAGAGAAACATCGATGTGAGACAGAAACATCAATTAGTTGCCTCCAATATGTGCTCTATCCGGGGATTAAACCCGCAACCTTTTGGTGTATAGGATGACGCTCCGACCAACTGAGCCACCTGACCACAGGGATAACCATTTTTTTTAAAAAGGAAGTATCATTATGAACTCATGGATTTTTCTATTTTTTGATGTGCCTTGCTAAACTGCAGCGATTATTGCTTTTGATTTTCAAATTTTCCTTTTTTTAAAGCTTCCTGTGTCTTTTTTGACACAGCCTCTGCCATAGCTTCTTTGCTTTCTAGTAAAATAAGGGTCATCCTGTGCATCGCCTGCCTCAGATCTAGCCTCAAGCATTTCTCCAAGGACTCCTGATTTCTTTTAGTGGGACATGGTATTTAGAAACCATAATATGGGCAGCATGGATGAAAAATACTACTAAGATTTTATTGTTGCAAGGTATCTTCATAGACAACACCAGGAAATCCATTTTTAAAGAAAAATATCATGAATGAAAAATGATATTTCCATTTAAGTTAACATTTTGGGGTATATCCTTCCTTTATATTATTTCTGGACTTTTCCCTCTTACATGGAAAATTTTGGCCTTTTTTGTTTTGTTTTATCTTGCAATATAGCAATAACATTTTCCAAATGCCAATGCCAATATTACTACTACTGATAAGACCATCCAATGCTACGTAAGGTCTCTTTGAAACTTTTTTTGTCCTTGGAATAGAGATGGAGTCAGAATACTGCTTTAAAACGACTTGAAATAACTCTTTCCTCATTGTAGTTATATTACCTACTTCATATACAGCTACATACATTTGTTAGTTTGTTTTCACTGTTTAGAAATTTTTAATTTTAATACTTTTGTTTTTATTCACGTGTTAAAAATTTACATTATTCTGAAGTCAAAACTCTAAAACAAAGTCCAGCATTTTTTTCCTGTCCCATCTCTTTCATACATAGTCATTTTTATCAATTTGGAGTTTAGCCCACAGTTTCTTTAACTCTTTTTAAAAAATATATATTTTATTGATTTTTTACAGAGAGGAAGGGAGAGGGATAGAGAGTTAGAAACATAGATGAGAGAGAAACATCCATCAGCTGCCTCCTGCACACTCCCCACTGGGGATGTGCCCGTAACCAAGGTACATGCCCTTGACCGGAATCGAACCTGGGACCCTTCAATCCGCAGTCCGACGCTCTATCCACTGAGCCAAACCTGTCAGGGCCAGTTTCTTTAACTCTCAATCTGATTTTCAGCACCGCTGTGTAGGCAGACACGGATTATTATTGTTATTGTCTCCATAAGAGAGGAAGCTGCATTGCTCTGTTTAAGCCTAGAGCACTGGATCCCCATCCCGGGTTTCTTCCCTTGTCCCACACCACCCCCTACAGACAGCTTGAAGAATTACATCAAGGAGATACAGCCATCTGGTCACCCTTTGCTAGACATCGACCTAAACAGACTGCTTGCTTCAGTGGATTACTCCATCTACTCTAGAATTATGTGAAATAAGTATGCCAATTATTTCTGGATTCCAAGTGACGCTTAGTGTCTGGAGCTAGAAAAGCACATAGGTAAATACTGGTATGTGTGAGTGTGTGTGTGTGTGTGTGTGTGTGTGTGTGTATGTTGTTAGGGAAACAAATTACCGCCTAGAGCAGGGGTGGGCAACCTTTTTGTGAGTGCATGCCAAAACCAGCAAAATCTCTGACTCAAAATTCTTCTGCGTGCCAACCCTAATTTTTTGAGAACATGTTACACCTACTTGATATCTCTTAAGGTGTACGTATGTGAAGAACCTTGAAGAAATAATAAAATTCATTCGAGCGACAAAAACACAGTATATGATGATGAAAAATACATTTATTTTTAAATGTATACATGTACACTGATAGTCCGACAGAAAACTTTATGACTCCGTTTGATATTATCAGTGGGACTTTTGCTGCTGCATCACTGATGACAGAGATTTTACATCAGGTTTATATTTCGTGAGATATGCACGAGCTACTACTTTTATCAGTCAGGCTACTCCTATTACGAGACTTAACAAAAGTCATCACTGAGAACAAAGATTCACAAGCATATGTGGATGAAACCAAAACACTGGTCGGATCTAGGAAGGCAGGGAGAGTTAAGGCAGAGGCAGAGAAATTGCTCTTCCCCTCTCTCATCAATCCATGTCTATGGTGTTTAAGATAACTTGTTATGTAAAATTATTTATTTATCTAAGATGCACCTACACTGAATTTATCTGAAAAATAAAAAGTCGATATTAAGAAAAAAATTGTAAATGGAAGATTATAAGAGAGGGTTTCGCGTGCCAGCAAAAGTTACTGGCGTGCCATGTTTGGCACGCGTGCCAGGGGTTGCCCACCCCTGGCCTAGAGCTATCATTTTCTGCTAACAACTGCCTAGTGATGTGGAACTGAGGCTCACGTGGTATTCATGGCATCACCCTTCAGGCAAATGTGGGACCATTTACAAGAGGAAAGCAGTTTTGAAATTATTGGTGACAGTTCAGAAAACCACATAGCAGAGCCTGTTAAGTCCCAATTGTAGTTTGGGAACCTTTAACAATAAAATCTCATAAAGTGTTCCATGAGTTTAAAACGACTGTAGGTTTAGCTTTTTTCTTTCTAATTTAATTTAATTTTAAGTTGTATTGACAACTAGGAAGAAAATAGAGACTACGAATTTCCTAACTGGGCGAGTGCACAAGTATGAGAGAGTAAAATCCTAAGGTATTATCACCAAAGGGTTTCTTCCTAACCCCCTAGCCCCACCCTCCTCACTCTCTAGAGAACTGGCCTGGGGAGGGAGGGAGAGAGAGAGAAACATCGATGTGAGAGAGAAACATTGATTGGTTCCCTCCCACATGCACCTGACCAGGGCTGTGATGGAACCTGGGAACTTGCAACCCAGGGACTGCCCTGACTGGGAATCCAACCAAGACCTTCCCGTGGCCGGTGTGGCTCCAACCCACTGAGCAACACCAGCCAGGGCTAAAATTTGTTATTATTTTTAAAACAACAACACCAGTGACCTTTTAACAACAATATCAGAGAACAGTGAGAGAAGCTCTGACAAGGAATCGAACCCACAACCTTTTGGTGTACCTGATGATATTCCAACAGATGGAGCCACTCAGCCAGGGTTATTGTTTGTTGATTTTAAAAAACAAACTTTTCAAACTTAGGGTACTTTTTGCCCCCTGGAGCTGCTAATTGCTTCATCAGCTGGGGCAGCTCCCCACTGATTTGGAAGCTAGCTGTCCCTGGGGCAAGGCCGAGGAACACGGGCCACAGTTGGCCACTAGGTGTCTCTGGTCACTCCCGTAGACAGCTGCCAGAGACCTTAAAACCAGCCGATGTGGGCAGAGCTGCGGTTGTGGTAGATGTCTTATCTCTGTGCTCATCTGCCTTCTTGATTACTGTCTTTGACCCAGGTCTGCCTTTCCCTGGCCTCAGGGCCTCTGAACAGTCCTTGTGCTTTGGGGCCTATGTGGGTCCCTTTGGGTGGCTGTGGAGGCATATCCCAGCACAGAGGTTTCTGAGGTCTGGACGCACAGATGCCTAGCCATCAGCACACAGGGCTCCAGCCAGCCTGCTGCTGGCCACCAAGCCTGTCGAGGTTGCTCTGGTCCTGTTAGAGCTGGCAGCACAGCATCCTGAGTGCAAGTTAGTATCAGGGGTGGGCAGGGCAGGGACAGGCATTACAGAAATGGGAGTGTGGGGGAGGGGAATTGGACGCCTCAGGGCTCACTTTCCAGGGGAGGAGACAGGTAGATAAGCAAACACTCACAGGTGTGATAGTGGGACCCTGCTTCTGTAGGGACACGGGGATCGGGGAGTGTGTGGAGGGCCAGGGAAGAAGAGATTTCATGGAGGCGTAGACGTCTGGGCTAGGTCCAGCAGGATGTGGTCAGTTGATGGTATCACTTTGTCTAAAATCAGGGACAACCTCTCTTCCCCAGATGGGGTCCTATTGCAATTATGACCTATGTGGTTTGGAATCTTACTGATAGAAACTTAAAAAGCAACATTAAACACAGTGAGCTGGGCGGGGAGAAGGTAATTTAGAGAGAATTCTATTACTTTGAAGAAAACCAGGGTAGTGTGTTTGTTGCATTGATTTGTAGCAAGTTGAGAAAATGTGTGATGATGATGTTTCCGTGTCTGCAACGTGAGATAATAAGGGCTGTTGGGAGGATTAACTGAAGAACCGTATGCCAAACAGCTGGGATCCTGCTTGGCTCATGTAAGTGCTAAGGAAATATTTAATCTTGTAATTATTTTTATTCTTAAAACCAGCACCATTTCCCAGTTCTATGTTTCTCTTCTTTCTAATTTTCTCACATCAGATATTTCAGAGCCCAACGTCTCCCCTGCATCTACAACCTCTTCAGTTTTATCTCTCGTCATTGTTCCCCCAGATCCTCATTGAAGAAATTGAGTTAATAATCCTCCCATGGCCTCTCTTTCCTCCCCTGGTCTCTCAACCTCTTTTCTGGCCAGGCTTCCTATTCTTTGCCTCCCGAATCCCTGGATTCTGATGGCGGAAGTCACCTCCAGCAGAGTCTAGGCTTGAGTCAGACCGTTTCCCACATCATGTTGAGTCAGTCAGACCCTTTCCCACATCATGTTGTGGGGATCTTTTCCTTTCATTGGTGTGGGGCTGAAACCAGCACCCTTCCTCCTCCTGTGCAGGAAATGGAACTGCTGTGTTTTCTGGCCTAGAGTCAGGATCTGCATCTTCCCCAAGGTAGTGATGGCCTGAGAAACAGAGCCAAGGTAGTGATGGCCTGAGAAACAGAGGGGCGGAGACACTCCCAGAGCAACCTGGGTTGGAACAAAGTCAAAGAGCCTCGTGGTGCTGAGGAAACAAAAACTTTATTTGTTCACAGGGTCACACACAGGTGATGGGGTAGATGGTGCAGGTTCTGGCAGAGCTGGAGGTGGGCACGCTGTGGGGCCCTGGAGTGTGGAGAGAAGGAGCCACTGAGACTCTCAGCTGCTCTCCAGAGACACCTCAGCGACGGCCAAGGGCACAGATGCGGGTGCTGAGAGGACACACACTAGGCAGAGGCTGGTCCCTGGAACTTTGTCTCCTCTCAAGTCGCTTGTCTCAGCATCAGATCCAGGTCAGCAGCAGCCCCCAGAGCTGTGGCCACAGCCCGAGCCCCCGGGATGCTGACCACTGCCAGTGTCACAGGACTCGGAGCTCTGGCGCCTGCAGCGGTGGGACCTGCGGTGATGCCTGTGGTGGCTCAGGCAGCAGCCACCCTCGGAGGAGCTGGGGCCACAGCCGCCCCCAGAGCTCAGAGCACAGCCAGAGGGGGCTGGGGGCAAACACTGTGCTGGGCTCTTTGGGGGGCACTTCGGGGAGGGGCACTTGGGGGTGCACTTGGGAGGGGGCTGGCACTGCTGCTGGTTCTGCTGGCAGGACATCTCGGCAGGAGGTGAGTGAGCCTGGATTGGTTAAAGGAAAAGGTCAGCGCAAAAGCTCCAGGCCAGTGTCTCCTCCAGGAACAGTCTGATAAAGGCCCTGCTCCTCACACCAGCTGCCTCCTCAGCTATGACGCTCAGGAGGAAAACAGAAACTGCTCTCAACTTAAAATGAGCTGAAAAGACAGTTCCCTCACTTGGCCCTGTTTCCAAAAGGACTCCGCATCTGCCTGTCTTCCTGGAAACATGGAAGCAAACGCACCCCTGTAGCAGCGCCTGGAGAAGGTCTCTGGCAAGTGTGCACCTTCCAGGGTAAGGAGTGGAGGGGATGCTGACCGCCAGGGCCCTGCCAGTCACAGACCTGGATGCATCCCACAGAGGTTCCTTGCTCACTGTCCCTCTCCGATGCCCTGCTGCCCTCCAAGCTCTCTTCGTGCTGCTTCCACACGGACCCTTCTGAATCCCTCTTCCCCACTGAAGTCTGGGCCGTCTTCCCATCACTCCCAGCTGAGGTCTGTCCCCTTATACACACTCACCCGGTGCAGAGGAGGCAGGAGAAGTGTGTTCCTGAGGAGGCTGTGGATGGGGAGCCCAGGGCAGGAGCCCTTTTATCCTGTGCTGGGTTGTGACACAGGGCCTGGGCATGCTGCTGCTTTCACAAGCAGGGGGAGGTGACAGTGCCACACACTCCCCTCCCAGGTCCGCAGCTTCTTCCTGCACACATGCCAAGATGCCTGGCCAGAGGGAACCAGGAAACCTTGATGACTGCTCCCCGGGTATGCTGGGGTCCTGCCATGTCTCCTTTCACTCATTCAGCTCAGACGCTTTAACTTTGGCTCTGCCCCTTGCATTTGTGCCTGACAGTGAGGATGTAAATAAAGATAGATGCATATGACACATTTCCTGATCTTGAGCATTTCACGTTTAACCGGACAGACATCAGAGAAGTAAACATTTATCTTTGTTACCATCTGATCGTCCTTTGATATCTGTCTTTCAGGCATTAGTTCCCATTGCTCTGCATAGTGCCAAGGGTCATGATTTGCTCAGGTATAATCAGCTCCTGTTGGTGATCTGAGATCACTGGACCACGGGAATGAGATGGGCTGAGAAATCAATGGAGGGTGGGATCCAGGCCCTGTCTGGGCAGGTGGGGTCCCGAAGTGAACTGAAGCTAAAGTAGAATTATATAAATTTGCTGACAAAATACCACAATTATCTACAATAGTTGAGATCATGAGACTCATATTTAGTATAAAAAATCCAATTTTTTCATATTTAGTTTTCTGTGAGATATATGGTATTGATTATAAAAATGATCTATGAATGTAAAATATTGAAGATTATTATTGGAAGTCAGGAAGATGATTTCAGTGTGTGGCTTATGGTGAGGTTGATGATGGTGGTGATGTTATGTGCATGACATTTAATAGAACAGACCTGATAATTTCTAAGGTTGTGTAGGATGATTTTTGAATAAAATTTGAATCCCATTTTTCCATTGGATTGTATGATAGTACTAGAGGTGAATTTCTCATTGACCTCATCTCTACTATCACAATGACTGCTATTTTTCCCCCTGAATATTACATTCAGAACTGCTGCAAACTATAGTCATATGTATTACAATTAAATGGCTTGGGCTAGGTAATTTTGGGGAAGGCTCCAGGAAGTGAAGTTTTGCTCTGTATTTGGTGCTTTCAGAAAGCAGGGGGGCATTTATATGATTAGGTATCAATAATTTTTAGCTAGAAAGCAGGATTAATGGGGCAAGACTAAAGCTGCAATTGATAAAGAAGTAACAGCGCCTCATGTCCACTGATAAAATGGGATGTTTGATCGTTTTTTTGTGTGATTTGGATAATGCTCTTATTTTGTTGGTGCTCAGAATGGTCTTATTTTTGTCTTGCTCCCTCATGGTCACAAAGTTAGCTTGTCTAATGTTGGAGTTTTGTGAACTTGCTTTTATTCAATCAGAGAAGACGTGGCCTAGCTCCTAGAACCAGCCCAGCTTGTTGCCAGCAATCTGGGACTGTTTCCCCCTTTCTCAGCAATGATTATGGGCCAGGCAATGGGAATACAGCATTTAAAAGGAGAGGTATGGTGTCCCTTTTCAGGGAAGGTACAGTCTAGCAGATCAAAAAAATATAGAAGAATTTGTTACACCCGTGACACATGGCCCCCATATAGAATTCAAGTGCCATGGGGCATGTGAACAAAAAGTTAGAGTTTAGACTTTGCTGCAAAAGTGAATATTTTCCCATATCTTGTGATTATCAGGAGGTAGTCTTATCCTTACAATAACAGCAAGGATGGAAGCCATTTTTCCACCATGGGTTTCAACCCTGAGTCATTGGTGATGGTGGGAGTGGGGGTGGAAGATAGTGGTGTGGGGTGGGATAGTAGAAGAGAGAAGAGGGAGCTGTAGTTGAAAAAGTAGCACATATACACTTTGGGATAGTTTCAAAGGATCAAAATATTCTTGTCTACGACTGTCAATGGCCAGTTTTCCCTGTCCTTCATGAAACATCAGTGGATGTCTCTCAGGCTTTGCCCAAGCCCCATCCCTGATGCCTGCCTTGGAAGGTTCCACACAGGACTCATTAATGAGATGAGGCTCATTCATCTCACCTCCACCTTGATGAGTTGCTCCTGCCTCTCACTCCTCCTTTTCCTCATGAGATCAGGTGCTCAGCAGGCCCCACACACAGAACAGCCATCCTGTGATGACAGAGAATCACAATAAGATCATGGCCTGGTCACTTCTCCCAGAGCAGAGGGCAACTCCCCAAGAGTCACCAATCTTAGGAGTCCCATCCCAAGGAGCATTGGCTCCCTGTGGTCCTGAGACATCAAGGAAATACAGAGACTGGTTTGGCTGGATGAATCTTGGGAGAATTTCATGACTTAGTCATCGCAGTTGGTGTAGGAGTGGGCAGTGCAGGATCTCAGATCCAGCTCCTTGGAGTACATTTTGGACATTCCATAGCAGAAGGCAAGGATGAGTCAACAAACACGAAGTCCTTCCTTTGCTTAGAACTCCAAGTTCCTTGTCAGTTCTGTCTCCTCCCTCCCCCATAACAATGGCATTCCGTGGCAAGAAGCTGAGCCATTCTTAAGGAAAATGGGAAGAGGTAGTCAGAAAGTGTCACCTGACTAAGGATCTTATGTGGATCCCAGTTAACCTCTCATAGCTGAAGCGAGGCAGCTCCCAGAGCTGAGGCTCGGCAGGAAGAGACTGTAGGTGGGCCCTGAGCAGGATATGTGAGTGGCACTTAAGGAGCCACTTGGAAGTGGCTTGATACTACCCTTAGTTTTGCTTCCAGGACATCTTGGAGGAAGTTTAGTGACTCTAGAAGAAGTAAAAAAGCAAATAATTGCATGTGATTGTATCAAGTTAAAAAAATGACTCCCTATTTATTTCAGAGCTTGAGGCTCTGAACCCGCAGCATAGCGAAAATTCCTGAGCAAAGAGGAGTAAGGAAATAGAAAGTGATGAGTTGAGGAATTCTGATTCCAGTGAGAACTGACAAAATCTTGGACCTCTTTTTTTATTTTGTTCGCAGGCAGGAAATGGGTGGTGGGATTGGAAGAGGGTAAGGGTGAGTCTTGTTTAGAGGGCAGCTTGTTGCACTCTCCAGCCCCAGGCCCTTTGCATCTCCATGGAAGGTGCCAAGAGTTTTGAGGAAAGAAGGAATTTAAGAACCCCCAAGATTGTCCAAATATCTGTACCTCAGGTCCCCTGTAGGAGCCCTTCTTGATTTTCATTCACTTATTCATAAAAATCACTTATTCTTTCAAACCATTTATATTGAGATATTACATGTTGTGCTGGGCCAAAGGTGAGTCAAGAGTGAAGAAGATGCTCCTCCATTCTTAGGCTGACAGGGTAGTGGGACTGACAGGCAAGTGATGAAATACGCATGAGCCAGCTGAGGATGCTGTAATACATGTGTGTGTGGATAGTCCACATGTCTGAAGTCAGAGTTTTGGGGTGTCAGTCCCCTGTTGCTCTTCAGTGACTCAGTGAATAATGCACCGGATGTTGTCACCGGCTATCACTTGGGATGGTCCATGAGTTGAACAGAGATGTGGAGCCTGTAACCTGTCCAAGCACAGAAAACCCAGACAGGGCAAGTAGAGGCGCTCATGGAGCCATGTGCCTCTCAACACTCTATGTTCCTCTTCAGCTCCATCACCCAGTTTGATATGAGAAAGCACCCATTTCACCTTTCCTGAATAGTTCCTTCTAAACAATATCAATTGATGGGGTCCTCAACATTCTGAAGGAAATGAGCACTCTCCCATAGTTCAGGGTGAAGCCTACAGATATCCCCTCAGCAAGGGACTCCTTCTGGAGACAGAAAAATATCAGAGAGGAGGGTCAATACTAATGCTAAGTCTTCCCCCTTTCCACATCCCAAGCCCCAATTTTGTGTGACACAGTGCAATTCAGTCTCCGAAAGGCACTTCAAAATAAATCATGGAATTCCTATGCTTTAAAGTGGGTAAGTTGTAAAGTGCAAACCCGTGTCTATCAGCAATAAACTATAAAGTACAGAAAATATTTCATTAAAATTACTATTTAATTTTTAAAAATATTTTTTTATTGAATTCAGAGGGGAGAGAGAGAGAGAGAGATAGAAACATCAATGATGAGAGAGAATCATTGATTGGTTGTCACCTGCATGCCCCCCACTGGGGATCAAGCTTGCAACCCAGGCCAACGCTCTATCCACTGAGCCAAACTGGCTAGGGCACCATTTAATTTTAATATAAGTGATTAATGTTTGTTGAAGTTCTGAATGTAATCTTTTTGAAAAAAATAGCAAAATGCAGTCACTGTAATAGTAGAAATGAGGTCAATGAGAAATTTATCCCTAGTACTATCATACAATCCAATGAGACAATAGGGTTCAGATTTTATTCAAAAATCATCCTACACAAACCTTAGAAATTATCAGATCTGTTCTATTGGATATGATGCGCATAACATCACCACCATCATCAGCCTCACCATTAGCCACACATTGAAATCATTCTCCTGACTCCAAATAACTCTCTTAAATATTTCACACTCATAGGAAATTTTTATAATCAATATTATATATCCCACAGGAAACTAAATATGAAAAAACTGGATTTTTATACTATATATGAGTCTCATGATCTCCACTATTGTAGATAATTCTGGTATTTTGTCAGCTCATTTATACTAGTATAATTCTACTTTAGCTTCAGTTCTCTTGGGGGCTCCACCCACCAAGACAAGGCCTGGATCCCATTCTCCATCCATTTCCCAACTTGTCTCTTTCCCGTGGTCCATTGGTCTCAGATCACCAACATCCCCAGAGATGAGGAGCTGATTATACCTGAACAAATCATGACCCTTGGCACTATGCAGAGCAATAGGGAACTAATGCTTGAAAGACAGAGGTTTCAAAGGACAAATCACATGGTAACAAAGATAAATGTTTACTTCTCTGATGTCTGTCCAGTTAAACGTGAAATGCTCAAGATCAGGAAATGTGTCATATGCATCTATCTTTACATCCTCACTGCCAGGCACAAATGCAAGGGGCAGAGCCAAAGTTAAAGCGTCTGAGCTGAATGAGTGAAAGGAGACATGGCAGGACCCCAGCATACCCGGGGAGCAGTCATCAAGATTTCCTAGTTCCCTCTTGCCAGGCATCTTGGCATGTGTGCAGGAAGAAGCTGCGGACCTGGGAGGGGAGTGTGTGGCACTGTCACCTCCCCCTGCTTGTGAAAGCAGCAGCATGCCCAGGCCCTGTGTCACAACCCAGCACAGGATAAAAGGGCTCCTGCCCTGGGCTCCCCATCCACAGCCTCCCCAGGAACAGCTTCTCCTGCCTCCTCTGCACCAGGTGAGTGTGTATAAGGGGACAGACCTCAGCTGGGAGTGATGGGAAGAGGGGCCCAGACTTCAGTGGGGAAGAGGGATTCAGAAGGGTCCGGTGTGGAAGCAGCACGAAGAGGACCTTGGAGGGCAGCAGGGCATAGGAGAGGGACAGTGAGCAAGGAACCTCTGTGGGATGCATCCAGGTCTGTGACTAGCAGGGCCCTGGCGGTCAGCATCCCCTCCACTCCTTACCCTGGAAGGTGCACACTTGCCAGAGACCTTCTCCAGGCGCTGCTACAGGGGTGCGTTTGCTTCCATGTTTCCAGGAGGACAGGCAGATGCGGAGTCCCTTTGGAAAGAGGGCCAAGGGAGGGAACTGTCTTTTCAGCTCATTTTAAGTTGAGAGCAGTTTCTGTTTTCCTCCTGAGCGTCATAGCTGAGGAGGCAGCTGGTGTGAGGAGCAGGGCCTTTATCAGACTGTTCCTGGAGGAGACACTGGCCTGGAGCTTTTGCGCTGACCTTTTCCTTTAACCAATCCAGGCTCACTCACCTCCTGCCGAGATGTCCTGCCAGCAGAACCAGCAGCAGTGCCAGCCCCCTCCCAAGTGCACCCCCAAGTGCCCCTCCCCGAAGTGCCCCCCAAAGAGCCCAGCACAGTGTTTGCCCCCAGCCCCCTCTGGCTGTGCTCTGAGCTCTGGGGGCGGCTGTGGCCCCAGCTCCTCCGAGGGTGGCTGCTGCCTGAGCCACCACAGGCATCACCGCAGGTCCCACCGCTGCAGGCGCCAGAGCTCCGAGTCCTGTGACACTGGCAGTGGTCAGCATCCTGGGGGCTCGGGCTGTGGCCACAGCTCTGGGGGCTGCTGCTGACCTGGATCTGATGCTGAGACAAGCGACTTGAGAGGAGACAAAGTTCCAGGGACCAGCCTCTGCCTAGTGTGTGCCCTCTCAGCACCCGCATCTGTGCCCTTGGCCGGCGCTGAGGTGTCTCTGGAGAGCAGCTGAGAGCCTCAGTGGCTCCTTCTCTCCACACTCCAGGGCCCCACAGCGTGCCCACCTCCAGCTCTGCCAGAACCTGCACCATCTACCCCATCACCTGTGTGTGACCCTGTGAAAAAATAAAGTCTTTGTTTCCTCAGCAACACTATGCTCTTTGACTTTGTTCCAACCCAGGTTGCTCTGGGAGTGTCTCCGCCCCTCTGTTTCTCAGGCCACCACTACCTTGGGGAAGAGGCAGATCCTGACTCTAGGCCAGAAAAAACAGCAGTTCCATTTCCTGCAAAAGGGCCTGTGGGAACACTTTGTGTTGGGGCAGGAGGAGGATGGGTGCTGGGAGGAGGATGGGTGCTGGTTTCAGCCCCACACCAATGAAAGGAAAAGATCCCCACAACATGATGTGGGAAAGGGTCTGACTCAAGCCTAGACTCTGCTGGAGGTGACTTCCGCCATCAGAATCCAGGGACTGGGGAGGCAAAGAATGAGAAGTCTGGCCAGAAAAGAGGTTGAGAGAC
Organism: Myotis lucifugus; assembly: GCF_000147115.1. Classification (NCBI taxonomy): domain Eukaryota; kingdom Metazoa; phylum Chordata; class Mammalia; order Chiroptera; family Vespertilionidae; genus Myotis; species Myotis lucifugus. Next base: position 2,746,395 of record NW_005871199.1, read on the forward strand.
CAGGGGAGGAAAGAGAGGCCATGGGAGGATTATTAACTCAATTTCTTCAGTGAGGATCTGGGGAAGAATGACGAGAGATAAAACTGAAGAGGTTGTAGATGCAGGGGAGACATTGGGCTCTAAAATATCTGATGTGAGAAAATTGGAAAGAAGAGAAACATGGAACTGAGAAATTGTGCTGGTTTTAAAAATAAAGGTAATCTTAAGGTCAAATATTTCCTTAGCACATTTATGAGCCAGGAACTGGTTCTTGAGTTAATCCTCCCAATAGTGCTGGGATGTGGGTACTCTTATGGTCTCAGATACGGAAACATCATCATCACCACACATTTTGTCAACTTGCAGAGCATCCCAATGACTCAAGAGAGACTAAAACGAGGTATTGCAGAAGCCTCTGGCCAAAGTCTCTTCTCTGATGCTTTTTCTGACCCCAGGCTGTACTTCTGAACTAAGAAATTTAAGAGGAAATGAAAATTGAACTTAACCTGGACAGATGCTCTTTCCTATTTGGGCCTTTTGATAGAAGAGAAGACTGACTCTTTTCTAATTGGATTTCTATGGCATCTTGTCTCTGTGTAATCATGGAAGAGAATAAACTCTTTTGACAAAAACTTCCTCAAGGATGTCTCAGGAGATGAATACATCTCTCAGAACATGTTTAGAAAGAGAATGAGGACATATTGAGGACCCATGGCCTTGTCAGTCACAGAACCGCTCAAAAGTCCAATAAAGATGGTTACTAACCCCATAGTTCTCTTGTTGCCTCCATTGTGGACCCTCTGCTTCCCTCTCCTCTGATGGAGGCCTGGGCTTCTCTGACAGGCCCTCCTAGGTCAGGTCCTGCATTTGATGGACATTCAGCTGAGTTCGTAGAAGCCAGTAAAAGCTGATTCTGAGTAGGCTATGGACTGAGAAGTCCAGGGCAGGAACTCCTGGGTTTGTGATGCTCAGCATGGGTATGTTGCTGGAGGAGGGTGATAGCACCTAACGCTCCCAGCTCAGTTCTGAGCATAAGACAATATGTTTGACAAAAGGGAACTAGGAAAACCTGGTACTTGCTCAAATACTTCCCACGCAGGCCTACACATGTACTTGACAGAGGCCATGTCACATGTTCATACTTTGCAGTGGAATGTAGTCTGGATATGACACACATGACCTAAAATAAATGAATGTCTAGCTGGACAGACAGACAAGTGAATAAGGAGTCTACCCCCTGTGATAAGTGCTATAAAATAAGTGACTAGCTACAAAGTCCATAGTTCTTTGGGTGCCCTCTTTTTCTCCTGCATGTTCTCTGGTAATATTGGGCACCTAATATAATAATCTCTTGTTTTTGAGGGTGGTGACTATGCTGAGAACACTGGACATTCTGGGTGAGCTGTGTGTGGAAAATGGATGGAGGGGTTAGGCCAGGGGAGGTGGGCTCAAGAGAGAAACTTGCTGGCACTCAGGAAGGAACGTGGGACACCTGGGCAGGACAGGTGTGGAGCCAACTCAGGGTTCGATCGAAGGGTAAGTATAAAGAAGGGAACTACAGTTGGAGTGATAAGAATCACAATTAGCATATTACAGAAATCCTTGAGATTAAAATTTTATGCTGAATTATACTGAACTGCACTGAGGTTTTTGTCTGGGATGTAGATATGGGATCTGCCTGAGATTCAACACAGCCCAGAAAGCAGTGGGTGAATGAAAATGAAACTTTCGTTTTGTAACTCTGAGTTCAGGTGTTTGATTAAGCAGTTAGAAGCCCTCTGGCGATCTCTGTTCCAAGGATTTCTCCGGGGTCTTTCTCCCTTTCTACTACCAGCCAATCAGTAACGCAATTCCAAGGCTCCAGCCATGTTCCCCTAATTGCCTTTAGAACCTTCCTTCTTGTTGTAATTATCCACGACACCAAGAAATCAGTGTTTTGTGGTCAAACAGACTGTGAAATATTTCACAAGATTTCAACCCCGAAAGACTTTTTGTCTGTAAATCTCGCCTCACCTCCAGGCCCTCACTTCCTATGAGTCACCTGTGGGTGATCAGGAATCCATCTTCTCTCTTCTCCACAGTGCCCCAGGCTCCAGCATCCCCTGTAGGTCAGCTCAGGGCCTGGAAGTGCTGAGGAATGGGTGACATCACTGAGCATTGAATGCGGGGGTTTCATGTGCCAAGGATAGAAGGCAGGTGGGTGGTGTTGAAAGGAAGAGTCATTAACTCACAAAGGCATACACCCTGACCTTACAGCATCCAGGAAGGAGGAGCTAAGCAGTTACAGAGAGAGGAGGAGGGGCTTTGAAGATTAGAGAGAAGGAGATCCTTGGAATAACCTAGAACCTTCTATAGGAACTTCTTAGAAGATCAAGTCCCATGAAGTAGAGGAGAGACAGTTGGAGGGTGTGAGCATCTTGTGTGCTACTCACCTGTCATCCACAGAATAACCCTAAATCTTTCTGTCTCAACTCCTTCCTTCCTTCCTCCCTCCTTCCCTCCCTTCCTTCCTCCTTTCCTTCCTCTCCCCCATCCTTTCCTTCCTTCCTTAACATATGTTGAGCTGATCCAGCTTCTTGTAATCTCCATTCTAAATCCTCCATATCTTTCAAGGCAGGTACCAAGAATTTTCCTATGAGAAAAGTCACAGGACTCTTCAATACCCTGTCTTAGCCTTCCTGTAGGCCTGCCATTTTAATTTTTTTCATCCATCCATCCATCCATCCATCCATCCATCCATCCATCCATCCACTCAGTAATCAAGCAGGATGTGTTGCACTGCTATGGCGGCACACCATGCATTCTGCTATACACAAGAAATTGGGAAATGAGTAAGATTTACTCCCTGTTTTTGAGTAGATCATAGTATAGTGGGGCAAATGCACAAGTAATAAAATAAGCATGATCTGATGTGGTCAGTGCTGCAACGTGTGTGTGGCGTCCACAGGCCTCAGGTCAGAGCCTTGGGTATCAGTCCCTTTTTGCCTGCAGTAACTCTGAGGGGGAGGATGCATCCAGTGCTTGTCACCTGCTATCATCTAAGGGTTTTAGTTGAGATGAAGTCATGGGCCTGTAAGAACAGTGCTTGGACAAGTCCTGGGAACAGAGGTGGAGATCCTTGGTCTGCCCGTGGGCAGCCAGCCCAGATGGCAATGCCAAGAGGAACTCATAGAACTTGGGGGTCCTCCCAGGAGGGATAACACGTTGCTAAGGGTGTTACTGAGGGGACACCGGAGAGATCTCAGACAACATGTAAGGGGCTGAATAATGGGCGTGATAAGCATTCATTTAAAGTCAGAGATTCCTGAGTTTGAATTCTTGATTCTCCACTAAACAGCTGGTATCTGGAGAAAGAAAAAGCTATAAAGTGATGGAGGCACCATAGACCAAAGATGTGAGGAATAAAATCATAGATAGAGACAAGAAATCTAGCTGCAGTGACATGGTTTGCTAAGACACATCTGAGGACCATTGTGTCAGTACCATAGTGACTCTGATATTTATTCTAAGAGCTCCAAGAGTAGTTTGGGGAGGGAGTGATTCCAGTTGGCTAGGGCGGCTTAGGGAGATTGGCTGAGCTATGAATCATATTTAATGGGTGTGGTGATGATGAGGGTGAAATGGTGAAGCTTATGTACACCAAAGTAGGAGTGATTGACCAAGAATTTTGGAAATTACCATTATGTAAGCTGTGTGGTATTTTTCCATTGCATTTTATTTTAACTTTAGAGATGCATTGTTCTCTGAAACATCACATTTAAGAATGAAACAAGTCACCCTAGCCCAGGGGTGGGCAAACTTTTTGACTCGAGGGCCACAATGGGTTCTTAAACTGGACCAGAGGGCCGGAACAAAAGCATGGATGGAGTGTTTGTGTGAACTAATATAAATTCAAAGTAAACATCATTACATAAAAGGGTACGGTCTTTTTTTTTTTTTAGTTTTATTCATTTCAAACAGGCCGGATCCGGCCCGCGGGCCGTAGTTTGCCCACGGCTGCCCTAGCCGGTTTGGCTCAGTGGATAGAGCGTCGGCCTGAAGAAGGGTTCAGTTTCAATTCCAGTCAAGGGCACATACCTTGGTTGCAAGCTCTTCCCTCCCCAGCCTGGGCCCTGGTCAGGGTACGAGCTGGAGGCAACCAATTGATGTGTTTCTCTCACATCGATATTTCTCTCTGTCTTTCTCTCTCTCTCTGCCACTCTCTCTAAAATCAAAGGAAAAATATCCTCGGGTAAGGATAAAAAAAAAAGAATGAGATGAATCTTTCAAATCACAAATATTCATTACAATATTGACAAAGCATTATAGTTTTTTTATAAACATTGATGAAAATTATGTGTCTGATTATCCTGTTATAGGAAGACCTATAGGGATAACTATCCCTTTTTAGGTGATCAAATAAGTAATATTCATGGGAAGAAAGGAGCACCCCTGGGAAGATGTCTTTTCACTGTGGCTGTGGCATGAGGGAGGTGGGGAGACTGGGAAGGGCCTAAGGACAGAGGCCTGCTCATGCACTAACATTGTCTCATTAGTATGAACAACTTATCCCTCTCCTTCCTTGGCTTTTGATGTGGAAGCTAGCAAATGCTCATGTTCTTTTTTGTCACCACCAAAGCCACTATCTCTGTGTCAATATTTTATCCAAGCCGGGGGTCTTCTCCGGGTGTATTAAACTAACACCATGTCCACTCAGGCCCAGAGGATGAGAGGCCGGCTGCATAGAGAGCCACCCTGTTTCACTCTGCATTGCAAGTAAACTGGGAACTGTCGCCCACAGATGCATTTGAATGTAAGCTTCCTAGAGAAGAAACTTTGTCTCGCTGATTCTCTGGTGTATCTAGTGCCTAGAATTGTGTCCATCATAGGTGCTCAATAAAAATGTATTTTTTTATTGATAATTTTTTTATTGAGTGGATAAATGGGTCCAAGGCTAGGACTTGGTGTCACCCTGATGCAGTCTTTGGAATCTATTTTTTTCATTGCTGGGACCTCTTTTTTTTTGTCTCACTTTTTATGATGCTCTTTATTACTTTTAGCTTCCCAATTTCTCTTTGGTGTCTCAGCCAGGACCTTTGTAAGTTGACCCTGCTCTCTTTTCTCATCACTCAGATTTGACTCAACCATGAGCGGTAATTCTGTCAGTTCTTTAGAGTGGCACTTTGAGGTACTTCTGAGCTTCTAAGTCTTCTTCTAAAGCCCCTGGCAGATGGTGTGTTCTAATTCTCCAGTTTTTCCAGGCCATGGTGGACTGTTTCAGGTCGGCACAGAGCTGTTGGGCTTGTGTGTTGACAGTGCTAAAAGCCCGGTGTTCAGGGTTTTGCAGATCCTATCTGTAGAGGCATAGCCCTTCCTGGGTGCCAGGCTCACCCTCCCCCTTGCAAGACTCACATGTTTCCTGCCCCTGGCTGAGCATCTCTGGTGATTTCTAGCTGAATTTAAACTCATGGCTAGAGCTGTGGCTTCTACTTCAAGGATTCATGTCCCAGTTTGTTAGACCTGGTTGGTGTGTCTGGTATTAAACTTCTTCAGGGTCTTTTTAATCCCCAAGTTTTAATAATTTTCAGGCTTGATAAAATCTTTCTTTAATTTAATGAACTTATGAGATTGTCCAGCCCGCCCCCCGCCCCCGCTTGCTCTACTACTCAGTTCTTAACATCAGTTTCTCTTAATATTTGCCATTTGATTGTGGTTTGAGCTCTATAACATTTCTCTGGCTTTCTGGCAGCCCAGGTGAGATGTTACTCTTGGTTCATACGTAGGAACATTATTTCAACCTCAGCAGCATCTGAGTTTTATAATTTAAGCCAAAACATGGGACTGTATTGAGCTTCATGGTTGTGTAGAGTTCAACAGTTAATGAATATTTACTCCTTAGATTACATTGACATTCTCATGTTCTCTTTTTCATTCTTCTAAATTTTCATCTCACATACATCAATTATCTCATTGATTAGACTCACAGCCACATTGCTCCCCCTAGACCTCAATAATGTAAATACTTCTCACCTTCCATCTCCTGAATTTTCATGGAGCCCATTGAGTTAACTCTCCTTCCTGAGGCATATGTCTCCTTCCTTCGCCGATTTTCTGTTTCCTTGCCTCCTGATTCCCTGTTACTTAAGTAGGACCCAGAAACATCTTATCAAAATATATACAAGTCCCATATCATACAGTGCCAATTCCCAGATTATATCAACACCCACTCAGGTTTCACAGGAAAAATCAATCCTTTCACTGAGAGTTGCAAGGACTCAAAGCAATATGACTCTCACCCTTCTTTCTATCTCCATTCCAACCTAAAATCTCTTCACAGACCTTCTATGGGTGGAGGGGAAACTGATCTATTTTTCCAGGGTCCAAAACTAAGATTCTGCTCCGAGTTGTGTTGTGTTGAGCGAGGAACTGAGAGGAGGGACAGAGTGAAATGACATGCGAGCCACCCATGGTAATGAGGAAGAGAAGCTTTATTTTTTTTCACAGGCCCAGGCGCTGCCAATCATTGTCACGTGCAGAGGGTGGGAGGATTGTGAGATCCTGCACATCAGACTGGAAGATCGGCTGGAGGTGGAAACTCCCTGGGAACATCCCAGCTCAGGCTGGGCAGGCGAGCAGGGGGTGTCTGGGAGAGGCTGGGTCTGACTGGGGCTTTTCCTCTGGCTTCTTGTCTCCTCTCAAGTCGCTTGTCTCAGCATCAGATCCAGGTCAGCAGCAGCCCCCAGAGCTGTGGCCACAGCCCGAGCCCCCAGGATGCTGACCACTGCCAGTGTCACAGGACTCGGAGCTCTGGCGCCTGCAGCGGTGGGACCTGCGGTGATGCCTGTGGTGGCTCAGGCAGCAGCCACCCTCGGAGGAGCTGGGGCCACAGCCGCCCCCAGAGCTCAGAGCACAGCCAGAGGGGGCTGGGGGCAAACACTGTGCTGGGCTCTTTGGGGGGCACTTCGGGGAGGGACACTTGGGGGTGCACTTGGGAGGGGGCTGGCACTGCTGCTGGTTCTGCTGGCAGGACATCTCGACAGGAACTTGACCTTGAACAAATAAAAGACATTTTGAGCTCAGAAGCTTCAGAAGTTTCAAAGTCTCCTCCCCACAGCTTTTGTCAAACACTCGTCCTCCATGATGACCAAGCTGCCTGCTAAGCCTCAGAAGGGAAAGAAATGGGAACACGGAGGGGCCACATGCATTTGGATAAAACACCTTCAAGGATGCCAGATGGACCCATGTGCACCTCTGACAGCATACTCAGCAGGAATGGGAAGGAGTCCTCAAGACCTTGGCTGTTGGGGCTCACAGCCCCCTGACAGGTGCCTGAGTGGCTCCTTCCTCACCATCATCCCCGACCTCCCTCCACTGCTGCCCACTGTGGGCCTCTTCCCCCTGGTTCCATTCAGATCTGAGCCCCTCTTCCTACCCTCCCAGCTGAGGTCTATCCCCTGCCAGACACTCACCGGATGCAGAGGAGGCAGGAGAAGCTGTTCCTGGGGAGGCAGTGGATGGGGAGCCCAGGGCAGGAGCCCTTTTATCCTGTGCTGGGTTTGTGACAAAGGGCCTGATCATGCGCTGCTTTCACAAGCAGGGGGAGGGGACAGCGCCACACACTTCCTAGTTGCCTCCCTCAGTGTCTTCCTGGGCAAGAGCCTAACGTTTTAATATGATGGAACCAGGATGTCCTTGTGACTGCCAAATACTTCCCATTCAAGTCTGCCTTGGACCTGCGGCTGTACATTCATTCATTCATTCATTCATTCACTTCCATGCATGGACTCAGGCTCTTTTACTTCATTTAGCAGCAATAATGTAGAGATACTTATGACATGTGTCTTCCCTTGAGTATTTCACAGACTAAATGGACCATCACTTAGACAAAGAACTATAATGGATCTGGTGAAATAGATACTATCATAGGAGTGTTTACAAAGACCTCAAGCCCAAGAGTCCAGCTTTTGGAGGTCATTGCCCCATTGCTCTGCAGGCCCCGAAGGGAGATGGGGCCTTCAGATGCTCTCTAGGGGTGACAGCTGGGCAAGGTCATTGTCATGTATTTGGTTTACATAAAGCTTAGCTATTATGAGGTCTTAGCCATGATGAGGGCAAATGAGGCTCACCAACCACCTCTAGCATTGGCAACTTCACAATTTTCAACCATGTTTACGAAATGGCTCATTTTTATCATTTGAGCAATTTTTCTTTAATTCTTCCAGGCAGAAGAATTTCTAGTGTCAGAATCAATAGGACATATGCCACAGTCAGGAAGACATAAAGCCACAATAGAAAAGAGGATATTTTTCTCTCCATCTTCCTCCTCCTCCTTATAGTCTTCTTTCTCCTTCTTCTTAAGAATATCAATTGTGAATATTGTCATGGCTAGAGTTGTAAGTCCCTTCTCCATTCTAACTCCTCTGCCATATGGGGATATGAGGTCCTCTTAGAAAATTTTCTGCCCTGGACAAGAACTGGCTTTAAGCCTTCCTTTAGCCTACATCACACTAGCAGAGAGGTTAAACATTACTAGTAAATGAGCATTTGCCTTTGGGATGACTGAGCCCTAAGGCAACAATATAGGTGCAACACGAGCTAATGTTGTCTATGGGTTCAAGACGAGCTGTAGAAGAAAATAATTATTTTTTCATGTCATGTGGTTTCCCAGAAAAAAGTACAGAGGCTGTTTTTAATCCCAGTGATGTGCGATTTTGAGTTGCTGTGGGGCTGCACTTTGTGTGTGACACGCCCCCCCGTCAGTGTGGCCCAAACTGTTTCAGAACCTGCCAGCAGAAGTGTCTTATACCCAGCCCAAGTCCGCGTCTCAGTCCTGGTCTCCATCTCCTGATGCTCCCATTCTTCTGCTTGATTCGGATCACCTTAATCTCACACCTCCCTCACGAAGCCTCCCTCACCTTACACCCTCCCTGTCCTTCTCAGAAGAGAGTCCATGGTGAGCCTGAGGTGGCAGGTGAGCCTGAGGTGACAGAAGATACTTGAACCTATGGCCCAGAGCCTGAGGTGACTCCAAAAGTGGGGCACTTTGAGGATGTTTCAGGAGCCCTGACATCCTTGAGGAATCTGGAATAACATGCGGAGAAGAAGTCTACCCGGTTGGTCTAAAATGAGGATTGTATGACCTCATAACATGTATGTTAGCTCTGGGACAGGAATTGCTTTATCTGAGGTCCAGCTTCAGGCTGAGCCTTCTGAGCAAGGCATATTAGTAATAAATGAGCAACAAATAAACGAGGACCTGCCCTCCTCCTTAGTGACTTATGACTGATGCTGCGAAAAGGGGAAGATGAGATGAGCAAGCCTGAAAGCAGTGTGCTAGGAAGATATTGAGATGAGCAAGCCTGAAAGCAGTGTGCTAGGAAGATATTTATTCCTGGAGTTTGTCATTGTCTTGTTTTTGGCTATTAAGTGCATCGATTTGGATAAACAAATCCATGGTTTGTAATATATGCTCATCATTGGTCCATGCAAGGTCCTCTTAATTAATTTGTCCAACTGCTTATCTATCTTCTATCTATCTATCTATCCATCTATCTATCTATCTATCATCTATCTATCTATCTATCTATTTATTATTTAAATAACAAATACAAAAATCCACCACACAAGTGAAACAAGACCTCTAATAGTAAGGTACATATAACTTACTATGTACCTTATCCCCTACCAGCTCCTGCTGCTGTAACCACCACCTTGAATTTGTATTTATCATTCTTTGCTTCCTTCTTGTATATTTTTATCACATTTAATATTTGTATTCCTAAATTGTATTATTTTATTCTATTTTTAAGTCAGATTTCTTGAGGTATATTTTACAAACAGAAAAAAATCACCCATTTAAAGTATGCAATGCTATGAGCCTTGACTAACATACACCAATGTGTGAACACCACTACAATTAAGATAAAGAACAATTCCTTCCCTGGAATATATTTCCTCACGACCCTATGGAGACATCACTCCGTGGCTTTTCTCCTCAGCCCTCCCCCATACCAGACCTTGGAAACTACTGATCTATTTTCAGTCCTTATAATTTTATCTTTTCCAGAATGTCATATCATTGGAATCATATATTATGTAGCATTTAAAGTCTGGCTTTTTTCCCCCACATAGAATGATACACTTGACATTTACTCTGTTGTTTCTTATATTAGTAGTTCATTCCTTCTTTATTGCTAAGAACCATTCCATTGTATAGATGTATCACATTTTTTAATCCATTCACCTGTTGAAAGACATGAGCTATTTCCAGTTCAGGGCAATTATGAGTAAAGCCACTATAGACACTGACTGACGGGTGTTTCTGTGAACGTAAATGTTATTTCTCCTGGTAAAAACCTAAGGGTATGGTTTCTGGGGCAAATAGTGTATGTTTTATTTTTAAAGAAACTGACAGACTGTTTTCCAAAGTGGTTGTACAATTTTGCTTTCCTGCCAGCTCTCACTGAAGACCTAGTTGCTCCACAACCTTGCTTGTACTTGGTATTGTCAGTTATTGCTATTGTTATTATTTATTTTAGCCATTCTAATGTGTGTAAAGTGGTATCTCATTTTGTTCTCAATTTGTATTTTCCTAATGACTAATGATGGTGTCTTTTCATGGGCTTGTTTGCCACCCATATACCTTTGTTGAAATGTCTATTCACTTATTTTGTCCATTTTTAATGTTTGTCCATATCCTTATTATTGATTTTTAGAATTTTTATATATTATGGACATAAGTAATTCACCAGATAAGTATTTTTAAAATATTTTCTCCAAGTCTGTGACTTTTCTTGGCATTTTCTTAAGTATCCTTTAAAAAGTAGAAATTTTAAATTTTGATGAAGTCCTATTTATCAAGATCTTTTTTGAAATGCCCCCTTTTTGGTCATACCTAAAATTTTTGGCATACCCCAAAGTCACAAAGATTTTTTTCTTGTTTTACTCTAGAAGGTTTATGTTTTACATTTTGAACCATATACAGGGTATCCCAAAAAATGTATACACACTTTGAATAATTATAAAAGCAGTTTTTATTAAAATACATTTCATTTTCAAAATGTAACAGAAGCTACAGACTTTGAGTGTATACATTTTTTGGGACACCCTGTATATTGAGTTAATATTTATATGTAGCATCAGGTACAAATCATTTTTACACATAAGGATGTCCAATTGTTTCAGCACCATTTCCTTCTTTTTTATATATGTTTTTATTGATTTTTAGAGCGAGAAGAAGGGAGAGGGGAGAGAGAAAGAGAAAGAGAGAGAGAGAGAGAGGACTATTGAAATATCAATGTGAGAACGAAACATTGATCAGCTGCCTCCTGTATGCTCCCTACCAGGGATGGAGCCCACAACCCAGGCATGTGTCCAGACGGGCAATATTTCGATGCACTAGACCAGTGATTCCCAAAGTGGGCGCTACCTCCCCCTGGTAGGCGCTGAAGCGATCCAGGGGGGCGGTGATGGCCACAGGTGCATTTGGGGGCATATATATTTCTGTTTAATTGCTATTAAAATTTAAAAAAATTAATTTCCAGGGGGCGCTGAGTAATATTTTTTCTGGAAAGGGGGCGGTAGGCCAAATAAGTTTGGGAACCACTGCACTAGACGATGCCCAACTAGCTGAGCCACACCAGCCAGGGCCCTCAGCAGGGTCTTAAAATAACTCATAGGATCACTATGCTTCAGTGTGGTTGAGTTTTAGAGTGAAGTGAGAAAAACAAAATTGTCTAAAGGTAGGAAGCTAGTCCTATAGGTTTGAATGGTCATTAAAGAGCAAAACACATATCCTATAAAAAAGAATCCATTCAAAATCATTTAATTAACTATGTGTGCTGCTTTATCACCTGCTTTTTACCAGTTAACAAAAGACCATGAACATTTTTCTTTATAAGAAAATATAAATCCATGATATGATATTATTACAACAGCAAAAATTATGTAAATAATTACATATGGTTTATTAAAGTTCATAGCCCTATTTATATTTTTTACTATACCTAATAGTATAATAGATTCCAATGTGCAAATAGTTTTGAGCTTAGGTAAATTCAGTAAGAAAGAAATACACATTTTTAACTCTGGCCAATGTCCTTATTTGTCCATCAGCACCTAGTCGGGCCTGCTCCCTTCATGCCTGAAACTCCATGCTGCTCCCCGGGTCCCAGGGGGTCATCCGAGGGCTCACTCCACAAGACAGGGCCCTGCACCAGTCCTGTCCCTTGCCCACATCTCATTGCCAGGAGCTCACGGGGAAGTAGTCACTTATATCTGAAGGTCATGGTCACTAGAACATCCTGGAGACACTGCACATTAAATTACATGTATCACTTGGAATTGTTTTGTAATTTATTAATTGCCCATGTGGGTCTCTTGGTAGAATGCAAGTACAGAATGTTTTCATAGTCATCCTTGCTCCCAGGACAGTACCTGAGACGGGCTGAACCGAGGCATGGCAGCTGGGAGAAGGCAGGAAGTGGAGTGTCAGGCTCCCAGGAAGCCCCGGGGGGTTATGTGGACAGTCATCCTGCTTCCTGGTTGAACCTCATTAGTTGGACGTTATGCAAGTGCTCAGGGAAAAGGCTGGAAGCCTAGTCCTGGAGGTGCACCCGGCTGTCCCCTCCCCCTGCTTGTGAAAGCAGTGCATGATCAGGCCCTTCGTCACAAACCCAGCACAGGATAAAAGGGCTCCTGCCCTGGGCTCCCCATCCACAGCTTCCCCGAGAACAGCTTCTCCTGCCTCCTCTGCATCCGGTGAGTGTCTGGCAGGGGACAGACCTCAGCTGGGAGGGTAGGAAGAGGGGCTCAGATCTGAATGGAACCAGAGGGAAGAGGCCCACAGTGGGCAGCAGTGGGGGATGGGGATGGTGAGGAAGGAGCCACTCAAGCACCTGTCAGGGGGCTGTGAGCCCCAAAAGCCAAGGTCCTGAGGACTCCTTCCCATTCCTGCTGAGTATGCTGTCAGGGGTGCACATGGGTCCATCTGGCATCCTTGAAGGTGTTTTATCCAAATGCATGTGGCCCCTCTGTGTTCCCATTTCTTTCCCTTCTGAGGCTTAGCAGGCAGCTTGGTCATCATGGAGGATGAGTGTTTGACAAAAGCTGTGGGGAGGAGACATTGAAACTTCTGAAGCTTCTGAGCTCAAAGTGTCTTTTATTTGTTCAAGGTCAAGTTCCTGTCGAGATGTCCTGCCAGCAGAACCAGCAGCAGTGCCAGCCCCCTCCCAAGTGCACCCCCAAGTGCCCCTCCCCGAAGTGCCCCCCAAAGAGCCCAGCACAGTGTTTGCCCCCAGCCCCCTCTGGCTGTGCTCTGAGCTCTGGGGGCGGCTGTGGCCCCAGCTCCTCCGAGGGTGGCTGCTGCCTGAGCCACCACAGGCATCACCGCAGGTCCCACCGCTGCAGGCGCCAGAGCTCCGATTCCTGTGGCACTGGCAGTGGTCAGCATCCTGGGGGCTCGGGCTGTGGCCACAGCTCTGGGGGCTGCTGCTGACCTGGATCTGATGCTGAGACAAGCGACTTGAGAGGAGACAAGAAGCCGGAGGAGAAGCCCCCGCTGGACCCAGCCTCTCCCAGACACCCCATTCTAATATTCCCAGGCTGGTTGCTGAAATGTTCTTGGGGGAGGGGGGAGCACTCCCCAGAAGATGCGAGGCATGTATTTTCCACGCTTCTGGGCAGCCCCTCCTCTCAGTGTTATCACCCGTGTCTAACCAGGTAGAGAAATAAAGCCTGTTCCCTCCGCCTGACTCTCACTTGTTGTTTGACTGCTTCTCCCAAGGCTGCTAGGGGGCCTGCCTCCTGCAGCTCCTGAAGGTCCAGCATCCCAGCCCCAGGAGATGTTCCTGATGTGGGGCTGAACCATGAGTGGGTGGGATTTTTCTCACAGGAGAGGCCCTGTTGTGACTTTGAGGGTGGGAGGGAGCGGAGTGGAGAGTGGTCGCTGAGAACACTGTCAGCAAAGGGCTGACTTTTCTTGTGTCACAGTGTGGGGAGCAATTACCTAACATCGGATCCCCTGTCTAGTATATTGAGGTGGTAGAGATGATCAGAAATTGAGAAGAATGAGACCAAAGAGGACGGAGGGCCTGGAGGCAGCAAGAAAGGTCTAAGGGAGGAAGATCAAGTCAACCTACAGATGACTGACTTTAGAGAGAGAGGCAGCCTGCAAAGTTAGTCAACTCTCAGGAAACTGAACTAAGGGTTTTCCTTGAGGGAATAGATGGGGTGTTCTGCAAAGGGAGGCTCTGAGAAAAGTGAGAAGAAAGAGAACATAGGAAATGTCTCATGGGATTACAGATTGGAAGCCGGTATATTACTCTAACCTCAGATACCTGGTTTGAAAATATTTCCTCTCACTCCGTAGGTTGCCTTTTCACTCTGTTGATTGCTCATTATGCAGAAGATTTTAAATCTAATTTAGTCCCACTTGTCTATGTTTGCTTTTGTTGCCTGTGAAATCATGGCCAAGAAATCATAGCGAAGGCTGATGTCTGGAAGCTTTTTCCCTGCATGTTTCTCTGGAGATTTACTTTCAGGTCTTAGGTTTAAGTCTTTAATCCATTTTGAGTTAAGCTCAATTTCTTTCTTTTTTTTTTTTAATCTGAACATCCAGTTTTCTCAACACTGTTTATTGAAGAGACTGTTCCCCATTGTGTATGCTTGGCACCCTTGTCAAAGATCAGTTGACTATATATACATATATACCTGGTTTTATTATTAGACTCTATTCTGTTCCATTGGTCTATAGATCTATCTTTATGCCAGTAAAATACTGTTTTAATTACAGTAGCTTTGTAATATTTTTTTGAAATCAGGATATGTGATGACTCCAGCTTTATTTTTCCCCCCCTCAAGATTGCTTTGACTATCTGCAGTCTTTAGTGGTTTCATATAAATTTTAGAATTGTTTTTCTATTTCTATAAAAATGCTGTTAAGGTTTTGATGGGGATAAGAACTACTATATGATCCAGCAACCCCACTTCTGAGTGTATATCCACAGAACTGAAATCAGGATATGAAGACAATTGTAGTCACTGGAGTTACACTTTCCATAACTATTACAACAAAAATGACATACTCTTTGTCTCAACAATTAAAATGTTTATCTTAACTCATAAAACACTTGTATATGCACACAAGGAAGATTATTAAAGCAGGTCTACAGCAGCATTTATAGTTAAGGAAAAATTAGTCTAAATATCTAACATTAACAGGAAAGATGTAAACACTGACATCTTATTCAACAAAGATGAAGTAAGGGAAAGAGGAGGTCTAAATGTCAAGGACATAACCTTCAATGAACATGCCCTTTACCACCACCAGGTGTCACCTGTAGAAGCAAGAGCAGGCGGAGGTTGACTCAGAAATTTAGTCACTGATGTCTCCAACATCACCATTATCCTCTTCAGCATCTATAAATTTATTATAAGTTAACATCTAATTTGCATCACTTGCTTTCTACAAAGTTCTTCCTGTAATCGCTCTTTCATTCTTTGATTATCTAGTAAAGAGTCACTGGAGACCTCAAGTGAGGTAGGCATTGTGTATTGTATATAAAGCTTTTAAACAGTGGAAGAGACAATATTAAATAGTTAAATAAGAATTGTGTATACAAGCACTTCAAAAGGAATTTAAATTAGTTTGAGGTCAATAAAGTCTAAAATGACTTGGATTCTGTAAACTGATGGTCATTGAACACCAACAGGAATCCCCACCTTCAGGTGTGGAAAAGGAAACTATGCAAACAACTAAACTGTGATACAAGTGCTACATGTCTGTGTAAAAGTGCTACAGCACTGCTATGAAAACAGTGTACTGTGAGGTGGAGGGTGGGGTGGGGGGTTTGGAGGGTGGAGGTGCGGTGGGGCGCTCAGCTCCTCCATTATATGCTGGGTGCTGTATGCTCTGCTTCCTCTGGGGAGACATCTTCACTGCTTTAAATCACCACGAGAGACACAGTCTCCAGTCTTCCACAGAAAAGAAAAATGCTCTTAGAGCCAGAGGGGGAGCTGGCTCATATAGACAGCAGTCTCTGCCCCTGGTCTCTGATTGGTTTGTCCTCATGTAAATAAGGGCTCCAAATCCTGGCAGTTTGATTGGTCCAAGAAGCACTGTCCTGATTGGTCAAAATAGAGCCTCTCTGATTGGTCAGAGCTGCACAGTTCTGATTGGATGGGAAAAGCCTTAGTTCTATTGGTTGAAAGAGGATTCCAGGAAATCTTTATAAGGGCTGGCTCAGAGAGCGGAGACTGTAGGCTGGCAGTTGAATGCACAGGCTTCTCTGCTAAGCGCATTTTGTGTGAGAGGCCTTGTGAAGAAATGGCTGCTAGGCTTTGATTTTTTATTTTTATTTTTTATTTGAGCCCAGGTAACCACCCTTCTTAGTAGGTTTTTTGTTTGGTTGTTTGTTTTTCTCTCAGGGTTCACGATACCAAGGTCCACTCACAGTGAGAGCAACCACCCCCTCCCACACACACTCCCCAACTCCTCCTGTTACTGGGGCCTCTTGAACTCCTTTTGTGATGAGAGGCTCCTTGATCTGCTTCTTCTGCTTATAGTATAACTAGAGGCCCAGTGCACAAAAATTTGTGTACTCAGGGGTGGGGGGGGCGGGGGGGAGAAGGTCCCTCAGCCCAGCCTGTGCCCTCTCACAATCTGGGACCCCTCGGGGGATGACCATCTGCTGCCTGAGGCCTGCTCCCCAGGGGATTGGGCCTAAGCTGGCAATCAGACATCTCTCTGGCAGCCCGGCAGCCCTCGGGGGATGTCCACTTGCCAGCGGGGAGCAGACCTAAGCTGCAGTCAGACATCCTTAGTGCTGCTGAGGAGGCAGGAGAGGCTCCCACCACCACCACTGTACTGGCAGCCATCAGCCTGACTTGTGGCTGAGCAGAGCTCCTCCATGTGGGAGCTCACTGACCACCAGAGGGCAGCTCCTGCATTGAGTGTCTGCCCCCTGGTGGTCAGTGTGTGTCATAGTGACCAGTCATTCACAGTCTTTCTGCTGTTAGGGTCAGTTTGCATATTATCCTTTTACTATATAGGATAGAGGCCTGGTGCAGGGGTGGGGGCCGGCTGGTTTGCCCTGAATGGTGTCCAGATCAGAGTGGG